>NC_081451.1:9128275-9243154 GCF_007210705.1 Tigriopus californicus
CTCATCAGACACGAGATTCCGGGAGTTGACCGGAATCTCTTGAGGCGTGCGGACAAGCGGGGTACGAGAAATATAAGATTTAGAGTCATGACTATGTGCTTATATTGAGCAAATATATTATCCTGGGTTCTGTCATCATCATTCGTGTCCGGACTTTTCATTGGCGACGAGGATCAAACAACCCCACATACACAATCCCAATCGAACCCCGCTATGTCCCAACACCCAGCTCCCACCCATCTTCAACCACCTGGACCACTCCGAAGGCGAACGCTCAGAAGCATGAATGATGAGGTGGCATAGGAAGGGAGGAAATAAGTGGTCCTGCAAGATCGGAACCATCTAGGTAGTGTTAACTCAACTTGCAACTGCTGATCATTACAAAGGCCTAAATAAAATATTATTTTAATTACCTTAGAAGTGCAAAAGCTCTTTGAACTTTCAAAACTAAATAAAAACTGATAAAAGTGGTTGATTAGATGGATCTCAACGTTCATTGCATAACTCTTCACTAAATGAATAGGCGTGAATAATGTTATGACTCATTAATTCCGTTTAAAGGTTCAATAAATTTGTTGAAAACGGCAAAACCCAGTGCAGAACCTCCCTCCACCCTTTTCCCTTATTCAAACATAATGATAATAATGACTTGGAAAACTTTGTGACGGACAATCTCTTCCCAAGGTGGCGTTGGTTCTATTTTCTAATTTGTTGGCGAATGGGATAGTTAATGAATTGTCGAGTTCAGGGAGAACCATTTATTGTTCGTCTTGGCTCTTTGCGGGCATTTCCAATGGAGGGGTTTGTTGGTGATTGAGCTAGGAGGGCAAGTTGGTGTGATAGAAAGAATTGGAGAACTGCAATTTTATTTTCGAACGCATGGTTTTAGATAATTGACTTGAGTGATGACTAGATTACGAGTATGAGAATAAAGTGCAAATACCAAAACTTCCCTCGATTTATGATAAGAAAATATCAGTCAATTATTCAGGAACCACTGGTTCACCATAACAGGGTTCCAGGGCATACAACCCCATCATTCGGTTCCAGGAACATACATCCCCCCATTCGGGTTTAAGGGCATACAACCCAACATTCAGCTTCCAGGGGCAAAGGTAACCCACCATTTAGGTTCCAGGGCATACAACCCCACCATTCGGGATCCGGAGCATACAACCCCACCATTTAAGTTCCAGGGGGAAATAAATCCTACCATTCGTGTTCCAGGGGAAACACGACCACCATTCGGGTTCCAGGGGAAACACAGCCCATCATTCGGTTTGCAGGGGAAACACAGCCCACCATTCGGGTTCCAGGGGGAAAACAACCCCATCATTCGGGTTCCAGGGGAACACAGCCCCTCCATTCGGGATCCAGGGGAACACAGCCCCTCCATTCGTTTTCCAGGGGAACCTAAGCCCCACCATTCGGTTTCCAGGGAAAAACTGCCCCATCATTCAGCTTCCAGGGCAAAGGTGACCCCACCATTTAGGTTCCAGGGCATACAACCCACCATTCGTTCCAGGGGGAAGACAACCCCATCATTCGGGTTCCGGAGCATACAACCCACCATTCAAGTTCCAGGGGAAGCACCCCCCAACCATTCGGGTTCCAGGGGAGCACAGCCCCATCATTCGGGTTGCAGGGGAACAAAGCCTCATCATTCAAGTTCCAGGCACACATGGCCACCACGATCTGGGCACACAAGGCCCACAACGAACCGGGCGCCACAAGGCTTATCGCGAACCAGTCACACAAGGCCCACCACGAGCCGGGCACAGAAGAGCCACCGTGAACTGGGCACAAAGGCCCACCACGAACAAGGCACACCGCGAACCGGGCACACAAGGCCCACACGAGAACTGCCAATTCCTTTTGCTCACAGCAACTCCCTTTCCCAGGCCCACCATCCCGGGCTCCAGGGTACACATAGCTCACCTTGGCAGTGTTTCGATTATCGGAAACGGTTATTTATTGATATATACATTTTGTGCGGTTCTTGTGTAGCTAGATTTCTCCCAGTGTTGTAGATAGTTTTTCCGCTAATAATGCCGTTGTTTCAACCCGCTACAAACGTTCAGACGTGTGTTCTTGGGCTCGTCGACTGACGCTATTTACATGGTCCTTCAAGACACTCCCGGGTTCTGTTTTTGGTGACCATCTCTACATATTGGGAACAATGCGTGACACTAGCAATGAGAATAAGTGGCATATTTATGTTCCTCGTTACCATTCCTAAAATCCAAGACAAATGGCTTCAACGTTTGTTGCCAAGCCACACCCGAACCTCACCCTAATCATGGGACTGGGGGAAGCTTTTAAAGGGGTCATATTTCTTGACCCCAAACTCTTTGTTCGTTACACCAAGCCTTAATCTTTAACCGACTTTACCACAACAAGCCAAAAAATTTCTCACAAAATTTCGACTCGTTATTCATTCCTGCCTTTGGTGATGCCAGTGCTACGGCATATTGTACTATTGTTTATGTAGTGTGCAAGGATTTAGCAAACATTCGGCAGTGTACGCAAGCGTTTGCCAAGACATGTGTGAACCCGCTTCCACTAGTGAGAACCGGCATTCATAAGCACAAACAATTGCAAGATTGAACTTCTCGCGGCAATTATCACTGCCAGAGCGGGAGTGTATGTGGCTGAAGCCTTGAATGTCAAACTTCCCATATTTGCTTCACCGACTCTAAAGTCACCCTTTGTCGTCTGGCTTGAGGTCCCAATCCATACAAGATTTGGGTCGGTTCCCGCCTCCGTCGAATTGTCTATTGACCGAATAACACCTTCTGCATTTCACTCGAATTATACTTATATTTTAAACACTCGGCTTTGAATATTTTCATGGGGCAGCCGCTTGCTCATATTCGATGTGCGGAACGTTAACCGACTTGCATTGGTGATCCCTTCAATCTTTGGTGGATATCCTCAGTGGTTAGTTGCCAATTCTGCGTTGGATATGATTTCGCTAACTCTCATGGTTGTGGATTTGGATTCGTTAATTGGTGGATGTCATTGCAATAAGGTCTAGTCGTTCTCCAAGTTTATGTGAACATCTCTCGTTGGATTGGTTCAACTTGCTCGTACACTTGTGGATAAACTGCAGTGGTAGAGTATCACTACCTTGTCTATCATGGCTAGTCGGCAGGAGCTGTTGAAGCTTACGGCTCCTCGAAAAGTTTTTTGAAGCCTTACTTCTCGATGCAAAAGGGTAACTCTAGATGCAATCGATTCGTTTGTAGAGTGATGACTCCTACGTTGAAAGCAAGGTTCGATTTTGGGAAATAAAGTAAAATCAGTACCGAAATTCCGGGGCCACTTTCGTGTGCCATTGTGCGGCCGATAATAACGATATTATATGGTAGTAGCACTTCCTAAATTGAATATTAAGCATCCTCCCCCATGATGGAAGAAGGCATCAATTTACGTACTTTCATTCAGTAGAGTCCGGTATGGAACAATTATTGATCGAAGATAAAATTAGAGATATTCTCAGAGACTTGGTCAAGCAGAATATTGCTACCCCGGTTGGTGATGTCGTAACTGAATGGCGCCATTCTATTTCTTTGGTCCCTAAAAGCAATGGTGATGTACATAACTTATTATAGGTGATGGTATCTGTAACATTCGTAGTACGTTGTGTACCCCTGCGTGACACCCAGTGCTCAAGTTGAAACCATAGCCGCCAACCATTTCATCAGACACGAGCTTCCGGGAGTTGACCGGAATCTCTTGAGGCGTGCGGACAAGCGGGGTACGAGAAATATAAGATTTAGAGTCATGACTATGTGCTTATATTGAGCAAATATATTATCCTAGGTTCTGTCATCATCATTCGTGTCCGGACTTTTCATTGGCGACGAGGATCAAACAACCCCACATACACAATCCCGATCGAACCCCGCTATGTCCCAACACCAGCTCCCACCCATCTTCAACCACCTGGACCACTCCGAAGGCGAACGCTCAGAAGCATTCCGCTTCTGGTCGCGAAGATTTGAGGCCTTTGCTGAGGGCTACTACTGTCACAAGGAAAGACTGGAGGCCGCAGACGAGGATGGAAACAAGAAATGGAAAAGACTGCTGGAGTTAGCGCTAGAGGCTCCCACTGCTAGGCTTGTGGATTCCCATTACCCAGACCTTCGGGAGCATGAGGCTACCTACAACGAGATCATTGGGTTCCTCAAAAACCGATTCTTGAACCAGTCGTCAGAATACCAATCCCTTAACGCTATGCTCGAGGCGTTTCAAAAGCCGGGCGAGCCATTTTCTGATTTCCTGGACCGGGTCAGCAGTATCGCTGCCCGCAGCGGTTTCACGAGCACAGAGGCCAGAGAGTTCATGACCCGACACCAGGCGTTGAGAGGCACCACCTCCCAGACGATTCGGACTAATGCCCTACAACATAAATGGTCCCTCCAAGAACTCAGAGCCCGTGCAAGAGAAATTGAAACATCCCTGATGGCGGCTTCCTCAAATTCGCACAAAGCGCGGGTCACCTTGCAGATGGACACAACGTACTCGCAGGAGCAGCTAGAGGAGCCGGTCTCGGTGCACCGAGTGAGTGGACCATACTCCAAGCAACCCAGGCTGAGGGGCGGATTCCACAACCGGCACCAAAAAGGCAAACCGTGTGGCTACTGCGGCAGGAACCACCCATTGGGACGATCGAACTGCCCGTCGGCCCAGGCAACATGCTCAAAGTGCTCAAAGTTGGGGCACTTCGCTGCCGTATGCCGGTCGGGGGGAGGACCAGGCTATCCCCCACCAGCCCAGGTCAATGCGACGGGCACTAACCTGATCCCTCTGCAGGGCCCAGAAACAGACGAGGACCCTTCCGTTATGTACTATAACGTCCTGGCCATCATGAACTCCAATGACAGAGTGCGGGCGCCCCCAGCAATGGCGGCCATCCTCAGAGTCGGCGAATCCTCCATCCAAGCTATTGTCGATACGGGCGCACAAGCCAATGTGGCACCCCTACGCCTAATCCACCCAGACGACGTCCCACGGCTCCAACCAACGTCAGTGACCGTGAGACCATTCGGGAGTGGAGAGATCACCACGTGTGGTATACTGCACACGGATACAACATGGAAGGATTCCACAATCTCAGAGCGTTGGATTGTGATTGACAACACAACCCTCCCCAGACAGGCCAACCCAATAATATCTCGATCCTTAGCCCAGGCCCTTGGACTGGCCGTCTTGCATGACGATCTGATTCCCTATTGTAAGCTTCGTGACCACCCCGGTAATAAAACCACCATGCCCCACTATTCAAACCCAAA
Source organism: Tigriopus californicus (assembly GCF_007210705.1). NCBI lineage: Eukaryota > Metazoa > Arthropoda > Copepoda > Harpacticoida > Harpacticidae > Tigriopus > Tigriopus californicus. Next base: position 9,133,573 of record NC_081451.1, read on the forward strand.
ACAATAATGCCGGCACATATCGGGTGGGGGTGGACCCAACCGATCAGAGCAGAGAGTTCGATCCGGGGACCACAGCATACATGGAAAACCCCAAATTCCGGCAATGTTTCGAAGGCCTTGGCTGCCTCAAGGACCATCAGGTGCGGCTCTTCCTCAAACCCGACGCCAAACCATATGTGGCTCCACCTCGGAACCCTGCCCTCTACTTCGAAGCTCAAATTAGCAAGGCGATAGGAGACATGCTCTCAAACGGGGTCATCGAACAACACCAAGGTCCCGCCGACTGGGTAGCGAACCTAGCGGTGGCTTTCAAGGACGACGGGGCCCTGCGAATCACAGTGGACCTACGCGGCCTCAACGCAGAGATAAGGGACACCAGGGTGCCCATCCCAACGCCCGAAATCATAAAAGCAAAACTAGCGGGATGCAAGATATTCTCTAAGCTGGATTTCACCCAATCCTTCCACCAACTCCAACTCCACCCTGACTCCCGTGAACTCACTGTTTTTCGGTCTGGGGGTAAACTATACCACTACAAGCGGGTCTCCATGGGCTTGAAACCAACCATCGCCATTAGCTCATGCTTTGTCGACAGACTTTGCTACAGCGAAAACGAAAATCAGGCCAAAATGCAACGTCTAATAGTGTCTCCAACACACTCAACTGCTCTGGCAAGTATGTATTTCGAGAGGCAATTTACAGCCAATTGTACCCTCTTTAATTTCTTGAATCGATTCAACCCTCCTCCTTCCTTAGATTATCATTCCTTCGTGTGATTCGTTGTCAATGCCCCGAAGTTGAAACCACGCCGTCATGCCTGGAAAACCCCAAAGTGGTTGAAGTGGTGGGTTGTCTGTTCCATTGAAATCCGGTCAAAAAACGGAGCCTGAGATTGTCCAAAGACGTCAAAGGATACGCGGCTGATCTTCTGAAGTCTGGACTTCAACCGGAAGTAATTTTGACTCAATATTTTCCCCTCGGAGAAGAAGACGATTCCACCCGACCAATCACTTGATCGAATTTGTTTCGGATTGGCCAAGCAGCCGTTTTGCTGGGTAAGGTTTTTTCCTAAGGAAGACTATTACCCGTCCGAAAGAGGGACAAGCTTTTGTACTATTATTTCTAAACAACCAAAACTTTGACGACTTTCATGAGAGAAAATCAAAACAAATACTAGAATGCATTAGAGCAAGCATCATTTCAAAGAATTACCGACTTCCAAAAATTTAGCACTTCGTTTAATATTTATGGCAAAAATACTACAATTAAATTAATGCCTTAAAAGCTTTTTATTGCAATTGTTTACTCATTGTAAGGCTTCCTTCATTGCGTTTGAGTTATGACAATGATGATACAATGAGAGATAAGAAATTTGCTGAAAAATGCATTTTTTAATAACAAAACCAGGTTTTTATCCGGATTGTTTGCAACCCTACTTTTTTGTGGGTGTTAAAAATTAGTAGCAGTGGGTGACATTTGCGTGTTATTAGCAATTTTAATCCCCTAACAACTGATTATATTTTTCATTGAAGATATGTGGAATTTATTTTTGCTGTTTGCTTGAAAATAAATAGTGCTCTTTTCAATTTTTGAAATGCAGATTATTTCAGTGTTAAAGCCACGGCAGTGGCAGGAAACACATATTTGTATTAAAAATCTATTTCATATTGTTTCGATGTGTAGTTGAAGAAGTGTTAGAGGTGGGCATACCCTAACGGATGTTTTGTGTATGCCTGTCTTTTGAAAGGGAGCATTCAGCTGGATGGACATAATACAGGAACGTGGGGAAAAGTACACTAGGTGTGGTGGACTAAAGGACCAGACAGCCGGTGGGCGAGGAGGGCGGAGCTGTTGGTCTAGTCCGCGAATAATGAGGATATCATGGAAACAACGCTGCAGCCGTTCGTGATGAGGGTCATGGGGGAGCTCTTGGCGTCGGCAAACAGAATACGTGGCGAAAAAACATGCCTGAAGTTCCTTTCGCAATATACTTTGACGAATTGATCTAAATTCAACGCAACTACTTTCCCCGCGGCCATTTACCTCTCAATTCAGTCGGAGAAATGACACCTTTCATATTGTTGCACTATAATGAAATTGACATTTCTCCTACCTGAATATTCGATGTGTAGTTGAAGAAGTGTTAGAGGTGGGCATACCAAAACAGATGTTTTATGTATGCCTGTATTTTGAAAGGGAGCATTCAGCTGGATAGACATAATAGAAAAAAACTATACCAAGGTTTATTTGTAAAGGGACAGATCTGTGGACATTCTCATTGTTTTGCCCTTTGCTTTTTGGCAGTATTTAGCGGGCATGGAACTTTTAGGGGACCAGCCGCCAAAGGCTCCCACGTCAGCCCAAGTCCAGCCTGTGTCATGAAGAGCCACAGACCCCCTCATTAGCCATAACTAGCCACTTTGTGGATGTTGGCCTGTGCAGACGAAACACGAGAAAAGGAAGGAAGGAGGGGAGTATTTGGATTTTTGGGCAGTTGCGTAAGGTATTGGGCTGTAAAATGAGCAGGACAGAGCAAACCACCCATGCCCACCACTCAAGAGAAATGACCCTCGTGGCCCTGATCATTTTTCCGGGTTTCAAATACAATGCACAGGTCCCTTTTGCCAATTGTAAGGTGGCGATGGGCAACACGACCAAGATCAGAGTAATGGATCAAGGTCGCAAAAGCTAGGAGCTCAAACCATACTCCTCGCCAAATGGTAAGCCATCACTGAAGAGGGTTTGAGAAAGAAAGGCAAAAAATATTTGCGTAGCATCTTTTGTAAGATCCGCCTGGTCATGGGAGTTGCTTGTCTGGGTATTTTCCAATGTATACGTTTCACACCCGTTAAGTAAAGCGCGATTGACAGATGGCTAGCAGGATTCCTGACATTGTGACGGTGGTGATAAGCTCCTATAGCTGCTACGGCCATCGTTCCAGACGAGTATTCGAGACCTTTCAAGCTTAAGTAAGCCAAGTAGCAGTCCACGGTTATAGTTGTGGGTCGCATCGAGCATAGTCAAAAGTCAGAACAAAAATCACGGAAACGGCCCCAAGCACTCTTGTATTACTTTTACGTTGAAGGAGCCTTAGCAGCCTTTTTCATTGCCTTCCGCTCGCGATCCGGCACTTGGATGGACGCTGTAAAAATTGAAAACTCAACGTTTATTCTTAACAACAGCAAAAGGCAATACAATGAGATTTTATAATGCGAGGTGCAAATGGGTCCGTAACAGTACCATCAATCTCTAGCATCATCATATCAAACGCAAGGAGACCAGAAAAGGTTGAACTCGTGACATCTGGCCCTGTGCGACATATAGGCCGGAACAAGTTGATGTTTTTAACAAGTTGACAGAAATGTTTTCCATCTGGCGAAAGATACGGCCAGAAGTGGATGCATGCCATTTGGGACATATTAACACTCCGGATGCACTCTGGCGGGAAGCTTGGAGTAGTGTTGAAACAATCAAACGGGGGAAGGGCAGGCATAGAAACAATCAAAGCATCCCAGTTCAGCCTCAAATTCAGCCCCCGAAATGTTGCTGGCAAATAGTCCAGCCTCTTATTGTTGACAGGTCATGCCGATGTTGTAGTAATTAAAGATATAGACAGTAACCTGAATTATTGAGAGCATGCTTAGAACATAGTGTAAACCCACCCCCCTTACTGTCTGAAATCATGACCGCAGGTCATGCCGTTTGGGTACTAATTAAAGATATAGACAGTAACCTGAAATATTGAAACCATGCTGAGAACATAGTGTACACCCACCCACCCTTACTGTCTGAAATCATGACCGCAGGTCATGCCGGCATGTTGAAACTTAACAACACTCTTTCTGTGTAAGACATGAACTTAAATGGACAAATACATTCATGTGCAAATTAGATGCAACATAGTAGCCACTCCCCCCTTACTGTCTGACATCAAGCATGTTGCACGTCACTAGAGTTTCATTTCAGACCAAGACTTCCCTTCGGCAAGTGCATTCATGGACAATTGTTGAAAGTTCAACATGATCAAGAGCATCCATTCAATATCAAGGTTGGGTGTCAACCATCGACTCCTTTCCGAAAAAAGGAAAAGACTGCTTGAACAAACGAACGCACGCTCGAGCGTACCCAGCGAACACCTCCAACAGAGCGCTCTATGACACAGAGTGCCAACGGTAAAGCGCGACATAGTATCAGAGTACAAACTTCCCAACCGTGCTACATCATGACCGCAGGTCATGCCATCTAGATGGCGATGAAGGAGCCAGCTAGTCGGTTAATAATGAAGTTTAGTCAGAATCTTATGAAACGATTTGCCAAATCTAAAAATACTGATTGTTATAACAACTTTTTTCTTTCTTAGCAACTTTTGCAAGCATTCCCACATCTTGGCATAGATTGAAAATCCGAGGGTACTCGATTCAAGTTCAAGCAGCCCCCTCACCCAAAATGAAACCGATCCTTCTTAGGAGACACCGTTCAGCTTGAATCCATCACTGAAAATGCCTTGCCCATCTCCTGTGGAAAATCAAGTAAGCTCTCTTTTATTTACGCATCATTTTTCGGTGAAGTTGATTATCACACGGGTAAGAAAAAAAAACCTTGCACTTTGGTGTTAAGAGGAACTGTAAGAGGGTTAGCAAACTCCGGTTTCTGTTTCGGTCTAGACTTTTCTGTTAATGGATCAAGATATCAGAAGAATCGAATGGCCATTTACAGATTTCAGGTCTTTCTCACAGGTTGGAAATAGATACGGAATCTTCATTTAATCAAACAAGCATTGGGTTGGATTTCCTGCGCGTGCTTTATAATCATGTCATTGATTTTTCAGGAAAACGAAACCCCCAATTGCCGTCGCGCAAAACTTGTTAGAGAGCACGAGATCAAATTGGAACAAATACCAGGCGTCATAAATTCCGACATCTATAATGACGAGGCAAAGGACAGTCTGATACAGCAGCTGCAAACCCTTCCTCTGAGCATGGTTGAGGTGAAATGCCATCCGACAAACTTCCCCCGGATTGATAGGAAACGATCCCATCAACCACAAAACCGAAGTTTCTTTCCTTCCAAGAAGAAAGGGGTGACCCAATGGTTTGTGCTTTCCTTGAGAGTTTCTTCCATCTTTTCTACCAGCTTATTTTTTTGTTTTATTTCCTTCGTGGCCTTTTTTCATCTTATGTGTTCACTTTATCATTTTTTTTATTTTCTATGTAATTATAGTCCGTAAGTTATTTTTAGTTTCCATTGCAATATGAAGGATAGATTAAAAATCACTTCGCTTGATATATCCCAGTTATTCTTGAATGTTCAAGAGATTCGGCCATGGACAAAACCTTTCAAAATCACACACACTATTGGCGGGTTTTCAGTTCCTGTGGAAGTCTCGTTCGCTCTTATTTTCTCAAGACTGTCCACTTTCTTTGTTGCTTTCCGTCCGCTTTGTGACATTGAAAAAGCATATTATATTTCTTGACAATATCTATAAGATATAACCAGAGCATTTTGCAGCCAAATGACGTGCAAATTACAACTTTTGAAGAGTCTGTTCAATGGATTTTTATGAAATTTTGATTGAAGGCGTAACTAAGGATGCTCACCATGTCTTTTAATGGCGATTTTAAAAATTCGATCTTGTAATAGGTTTTCAGTGGATTAATATACTTATAAGAGCTACTTTTAATGATGCATAGTATTTTGAAATTGGTCCTTGTGTTGTTTAAACAATGAAAAACGCAACAAGAAGTCTTGGCATTTGAGCATGATCTTTTCAAGTGTAGTGGGAACCAACGTGTAGACGAATTATAACGTTTCATTTAGTTAGTAGTGGGGATTACATTCCCTGTAGCGCTTAGAAATCCCGTGAAAACCCTAACCAAACCTAATGCTTAATGTGTGCTTAATGTGCGTTTTGGGAACACCTTCAAACCCTCGAGAATCCAGGCTAGTTAAAACAATGTCCAACTCTCTTCTTTCTCGGGCTCCTTCATTGTTCAATTTGCTGCCCTCAAATATTCGTAGGGTTTGTGTAGGGGTTGATCCAGTAGCAAGATGTAAGTCAGACTTGGACAAGTTTTTGACTAAAATTCCGGATCAACCTTATATTCAAGGATTAGCCAGATCAGCCAACTCCAATTCGTTGGTCGCTCAAATAATATATATAAATATAAGTCAAGTATAATAAATAATCTTCTCGTCTTCAACTGCTGGGATTCCAATCCCGGTAGCGGTAAGGAAGTCCGCACCAAAAAATAAATAAATAAATAAATAAAAGTTACACGTCAATTTTTTTTCGGTAATTTAATGGACAACTGACGTCACCTCCTTTGTGTGATAGAAACAGGTTTGAAGTTCTTTACATAAGCTTGCTGTGATTGATGACACATTAAAAACCATCTTGAACAGTTACCGAAAAATGTAATGAGTGACCGTTGCCAGTACCTGTAATTTTGAAGAAAAAGATGGCCTAAAGCTGCAGAAAAGGTTTTTCTTCTCATGGTTTGATAAAAGCCAATTAATACAAAGTATTCCATTGGTTTAATGAGAGCTAAATCAGGGTTACAGTTTTAGGCTAACTTACGGGTTTCCGTCATGCAACTAGTAATGTCATACGTCACAGAAAATGTAAATTGATACACCTAGTTGCAGCCTCCCAAGATTACTCATTTGATCCCGTCAGTAGCAAATAAGTCATTGCATTTGCGACTTAATATTTAAAAATAACGGGGAGGAAATCTTTATACATTATTTCTTTCCCTAGTTTAAAAAAAAAGAAAGTAACGGTAACAAGAGGGTTAAAAACCCGTTCCGTTACCATTACTTTTTCAGAAGCATTACTTAAAAAGTAACGCGTTACCACTTTCCAGTCCTGAACCTATCAATAGTGGCAAGTCTATTGAAGAAGCTCACCCCTCAGAATAATGGCAGGTATTCCATTGGGCTCTGCAAATCTTGTCGCTTTCAGTTTCAGTCTTGACTTTACTGATGTAACTAATCTACCTTGCGCCGTCACATTACCGGCAGATTGCAATCCAGTATTGCTAACATTGGTCTCTGATTGTTTTTTGGGTCAGAAAGTGCTACTAGATCTGACTCAAAATAAGCAATATTAGACTAATCTCAGCAGTACTCGATTGGAAGCTTGTATCGCCGGCAGATTGGTCACATGAGTACACGGGTTCAGAATATGACCATGATCTGGCCGAACTGTCCGCCCAAACAACTCTCTTCTTCCTCAGAAAGGTCGGCAAGGTCCTCCTGTCTAGAACATGACTATTTGTTGAGGGATTGAGTTCTTAAACGCATTGTAATTCAGAGAGATATTGTCCAACGTTGGTCTTGGAGGTCTGCCGAGGTCATGAGTCGAGTCTCTTTACAGACACTGAACTAAGCAAGACAAAGATCAATGCTATGAGCCGTTCAACTTATCGCAAGGGGAAGGGTTCGAAAAAGATCCTGTAAAGACACGGAATGACTAACATATCAGGGACACTTGTGATTGACATAGAGATTGCAGTTGTAAGATTGTGAGGCCGATAATTTTGCAGCATGTGCATTGTGCCTTTCGCACCACGTGGCTCATTGAGGGTATGACGTGTCTAACTATCAAGATAGTAGTTAAAGAAGCCAAAACAGGCCCAAACATGTGTTCTAGCCCACGTCTCTTTGGCTCTCTATCCAATTTTGGCTCAATATAAGATGTGGTATTTTCCATCCAAGGCATAAGTTTCCGACAGGCTCTTCAGCATAACGGTAAGTTGTTACTCTTTGTTTCAGGATCCTTCTTCTCTAGCTTACTGTTTTTATGCATCTGCTTGCAACTCTCAGACAATTCACTTGCCAAGGTTCAAGTGATAACTTGAGAAACATTTTGAAATCATTCTTCAATAGTGCGTTGCAAAAAGCACTGTTTTAAGTCCATTGTTCGTCATCGGGCATCATTATCTGTTCTGCTATAGACCTCTTTAGTAGTTCTTTAAGGATATGTCCATCCGCTCTGCTCAAATCCTTTTTCAAACGTTTTAGGACAAAATCATCATGAAGTCCGTTGTTGGATTTGGTTCTCTTTTGCTTATCGCTGTTTTCATCAATGTGGCTCAGTGTCGTCAATTCCAGAGATCCTCCTTATTGGACGAAGAATCCATTGACCGAGGTGGACTCCCATCTTATGAGTCCTTAATGAAGTCACTCCTTGGAAAGTGCCAAGCAGGGGAGGAAATTAATCCAGCCAGCTGGGAATGTCAGTTATTTCGAAGAGCAAGTGATGATGAATTAATTAACCCTTCCACCTTATGAATTGGTCATGAAGGAGCTTATTCTCGACTGCCAGTATCATGAAGGACACCGTCAACCAACGTGGTGCAAAGAGCTTAAATCGCCGAGTGGAGAATACGTTGTTCCATCATTTGAGGCCATGCAAAAGAGAACGCAGAGCAAATGTAGGGCTGTTGATTATAGTGGTTCAAGACCCGATGTCAGGCTTTGGTGCACGGTTTTCGGACATTTTTGAAGAAAACCTTGACTTTTCTCTCCCTCCGTCAACGACCCATTGATAAATTGGGATTAAGCGATGTCAATCAAAGCTTTAAAAAATATACTATGAATATGCAGACTAAATCAGAGCAGGACATTGCAATGTGTATCGAATAATCTAATGAGATTCACTCTCGCAGTAAAGATTTAAAAAGACATGGATCCATCAATCCCATGCAGACGTCACAAATTGTAAATTTCTTCAAGGTGGTAACTTTGCTCAAAGAATGGGAGGTTGGCAGAAAATATGGTTGGAGTTATCAAAGAATGATCTTGCAAATATCTATAAATACGTAGATGTTAATAGGGGAAACACGACATGACGTACAGCCATGGAAAAAAACCTGTTGATGTACCAATGTTTGCTTGCGGCTACGTAGGCTAGTCTTGCAATTTTGAGTTTCATTCTAAATTTAGTCTGTGATGAATTATTTATGTAGTTGTGCGCAATGATTGACTGTTTCTTGAACAAGCATTTGGAAACACTAAATGTTGGGTCGAGGACGATTCAAAAACTTCGATCAAAGCAGTTTTTGTAATGTAAACGGGACAGGGGTCTGCATGTGGGATGTGAATCACAACTTTGTCACTCTTCTGAAAATGGGGCCGTCTGAATCATGGACAACGGTACACTCGACATATTTGACGCTGCCAAATGTACCCTAATAGTGATAATAAGTATAACGGAAAATTGAAAAACCATTGAACTGAACCTCTCCACCAGAAATTGAAAAATGTTAAGTCACTTGCCATAGACATTCATAATTAAAGGAAGGAACATGGCAAGCATTACCCTGTAGCTAAAATAATTCTTGGCAACCCTGTTCTTTTCTACGATTCAAGATTTCAGCTGTTCAACTTTAGTTTGAGCTAAACGGGTGATATAAGGTGGACGACTAAAGAAATTTGACTAGCGCAAATGAAAATTACGAGTTCTTGTAAATTTCAAAAATATTTTTGATGCAAGTGGTTGCCAAAAATATCCCAGCACTCCTTGAAAGTGAATCAAAGGTGTTTTAACCAATACAGAGCGAAAAAAGCGCTTAGAATTATCAGTAATTCAATAAGTGAAAAGTGGAGGATAATGGCTGGAAATGATCAGTAGTTGCCTCTTAAAAAGAATAAAGGGTGAATCCGATCAAAGTTAAGGCTTAAATCATCGTTTCAGTCGTTTCTCAATGAGATCAAAGCCTACCAGGGTATACGTCGACAAATGGATTCTAGTCCAAATCTTGAAGGCGTTGGTCCATCTGTGCTGCCAGCGCATTTGATCCAACTTGCGCTCTTGAGAAATCTACCGGAATGATCTGTAATATTTGGGAGGTCTTGCCATCCGACCAAAGCATCTTCGTCTACATCTGAGCATGCAATTGCTTGCTTTCATATAAATCTTATCGGAGTTATTGTTGTGAAACAGCGTTCCCCTGCCAAATAGCTTCCAAGCCACGACCATCTCCGAGTGTGATCTTCCAGTGGATTCAAACTGTCAAACATACCTTCATCATTACACATGTGGCTTGTGGCACCCAAGTCCACAATCCATGTTTGGTCTCGATCAATCCATGTATTGGCTGGCACTTGGGCCGGTTGACGACAGTTTGGGTACTTTCCTTGTGAGCTCTGCTAGTTCGTTGTCCATTCTTTTCAGGCCATTGGACCCGACAATTGCGTTTGATGTGCCCCATTTTCCCGCACCAAAAGCACTCAATCATTCTGGCTTGATTTGATAAGGCAAGACCTTGTTCAGCCATCGGAATGGGACTTACGATTGCCCTTTTCCGTTCTTTGCCCCAGAGGGCAAATTTCCCACGATGGGACATCCGGGTGAGCTTCCAACGCTGTAACCAGAACTTGGTAGCTCTCCGGCAAACTGGCTAGCAAGTTAACGACACGGTCCTCTTCGTTCACGGGGTCTCCCACGACGGCTAATTCACCGAAAATCATTCATTGCCTTCAAATGATCTTGGAGCTTACCCTCCTCTTGGAGCTGACACGTGAATAATTGTCTCAATTGAAGTTGATTCCCCCAACTCTTCTTTTGAAACTGGTTCTGAAGACTCTCCCACACCTACTTTGGATTGGTTGGATCACCGAGCAAATACAATAATCCAGGATCTACGGAGAGTACCAGTATGGCCAAGGCTCGGTCCTTCTGGACCAGGAAATTTCCTCAAGGCCTCCCCATCCACGTCTGAGCTTGATTCCACCTCGGTTCCGCTCACAATGCCCCAAAGGGCGTCTTTGATCAACGCCATCTTGGCTTGCATCTTCCACGTGGCATAGTTGGGTCCTTTCAGCGGGACCACCGCCGTCCGTAGCTCCATCGACATTCCTCCAAGGTTTGTTCAGCTCAGTGGAACAAGACTGTGACCCATAACCTGTTGCTCGACGTCGGATGGAACAAAACTCGGGACTTTAACATTGACAACTTTATTTTCGACTCGGGGAACACAGGTTTTATTAAAAGAGTACCATCCGTGAGTAATCAGTTTTTACGCTCGCAGAGAGATCGCAACTACAAAAAAGAACATCACGAAACGTACATTATATAGGAGAGAATGATTATTGCCCAACATAAATAACTGTCTGCGCTACTTCTGTATCTGGCAGGGCATCAAAAGTGAAACTCTTGCCCTTGAGGGTCTAGGTGGACATTTAGTCTAAGTGTAGGAGTAAGGACGTTGCAGTGCTTTCACCTTGTCTTTCGTGCTCATAAGTGATGGCCCATTGTGTTCGGATGCCATTTTCGCGAATGGCAATACAGGCTGGCTTGATGTGTCCCTGTTTACCACGCTTGTGGCATTTGATGTATGCGCTGTATGCTTTGAACTCTCGCATCTGTGGCTTTTGTTGTGCAAACCATGCTTTAAATTAATCTTCCCCGAGTTCCTCCCCTTCGCCTTCTTTTAAACGTTTTGAAACGATAATTTTGCTGCCTGGCATTCTGATCCTCCCATTGCTTTCAGGTTGGATTGAGTCACCTCATAAGCTTGTGCCGTTTGATTCAGCTTTTCCAGACTTGGATTCTCAGATTTCAAAAACCATTCTATGAGTTTGATACCCGACGAAGCACAGATGTATTGAAACACACCTAAGATTATAAATGTATTGACTTCTCGTAGAAATCGTGGGGCTGCCTAAGAAGGCCAGCCCTGAGGTTGAAATATCTGTAACTGTCTGTACGCACCTATCTCCCGATGTTGGCGAGTGCACACTCTTTGGCCCGCCAGAGGTCCCTCCAGGCCCGGGGGATTCTACCCTTAGATTCACCAAGTAGACATTCGGGCGGGAAGAGTGAGGCCGTCATGAAAACCAAGGAAGAGGAACCTCAAATTGACGGCATCAGCACAGCAACTTGAGAAAAATCAGCGGGCAATCCAGAGACTTGAAAATACCCTTGGAATAGAAGTGAATGCCACTCATCAGGAACATCCTCGTTGAGTCACCTGGTGTAATGGTTTCATCTAGATTGGTGATGCTGTGGGCTCCATGACCGGCGGCCCAATGACAAGCGGATTGTTCAAATAAATTGCTTAAACCCCATCACCTTATTACAACTCAATCCCATCAGTTATGATAACTCAGCCTTGGCCAAGCACTAGTTTATGCCGGCATGAGACGGAGGTGCCTTGAAGACACAATTTTCTTCCTTCCAGATCATGCACATTGAGATGTGAGGCCTTGTAAACGGAGCAAAATCTTCCCAGACATACCGTCATGTCCCAAAACCTAAGCTCATGCGGTAACTGCCTAAGATACGGGCTTGAACTGAAACCCATCACAAAGCGGAAGACGCACAGATATCACGGGTCAGATGACACAATTAGTTCTGCTACCTGGCTAATTTTGATCGCCCATTGGTCAGTGGCTTGAAACCTTTGGCTACACCACGTCACAAAGGGTTAGAACTAGAACGGAAAGAACGATAAAAGGAAAGAATAGACGGTTGAGAGTAGATAGGCACACTTCTAATAAGTTTGTGGCTTTTCTCACGGAAAAGAGTGATTTACGATTTAAAACAATGAGAATTGTTTCGAAAATCAAAATCTGAATGTAGTGTCATATCAATGGAGGCTCAACACCCAGGCCAGCAGTCTGACTTGGCTGTGGCAATCTTAAAAAACAAATGAGCTCAATGCATTAACTTGAAAGTCAGGAAAAACGAAATCACAATTGTGTTGACTCCCTTGGACTTCAGTGACAACACACTGAATTTCAACCAAAAGAAGTCTAATGTCAGCAACCCTGATCAAGTCTCTTACTCCATCCGTCGTCATACCTGGCAAAAGATGCTTAATTTAGAAAGATTAACAAAGGTCGGCTGATTCACCTTCTCTCTGATTAAACGATTTTTCTGTCGGCTCCCTGATTCTTATTTCTCAAGGGTTTTCAAGGGCTGCCATTACGTATAGTTCTCCTGCACAAAAAGCACCATCACTTGTTGACTTGAGGTGAAATTGGGAATCCTTCTAAGGTACTTCAGCGGAATAATTGGTGCCAATGGGCGTCTCTTTTTTGTTTACTTATCAGAGGGAAGTGTGCCTTGATATCCTGGCGATGTCGACGGTGTTCTTGTCCCTCCCTGTCCTGCAAAGTGAGGGTGGGGCCCTTGATGTTGGTGATGGTGACCGTTTCCGGTATATATCTGCTTTGGAGATTTTTCTAGATTTTCTTTCTGTTGGCTTCCATTCTCGCCTATCACCCTGTCGGCCACCCCTACCTTCAGCTACTCCAAAAATTCCCAACTCTTACGCGGTCTAATCACCATTCTCCCTTACCTACACCTTGCCATTGAGAAAAACTCCGCAGTCAATTACTTCCTGGAGCACAGCCCTTCAAAGCCTCCCCTCGCCGGTTATTCGGCTCCAAGTATGATGCCGCCAAAGCTGAATGGGACCGCCTATTGCGCCTTAATATTGTTCGGCGCTCAAAGAGTCCGTATGCTTCTGCCCTCCATGTCGTGAAAAAAACGGACTGTTCCTTGCGGCCCCTGGGTGATTTCCGCACCCTCAACCGGCCCACTGTCCCAGACTTTTACAATCTGCCTCACATTGAAGGTTTCTGCCTCAACCTTCGCGGCTGCACTGTGTTTAGTAAGGTTGATCTCGTCCACGCCTTCCACCAAATTCCAGTTGATGAATAAAGCATCCCCCCTCACTGCCACCATAGCACCCTTTGGCCTTTTTGAATGGCTCCGAATGCCTTTTGGCCTTCGAAATGCCGCACAGGTTTTCCAATGTTTCATGGACACTGTTTTGGACGGACTGGCGGAAGTATATTGCTATGTCGACGACATTCTTGTTGCCTCTGATTATCATGTTCAACATCTGCAGCACTTAACGACCTTTTTCCACCGTTTGGCCGTGTTCGGCTTAATCCTCAACCCCACCAAATGCCTCTTTGGTCAGGAAAGCCTCACTTTTCTTGGTTGCCACCTGTCTGCTAACGGCATTACTCCAGTTTTTGATCGTGTGCAAGGTTTTCCAGTCCCTTCACAGTCTTACACTGCAAAGTTACCCGTCACAACAAAACAGCCCATGATCCAATCCACAAGACCCCTTCAGACAAATTTGCGGAGCTTCATGTGGATACCGTGGGTCCGCTCCCGTCTAGCCGTGGTCGTCGCTATCTCCTAGCTATTGTTGATTGCTTCTCGCGTTGGTCAGAGGCGCTCCCTATGACAGGCATTGATGCTTCTACCTGCGCTGCAATTTTACTCCATGGTTGGGTTCAACGTTTTGGAGTTTACGAACTAGAACCTTTATTAAAAAGAGATGTTTTCGTACACTGTTTTGGAGTCAATCGTGTTTTTAAACCAGATACCTACCCCCAGCCTTTATTCCAAGAGTCGGCAAAGATGAGTGACCACCGCGGTTGTTTGCGTTCGTGGTCTCAGGGGGGAAGGTAATTAGCACTCGAATCTTTCACAAGTTGTCACAGATGCTATTGAAGACATACAGTATCAGATGCTTTTCGTACCTTCTGTTAACACTGTACAGTCCCAACCTTTCTAACCTCTCCCAATAGGAGAGCTCTCTCATTCCTGTGATGTTCCTAATGAAACATCTTTGGACTTGTTCGACCTTTTGCAAACCTCCTGAACTCATTGGAGCCCAAATGGGTGAAGCATATTTAAGATGTGGCGGAACAATCGACTTGTACAGAGTTAGCATGACTTGTACAGATTGAACATTGTGATGCTCTCTCTGGACTTCAACGTGCGATATATCCAACCACACATTTGAAAAGCTTTACCTACCCTCAACTGGATATGCTCATTAAACTTTCCATTATTTTGGAGGACTACACCTAAATCTTTTGCAGATGAGACCTGCTCCATATCTTTACCTCAATTATCTACAAGTGGAGTATTCAGAGGGGTTGACCCAAAGGTCATTGAGCGGAATTTCATTCCGTTCAGGGCCATATTGCTCTCAGTAACCAAAGAGTGCATTCTTTCCAAGTCCTTTGCAAGGCTACTGGAATCTTGGCCATTCCTACCCGAAACTAACTTTGTATCGTCAGCATAAGAAGAGAGAATGGCAGTAATACTAAGCTTTTGAAGCGGGGCAGTAATATTATAAATAGGAGGAGCCCTAACATGGAGCCCTGGGAAAAACCTGACTTGACATCATGTATGTGACTAAGCGACCCTTCAACCTTAACAACTTGCTTCCTATCATGAATGAAGCTTCTTATCCAATTGAGAACCTTGCCTTGGATCCCAATCTCTTGAAGCCTATTCAACAAAAGGCCATGATCAATTTTATCAAAGGCCTTGGCAAAATCAAGAAAGACAACATCGAACGTGTCAACATGTCCGATGCGACAATGATGTTCCTTGTAGAAACGAGGCTCCCACCCGATGTTGATTTTCCTCGTGGAAAAGAGGTTCCTATGCTTAAATGATGTTCCTTGTGGAAAAGTTGCTCCGATGCGACAATGATGTTCCTTGTGGAAACGAGGCTCCTACCAAAAATGATGTTCCTCGTGGAAAGAGGTTCCTATGCTTAAATGATGTTCCTTGGGAAAAAGTTGCTCCGATGCGACAATGATGTTCCTTGTGGAAACGAGGCTCCTACCCAAAGATGATTTCTCTCGTGGAAAAGAGGTTCTATGCTTAAATGATGTTCCTTGTGGAAAAGTTGCTCCGTTGCACCAATGATGTTCCTTGTGGAAAGTCGCTCTAATGCGACAATGATGTTCCTTGTGGAAACGAGGCTCCCACCCAAATGATGTTCATTGTGGACTAGATGTTTTCGCCCGCCAATGAAGTTCCCTGTGGCAAAGATGTCCCCCTGTCAATGATGTTCCTTGTGGACAAGACGTTTCAACCATCAATGATTTCCTCGTGGAAATGATATTCTCACCCTATGATGTTCCTTGTGGGTTAGAGGCACCATGGAGGCTTTGGTCAATCTGGAGGACTACCTCCGGAGGATCGTGGCCCAACACTTGATGGCTCAAAGAGGAGCTCTATTTATTCCCAGATGAACTTGGCTCTAATGAACACCTTTCCAAACAAAGTTATTTCCAAGTATTGGCATCGTCCATTGTGATTGAGTGGACTCGTTGATTGTACTGTCCCCTTCTTCACTAGCTACTCATTTTGCTCGGGTGGCCACACCGATGTATCCATAAACCACAAGCTTTCGTGGCTCCGAGAGGGTCATCTATTATGGTTATCGTTTTCATCACATTGCTGATTCGAGGGCACAAACTCAAAGTCCCATTTCGAGGGCGCAAAGTCACATCACTGAGGTTTCAACCGAACAATTTCCTCTTATGGTTTTTGGTTCGGCATTCGCTCATTTTGTTCCCAAAATGTCTTCCCAATATTTTTCCCATTTCTCTCTTCTTCGTGGCCATAGTATTCCTTTATCGCAAACGTCCTCACAATCGGTTTTTACTGGTTATGTATCTTGCTTCTTGATAACCCCCCACAATGATTTAAGTGGGTCCTTCGGCATTCTCTTTCATCAAGCATTCATTAAATCCTCCCAAGCCCATTGTTATTACTCTTCCTCATTTAATGAAGACCTGCTGTACTTCCGATTAACACCGCTTGGGATGCCCGCTTAGCTTATCCTAAATAGTGTCCACTTACACTTTTCCCATAGTTTAAGCCTCCCTTGACGTGAAGGTCCATTCCCGCAAGGTCATGGCACAACACTTGATGGCTCAGACACTCTATTTTCCCCGGATGAATAAGTGGCTCTTGAAATTGGTCTTGCATTGGACAGGGACCCATTACATCCATTCAACATTGACATTGTCCACTGTGGATAGAGCCGACACTTCAATCTTGATATTTCCTCCTTTATTGACTATTTGGTTATGGTCCTAACCCAAATCCAATTCACATATTCTGTTTCTCCACTTGACTACTTTCGCCGTGGTCCTAACCCAAATCCAATTCACATATTCTGTTTCTCCACTTGACTACTTTCGCCGTGGTCCTAACCCAAATCCAATTAAATAGTCTCTTTCTCCATTGACCACTTTCGCCGTGGTTCTAACCCGAATCCAATTAGATATTCCACGATCATGCACAAATACTCAACTTCTTATGATGTTATTCCAAATCTCATCACGTTCATGCTTACAATCACTAGTAACTCATTTCCCCTCCTACGACGAGACCTTTACGGGCCAGTCTTCACCAATCTTGTTAAACTTTACACATACACCACATTTCATATCCCTTCTACTGTCAATCGGCCGCTCAGTCGACAATATTTGACGAGTCTGCCAATTGGCTTCATCCTCGTACACAAATGATTCCCCCTTCGCATTTCGCCCCTTATACAAGCAAAACCGTAATGGACACGGACAAGATTTAACCACCCTTCGAAAAGGTGGCAGTAAAAGATGGAGTTTGTTAATCAGAGAAAAAGTACGAAAAAGTTCAAGTTCCGCGATCCAAAGAGACGCGATGCCCTACAAAAGTAAGGGCATGCTCTTCTCTGTATACAAAGCCATGTTCATCTATGAATAAAAAGGCAGTCTGCGACTTACCACTGAGACCAACCGTTGTTTTATTTCTAGGTAATACATGGCAACCGTGATCTAGGTTGACCATTACATGGCGACCGTGATCTAGGTTGGCCATTACAAGTCTTATCAAGTTTGGACGGAAATAACCAAGCAAATCTTGACATTTTTCCAGCTCGCAATAGCACAAGAAACGGCTTTGATTTTGCTTGCTGGTTTATTTGTTTGTTTGCATGCTTGCTACAAAGTCAAAGAGCAGTTATATCGCTCAGCCTACCATCTGCTGATGGGTGTCCCAATTATTCGTGGTCACGGAGGTGGTTGCGTACCCGTTTCCGCCGCTTTTTAATATTCTAGCTGAGGGTGAATATTGTTTTTGCACTCAATATAGTTGTCTATCACAACTCATTACAATTCGGCTGAATGCTGTTTCACAACAATAACTCCGATAAGATTTATATGAAAGCAAGCAATTGCATGCTCAGATGTAGACGAAGATGCTTTGGTCGGATGGCAAGACCTCCCAAATATTACAGATCATTTCGGGAGATTTCTCAAGAGCGCAAGTTGGATCAAATGCGCTGGCAGCATAGATGGACCAAGGCCTTCAAGATTTGGATTTGAATTCGTCATTTTCGGTTTTTCAAGATGTTTTGCTGGATATCCTAACTAAAAATATGCCTTTTAATCCATTGCTAATCAAGATAAACAAAAAGCAGCAAAGTTTTCATCTATGTCTATTTACTAAATATCCAATTTATACAGTATGTGTGAACCCTTTCTAAATCACTTCTCCAGTAGCCACATTTTGAGAACTAAATAAAATCATGGATTTCCAATTGCTTGAAAACATACGACTGACATTTGATGAGGAGCAATTTTTGAGAGGATAGGGCCAAGTTTCAGATTTGCATGCATCAGAGCAACGAAAAAGGACGATCACCTCAACTTGTAGTTCAATCAAAACAAACGGTAAAAAGTACGGATCTCTTCTTTCAACGAAGCAACTCCAAGCCAAATCAACTACATCTTAAATATCTATTGAAATAACTATCAGCCTTTCTATCTAGCCATAATATATTTCGTATATCTATATTTCTATGGATCCTAATCTATTGCAAATATCTATATTTCTATCTATCCATGATATCTATATTTGTATCCATCCATAATCTATTGGTTATATCTATATTTGTTGTTGTTTATTTGTTACAGAGCCAGATTTCAAGGATTTTTACTCTGCCATTATGATGGACTAAACCATCAGGACAAGCGCAAACCCAAGGATATCAATGATGGACAATAACCCCAACCTCAACCTTCGTTTTCACATCTAAATTGAAAGTTCGCATTATCACATGGTGTTTGAAAGAAGTATTTTGGACAGTTTCCGGCTTTCGGTACACATTCAGAGATTGCTAAATTGGAGCAAACTTCCTCAAGAACTGAAACTAGTTCGTCAATGGCTGCATCTATGGACGATTCCTGTTTCAGAATTGAAACCAGGTCCAGTTCTTCTAGTCTTTCTGCAATTTGGGGCCAATGTTCGTCTTTGATCCGGAACTTAGCCAGACCGACCTTTTTGGCCGGTCTTACTCTAGAACACACCGGCTTCTGAGCTTGCCTGGCTACCCAGGTAAGCAATAGCCAAATGCATTGAACCTACGCTAACAGTTTTAGAGCAAGTAAAAGAGGAGGAACTCAATTTCTGGACACACTGTAAACTAGTTCATCTTCGAATGATATCTGTTTACGATGTTTTTTTTCAAATTGATGGTTCCGCGTCGTAAAGTTTGCATTGGCGTGATATATTTGCTAAATTTGATAGACCATAATTGAATCATAGACCTAATTCATATGCTGTCGTCAGCACGAGAGAAAACATCGAGAGATGATAATCATTCTGGTCTGAAAAGTCTGCACCAAGAACTCTGATTGGAAGTTGAACCGCTCGAATCAACAACCTTACATTCGCTCAGGAATTTTTTCTGCATTTCCTCAATTGATGGAATTACATACTCTCCATTGGGAGATTGAAGTTCGGTGCACCCCGCTATATTTCCCGTCGCTTTCTTGCAAACGTCAATCGCCTTCTGGACAAACAATTCAAAAGGTGGAATGGTGAATCCTCCGTCATCCGTAATTTGAAATATAGAGCAACCCCGATGGTTTGCTTCCGCGTCGTCCATTGTCAAACATTCCTCAAGATAGGGTTTTATTAGGGTCTCAAAAGATGGGAGTTCTTCTCGGTTGATGGATTCATCGTCCAAAATGGTGGCCATGGGTCTTCGGTATTGGCACTGAGCCTCATTGATAACAGCGGCGATAACCAACAGAGAGACAGATCCCACGATGGACCTCATGATTACTTTTTTTCCTATAACGTTCGAAAAAGTATGGCAATAGAACGGATCGAAGCAATTGAGATTCATTCAAATATAACAAGACACTCTGTATAACAATCATTTATAGAAAAAGAAGTATGGAGCAAATAATAACCTACCGTTGTGTTGAAGTGGCAATTGTGAACTTGTGATTCTTAGTATGGAATATGTCATATTTATACTGAGCCTTAATTTGGATGGAAGGCCAAAAAAAACGTGGCAAGGGCCAAAACACATGCATGTTTTGCTTTGTTCCGACCTTTTTATCGGCTATCTTGATTGTTTGGCATCACATGGCGCCGCACTCATTAACTGAAGGATCACCTCACAATCTCACTCTCAGCAAGGCGATATAAATCTCCGTGTCAATCTTAACTGGCCTCTTTGCTTTTTTATACCCTACAAATACACTACTTATACCCTCTACTTGACCCTTAAATTGCATAAAGCGATGGTGGAAAATGGATCACATTACGCATTCTTCTCATAAAATGAAGTTCAAGTTGATGTCGGCTAAATTAGAGATTGTCATCAGGTGGAAAAATTGGGCTTCAAGCTTCGATGCCGGCTTACGATCTTCAACAGCTACTTCGGGGGGTCTTGCTTCCGTAGTTAGACATTTAAACACGGCGAGCTTGCCCCTCCAAGCATTTTCAACTCATCAGCCATCATCTGAAATCGATGCCGTTGTCGTTGCTTTGAGCCAGGACTTTCAATTTGGCTGTTCTCATTGATTCCTGGGTAATCATTTCTTTTTGTGGGCCTGAAACCTATTACCGTTAGGGCAAGAATCAGAGTGGCACTCCCAGATCTGGGCCCTGGTAACCTGAAGCAAATTAAATAATCCACGAAGATTTCAGGAACCAGTTTTTGCCTAAACGGAAAAGAAAACCCACTAGAGGTGTGTTTCGTCTCTGCAATGCACGGAAAAGTAAAACCTAATCTCTGGACAGAATTACTCACAGATGCGTCGAGGCTCCACGGGTTGGGCTATGCCTTGATTCAAAAGGATTTGAGAGGACGCCCGCGGCTCATTCAATGTGGCTCATGTGCTCTAACGCCAGCACAAAGGAAATTATGCAACCGTGGAACTGGAATGCTCGGCTGTCTTTTGGGCGATTACAAAGTGCGACCATTATTTGCGCGGGATGCCTCGGTTCCATGTCATCACTGAGCATTGCCCACTCCTCGGTGTTTTTGATAAGCCTCTTTCGGCTTTGTGCAATGATAGGTTGCAAAGAATGCGTGAGCGCCTTGCAATGTTCTTGCTTGATATGGAATGGTCCGCAGGAAAAGAGCATTGTACTGCTGATGCTTTGAGCTGGGCTCCTTTCTTCCCAGCCGACGCAGAGTTGGACGTGCCAATTTGCGCGATTGACGCTTCTGATCCGGCTCTGAGACTTATTGTGGACAATATTGATGATGAGTACTGTCGCCTTCGGGAACTGGTTGAAAAGGACATGCCCTTGCCGGATTCGTTATCCACCTTCCGGGGTATTGTTCCGTTTTTACGGGTTGAGGAGTGCTTGCTTCTCTCTAGTGACCGGCTGGTTGTTCCACGCCCCGCCCAAGGGCAAGTGGTCGAAATTTTACTCGCATCTCACTCGGGCGTCACGAAAACGAGCAGGATGGCCCGACAACTCTATGTTTGGCTGGATCTCTCCAATGACGTCAAGATGAAGATTTCCGGGTGTTCCAGATGGGTGGCTGTTCTCCCGTCTCAGCCAGCTGAACCCTTATTACCCGCTATTCAGGTAGCTGAACACCCCATGCATCATGTGTCGTTCGATTTATTTGAGTTTGAGGGACACTCATATTTGATCATGGTTGATGCATCTAACGGTTATCCTTGGGTAGCCAGGATGCGACAAACTTCATCCTCAGCGGTTTGTGAACGCCTCCTGTCTTGGTTTCTGGACTTTGGCTCCCCATCTTTTATCGAGCCTGATAGGGGGCCACAGTTTCGTACGACCTTTGAAGAATTCTGTGTTACTTTTGGAATTAGGCAAACCACGAGTTCGCCTTTTCACGCTCAGAGCCATGGACTGGCTTAGGAGGCCGTGAAATTGGTTAAATACCTTTTAAAGAAAATGGAGATTGATGATCCGGCCTTTCGATTGGCCCTGCTAGTCTGGAGAGACACGCTTCGAGCTGATGGTTTCAGTCCGGCTGCGGGGTGTTTTGGTCGTCACTTGCGACTTGGCACCATGCCAGATGCCCGTACCTCGGTCGTGTCGCAGTCAGCTTTCCAACAAGCTCGTCGACAATCGATGACATTAAATAGTCCTTATTTGGGCGGCAAATCATTGCCACCTCTCCAGGTTGGAACTCGCGTCCACATTTAGAATCCCTTAACTAAAGACTGGACGGAAGGTGGACAGATAGTCGCGATTTGTGAGCACAGACGATCATATGAGTTGCTCTCCGATAAAGGGCGGTCAATCCGTCGGGACAGGCGTTTCCTGTGACCGATTTTGGGCCCGTCTCTCCCATGCCCACGATCATCGTCGCCTTCGCCACCCTCGCCACACCTTCCTCGACGAGGTTCAAGGGATCGCAAAAGGACTGTTCAATTTAACATTTCAAACTAATTCATTATTCCATCTTTTGGGTTTGTTTTGTTTTTCGTTTTGAGCTCCCCTCCCCTTGTTTTCATTTCAATTCGTCCAATGTGGTGTTAGAAGTCCCATTTTTGGTTTTTGGTTTCCCTTCTCTCTGGTTCGAATTTTCCCATCCATACGGGGTTGTTCGTGTGTTTTTTTTTTATTCGCCTCTCAACTTTCTCAATTGTTGGGGGGGAGGGGGTCATACCGGCCGGTTCTTCAACCTTCATCCTTTGTCATTTGGGTTTTTTGGGGGGAGGTGTAAATCTTTGATGTCATATCAATGGGATGCTCATGTCCTACTTCGGCAGTCAGCATGTTGGCTGCAGGAATAAACAGTTCGATCTTGGATCTAGACTCGAGAGCATTTATTCACTCCCGTCATCAAACATGGCGCAGGTCTTGGAACCCCTTTAACTTTAAGGGCAAGAACCTACCTGCTTAACACAACGCCCACTATTACGGCATTTGTGTGGAGAGCGGGATGGCGACGTCCACGAAGAGTACGGACGTTCTGGCCACGTTGAGGAGGTCTATCAGGGGTCACAAGGGCCATTTTACTCGAGAGAGAGCTTTCATCAAGGGATGTGTATCATCGGGGTCCGAGACATGGTTACAGCACTTAACGTCACAATTGCAGGGACGAATGGCCACAGTTGCG
This sequence comes from Tigriopus californicus, assembly GCF_007210705.1. NCBI lineage: Eukaryota > Metazoa > Arthropoda > Copepoda > Harpacticoida > Harpacticidae > Tigriopus > Tigriopus californicus. The sequence continues at coordinate 9,156,744 of NC_081451.1, forward strand.
GACTTGTACGACGACCTCTGTGAGTTGGACGGGGAAGCCGAGAAAGAAAAGAGCAGGGTAATGGATGACATGATGAATCAGTTGGACGACATAGGACGTCAGATCACGGATAGGTTCATCAATCAAGCCACCATGGGAGCCCGTACAAACACATCGCAATCACAGTTCAAGCTGTAATTGGAATTGAGGCCACCGCTCCTTTCAAGGGATGCTACTCCCCCGGAGATGAGAGAATGGATCACGGCATTGCAAATACATTACGTGGGGTCACACATGGATTTGACTGGCCTACCGCAACAGAAGACCATGTTCTTGTCAAGACTGGATTTGCCATTGGCTACATCGATGAGGCACGAAGTCATGGAAACAACTTCCATTGATGGGTGTGATGCGGCACTAGAAAAAGCATTTCTCGAGTTGCATCCGCTGTTCAGACGCAGTATGGAATGGTTTCAGGTGGAAAAGAAAAGAGGTCAAACTGTGGATCAATTGTTCAAGGAGATGAGGAGATGGGACGAGTTGGTGATGAGGCTGAGTTAGCCACAATGACGACGGACGAGCTTACCATGTTTCAAATCATATTTGCTTGCAGAAAAGAAACTGAGTTATTCATCCGAATCTTGGAAATATCGGATCCGACTTTGGAATCGGTCAGGGCAGTTGCACGTTCATACGAGGCAGCTAGAGAACATATTCCTCGACTGTCAAAGCTTCTACATATCGACTTGAAGAAGAGGATGAGACATCGACAGATCTGTCGGCAATAAGACAAGGGCTTAAATGTGGAGAATGCGGACAGATTGGTCACACTCTCGAACGTTGCTTTAGGAATCTAGTGTGTTATGTCTGCCAAGAAAAAGGCCATATTGCACATTTTTGCCAAAATCAAAGACGTTTAATGAGAGGACGTAGCCCCGGGAGATCAAGCCGTCATAATTCCCCACACAGAGGAAATTACCGAAGTCCTTCCTTTGCTCGTATATCAGTGGTCTCCTTGATTAAGGATCCTCCCCTAATTAAGCTAGTGTGTGACTTTGAAGGGATAAAAGCATCCTTTGAGGCCATTGCTGATACTGGGGCAGCCGTTAGTGTCATTCCCGCCCGACTTGTGCCACCTGGGACGCATATTTCCCCGTCACTGACAAGACTGAAGGCAGCAAATGGCTCGTTGTTGGCAATGCCGGAGCAGTAACATTCATCGCAACACCTCCCCAAGGTTCCCCGAAACGAATACGAGCATTGGTTTCTCCTGACCTTGATGGACGTCCTGTGATTAGCTGGCACGATTTGTTGGCACTTGATTTGTTTGCGGTTGGGTTCCCATCAGTCGTGGACAAATCTGGACATGCTAGTGCCATTATATATGGACTGTTCGCAGGAGTTGATGTTGAGAATGGCAACGACCTATCCATCATTTGTTGTGATGTGGAAGAGGAGCTATGTGAAGAAGGAAATGTGGGAACTTTTACCGTTTGTGAAGATTTCCAGGATTGCTTGGAGGATAGTCTAGAAGATATCAAAAAAAGATTGTCAACATGTTCTGTGTTCAACACTTCGAAATTTGGCTGGGACCATCAAAGGTCCTCCCATGAAAATCGAATGGGATGACACAAAAGCCATCAAACCATGTCAAGTGACGACCGCGAGGCAGATACCATTCCATTTTCAAAAACCTGCTGCCGAGCTCATTGCAGAGCTTTCTGCCGCGGCAGTCATTGTTCCATGTGATGAGCCTACTGAGTGGACGTCACCAGCCCACTTTGTCCGAAAGCCAGGGACTGATAAGGTCCGGCTGGTGACAGACTATCGGCAATTAAACAGAGTTGTCAAGAGACCAGTGCATCCATTTACGGCGGCCCCGGATCTTATGCGTCAAGTCTTGCCAGATTCAAGATACTTTGCCAAGCTCGACGCCATACACAGCTATTTTCAGGTGCCACTGAATGAGAAGAGTTCATACTTGACGGCATTTCTCTTTACAGACGTGAAAGAGCGGTATTTGGTTGCACCCATGGGCCTCAATTCGAGCAATGACGTGTTCAATGCCAATACAGACAATGCCTTATTTCGTCTTCCCTGGCTGATGAAAATTGTAGACGATTTGTTGATTCAAGCACCCACGGAAGAAGAACTCTGGCGAAGATTGAGAGTGGTTTTGGACCGATGCAGAGAGAAATGAGACGTGAAGATTGATCCCCAAAAGCAAATCGATTTGTTTCAGGATTGAAACTGATTTCGGGATGGAAAAGTGATGAAGTTTTCATCCTGAGCAAACTCGGAATCTGTTCTTCATCCTGAACCTGGATTCAATCTCAAATTTCTCTGTAGTGCAAATGGCAACAAAAGTGACAAAAAAAAACAGCGAGAAAAGGTTGAGAGACGGTATTGGGATCTTTCCGAATTCCAGTCTGTCCACCCACAGATCATAAAAAATGAAGAGAACTCGCATTGGCATTTGGCTCGACCTCAGGCCAGAGAATAATGCATTTGGTGTCAGCGGATCTGTACACCAAAAAGAGACAAGGGTGACTGGCTCATCACATCTAACGACCTACAAGCGCGCGGTCAGGATTAACGCAGTCAATGACAAGCTCACTCAAAAGACAGCCACGCTGGCCAATGAAAATGCGTGAGTCACTAGACACCTTGCTAGACACCAAAATGAATTTACCAGCCGATGAAGGCAAGCGATTCTTTTCTTCACGCCATACCACGTCTCGTCAGGTTTGGCATTCTATTGTCTGTGGTCCATCATCCATGGTCTGTCCACTAGGAATGACGTGCCGGAAAAAAGGTGATTTTCCAACGCCAATTTATTACGTACGTAAAGGGAATTGATCCTCGGTTTATTGGAAAGGAGGATTTTAAGGACTTCACTAACTTTTTATCTGATCGCATTTCGCATGTGATGCCTATTCTGTCACTTTCGCTATTTAGTTGTATAGGACAGAGCTCGTGGAGACATTTCAAAACATACCAAATTCTACAAGTTGGAATGTCAAGAGCTCCTGAAACACCTTTGCAATATTCGAGGCGGGATAAATCGGCCTACAATTACACGGAGCGATTTATCTCCACCTTTAAACATTGGGAGAACTAGGGCTAACTTTAGAGACGATGGAAACTTTGTCTGATCCAAGATGCAACGCATCAAAATCAATTGGGATTCGTGGGGTAGTAGCTGCTCCAAAATATTCCCCAAACATTGGTTTAAGGAACTGATGTGATCAATCTGCCTGCGCCTCAAACTTTCAAACCAGAACTGTCAAGTTTGATCCAAGCTTGATTTTTTAAGGTCAGGGGTACGTGCATTTTCTGACCAAAAAAATCCAGCTTGGATCAAACTTGACAGTACTGGTTTGAAAGTTTGAGGCGCAGGCAGATTGATCATTTATCAAGCATCTTAAGGTTAGTCTACCCCTCGTAGTATTTTCCTCTCCAATTGTATACATTACTAGTCTAAATACCAAACAGATGAAGGTGGAAGAGGATATGAATGAAGCCATACCTGATTTCAAAAACCATACGAATTTTTTTGAGAAAGGGAATGAACTTGGTCCACAACCAAATGGGCATTCTTTCACCCTTTGTAGATAAGACTGAGTGCACAGAAAAAACGTTTCCTTTCGTTTCTATCTTAAGTGATGCTTTTCCTAACGAAGTATTTCAAAATTGCATGACATGACCAAATTTTCATTAATCAATGGTTTAAAGGAACGAGCATAAGCTCTAAGAATGAAACAGTATTACGTTTGTATCAGTTAGTTAATTTTCATCTAGGTTTGCTTTTGAATTTCGTTGAAACCTAGAAAATGCCTCTTTCCATCGTATTTAAGTTCTATTCAAATATTGACAAAGACTGGCAGAGCTTTTTTTTGACTCGGCTCATTATTGGCGAAAATGGCTTGTTTTCTAGGTTGATTATATATACCATACTACGACTGCAACTTCGGCCTGAAAAAGCACTTGAATATCAGGTAGATCTAATGCAATTCAAAAAAACAGGCCAGCAGACTTTAACAATCTATTTGCCAAATAGTTTTTGAAGCACTTAATCCTAGTGCTTTCCCATTTCCTCCAAAGTTGGGGATATGTTTGATCATCAGCTCCCAAAAAAGTTCTGGAACATTTCAATTTTTTTAAACCTAATTAAAAATATAACGAGGCCTGCAGAAAGAACACCCACGAGTTACTCAGAAATCAAGAGATGAATCAACATTCTAGTAGCCTTGCAAAGGACTTCAATCGAATCTACTCTTGGGTAACTGAGAGCAATATGGCCCTGAACGGAATGAAATTCCGCTCAATGACATTTGGGTCAACTCCTTTAAATACTCCACTCGTAGATAATGGAGGTAAAGATATTGAGCAGGTCTCATCTATGAAAGATCTAGGTGTTGTCCTCCAAAATAATGGAAAGTTCGATGAGCATATCCAGCTGAAGGTGGGTAAGGCTTTTCAAATGTGTGGTTGGATATATCGCACGTTTAAGTCCAGAGATAGCATCACGATGCTAACTCTGTACAAGTCGATTGTCCAGCCACATCTTGAATATACCTCGCCGATTTAGGCTCCAATTAGTTCAACAGGTTTGCAAAAGGTTGAACAAGTCCAAATATATTTTACTAGGAACATCACAGGATTGAGAGAGCTCTCTTATTGGGAGAGGCTAAAAAAGTTGGGACTGTACAGTGTTCAGAGAAGGTACGAAAGGTATCTGATACTGTATGTCTTCAAAAGTATCCATGAGCTTTGTCCCAACCCAGGGTTTAGGGTCAATTCTAGTGACCGTAGAGGCGTAATGTGCGTTTTGAGAGCACCTTCAAGTCTTCGAGAATCCAGGCTAGTTCGAACAAAGAAGTCCACATCTCTTCTTTCTCGGGCTCCTTCATTGTATGATTTACTTCCCTCTAATATTCGTAGGGAATACGTAGGCCTTGTTGATCCGGTAGCATCTTTCAAGTCAGACTTGACAAATTTTTAGATAGCATTCCAGATCAACCCTACATTCAAGGATTAGCTCGGTCTGCCAACTCAAATTCGTTGGTAGACCAAATGTCATATAAAAATTGAAAGGTAATAAATAGACGAATTATAATCTTTCATTTTAATAGTACTGGGGATTACATTCCCTGTAGCGGTAAGAAAAGCCCGTGAAAAACCAAACCAAAAAAAAAATGACTACAGATGGGCATCATGATCACCACTTCAAGAGTTGAGCAATATCTGGGGAAAAGCCATTGAACCTGGAACGCCAGAGTTTAGCAACCTAAGTAAGTATCAACACCTCATTTATCACTCCGCTTGCTCAAAATGGGACTGACCCAAGAATGGCATCGATAAAGAAAACATAAATATTTTTTTTAAATTTTCACAGCCTTTTCGTTACACTATCACAGCTAAAAGTTGATTTAAGAATACCAAACGGGTCATTTTCAGTCGATTGCCGTCAGGATCGAAACCAATTTACAGTGGTGGCGGAGACAGTATGATCCCTTGAAGAATACCAATTAGAAGTGTAGAGTCGTTAGCCATTGACAGGTTGGCTACCATGTATAATAGGTTTTAGACACCTTTTAAGCTCATTTCGACCAAACCCCATCCCAGCCACTGTCCGGGGGTGGGTGGGGGTGTTACTATGCAGGTATGCCCGCCCTTCTATCAAGCGATCAAAGGCGCACAGAAAGCAATCCCAGAGAGATCAACCCAGCACAAAGGCTTTCTGTGATCTAGCACGTCACCACAGGTGCAAATAGATTGCCGACCATATCAGTGCTTTCACTTGACCGCAAGTGACCGATCAATCCATCATCTCAACCCAACCAACATGAATATGAGAGTCACATTGGTTGGTTGGATCTCTATCAAGCACGTAATTCCAACGTGGGATCAGTGCACCATTGTCGACTTTTCAAATCGGGCCCTTGGCTTTTCAGGGATCACCATCACCAGATGGATTTTAAGGACCAGTGAGTCGTCAGCAAGTGAGCCATTGGTGGATTTGAATGTCACTACCAGAGGTTGCGAACAACGCAATAATGATTCTCAGCGGGACCACGAGAGGTCAGTCATATGGGCAAGTCTGATCGCACGCCGATCCTTAAGTGGTTCAGTGAATTGCCAACCAATCAACCCATGCATGGCTCGCACGAGCTTTGGGTTCGATAATTCGGTGAATGAATGATCGAGCGCCGTTTCTTAAACAAAGGATCAGATCCGCTCCATGTGGATTTGATCGTGAAAGTCGGTACATCCTTTCAACCAAAGTCGTAGCCCGTTCTAAGAACCTCTTCTGAGAGACAACACATCGGGGAAGAAGGTTGGGTGGGTGTATAGGGGGAGGGTTTGGGGAACTGGACATGATGGGTTTTAGGTGCTTGATTTGTTTGTGTCTTCGTCATTTTCATCGATGGATTGATTCAGCTTTTGTTTGGTAGGATGTCTTTTCGTTGGGGTTGTCTCTCGTTCTCGGAATAGGCGACTTTGGTTGCTAAAATGGGTATAGGGACAACCACTAGATCCAGGACAAGGTTTGAACTGAGAATTCTGACAGCGGGAGTTTGAGGTTACATGAATCTTATATTTGTTTTCCATGGTTGAATTGAAGGTGGAGCTCCCTTCAAGGGCGTCGCCGGCTTCCAATAAGGGTTCATACACACACGTTTGAGGTCGAGCATCGTTGCTTTTGGAGCGGGTCTTATTCATGGATGGCTCGATCCAATTTTTTATCTTCTTCTTTTAACACACACACACATATCTTGTACTTCAGGAGGAGAGTCTTCTGAGTTAACGGGCTTTGAGGTAAGAGTCCAATTCTTTGTCCAAGTCTTCGGCGGTGGGAGTGGGTGTTTTCTTGGCTCCTCCACGACCCCCTCGCTTGGCACCGCGTCCGCCAGCAGCTTTGCCTGCTCCACCACGGCCCGCCCCGCGCTTGGGCTTCTCGACACGCCCTCCAGCTCCTCCCCCTGAGCGGCGTCTGTCGGTACCTCGGATTCGCCGGGTAGGAGCACCACCCATGGATCTACGGGGAGATCCATTGGATACTTCGGCAGAGGAACCCACCAACTGGATGCTCATGGCTCTGCCGTCCAACGGAACACCATTATACTGCTTCATGGCTGCAAGGGAAAATATGCATCAAAACCACAAGTAAAAAAAAAAAAAAAAAAAAAAAAAAAAACTTAATTGGAATGGGCAGATTCTGTACTAAATCACCTCCTTCACGAGAAGCACGCACGAATTCTTACCTTTGATGGCGTCGGCTTTACGGTCAAAGACCACATCTGCGGTTCCCAATGAGCGCCCGGAACGGTCGTAGTGAACAGCGGCTTGCTTGAGGTGTCCAAACTCTGAGAAGAGCTCTTGGATATCGGAATCCGATACGCCAAATTCAAGATTGGATACAATCAGTTTGGCTGGGCCGGATGAGGTGGCCACTCCCCCTCGTCGAGGTCCGTCAAAGAGGTCATGCTTCCAGCTTCCATCAGCGTTTCCACGAGTATAGGGACGACTAGCGGCTCGGCCACCTGCGCCACCGGCCGAGCGGCGTGCACCACCGACGGCAGCGCCTCCGCGGCCTCCTCTGCGAGGCGCTCCTCCGCGACTTCCCCGTCCGGCTGCGCCACCTCCGCGAGAGCGCCCGCTGGCTCCACCACGCCCTCCGCCACGGGCGGGCTTGTTCTTCTTGATGATGTCATCAAGAGACATGTCAATTTTGTCAGTCATGATTATCGAGGTTTTGAATGTGTATGGGGGATTGTGGTTAAGCTGAAGTGAAAAGAGAAAGTCACATTGATTTTGGGGATACGTGGCATTTTAGACACAGGACGTGGCTACAGTTCTTAGAGCAGAAATGTCTCTTTTGGGGTAGTACCCAGGTCACACTTAGCTATTAAGGTATGTCAATCTGACAATAACCTTCATATTTATAGAGCCCGTGGGTTTAGATGGCTTGTTGTTTTGACTGTTGGTTGAAACCTAGAACCGCAACAGAATTGGACCTGCCAAAACAGAGTAGATTGGAGTTACATTTCTATACCTAGACGTGTAAGCCTGGCTATCGATTACTGGTGATAATTCTAGAATGTAACTCTAGCTTTCTCAAAACTCGGACAATGATGAAAGAGGCGAACTAAATTTAGAGGAATTAAACCATTAGTATCTTCAGATTTGCACCCAGCAATCACAGGTTATAATTTTATCCTTCCAAATCTACACAGCCAATGGCAATTCGTAGGTAGGGAAAATAAACTACACCGCGTTTTCAAACTTACCCGAAAGTGGGATGGCACAGGGATTGATTTAGAGCTATTCAGCCAGAGTGACGGAGCAGAATGAACGCAGCTAAACAAATTTCGTCTAAAGGGACGCTAATTTCGAGTGAGTTCTACCGGCCAGCTTATCGCAGTTTGATGTGGTGGCATTCTGAGGGATGGAGAGTGCGTTTGCTCGACCCTTTTGGGGTGTCACCTTTTCCCAGGGGGCCACTTAAGTTTCAAAAAATATATCCCCACCCTCCCCCTCCCCCCCAAACGATTACGAACACGAGGAAAGTGGTTGGCAATGGTCGATTTAAATCAAGATGGCGTCCTAACAAGTATAAACAAAGGCAAAAAGAGCAACAATAGTTTGATTTCGCTATCACATTGATCAATGGAGTCGCAGACATTTGATTTGTGAATTTCAATTCAAATAGAGTCTGGGGCTATGTATTGGTATGTAATAAAACCCGTCTAATAAATACACCCATCAAGAAAAAAAAAACCTTCCCACCCTCCCATTAAAACCCCCCAAAACCCGCCCTGGGATAAACCCATTTGCCAACCCTGCCACGTAACCTTTTTCTACGTCCATACCATTTTTTCCAATGCTAAATACTCTCACTGTAAGGCGTTTTGAGTGGAACAGACTGAAAAGTAATAAACGCTGATTTGATTGTTCCAATTCTTGTACGTATGTTTTGTATCACATTGATGATTTCAAAGAGACTCCGAAAAGAATCTAAAAAACGGATGTTGTCAATTTTCATAACAATGTGTGGATGCCTTGGAATTGGAATCGAGAATTGGTAAGATCTAGTGATGCCTAGTTCTCAAGTCAATATATTAGAATCATTACATTTTTCTAATCCCGCATGACGATCTTGCATGAATGTAATATGATTGCTTCAAAGTTTGTCTTTCAAAGCATTTGTATAAAAGATTATTATCAAAGATTCTTATGCTCACAGATTAAAGCCATATATTAATCTAATCTTGTTCTTAATCTTAACGATATCATTCCCAGTGGGTGACACAATATCGAAATGAAGAAAATCATCCGAAGGCCAATTTGAAGGGAGGAAGTGCACCATGAATGAAATTATGAGATCATAAAACAATTCAAAAGGATTTCAAAACAGAGGCTTTAGTCCCTTCACATTAAAATTGCCAATTTCAAGCAGCAGCAAACCTCAAATCGGTCCGTGCTTTGAATAGAATGAAAGCCGCCTTGACATAATATTCCGACATGTTTTCATAGATCCAAATATTTGATGGTAAAAGAAATTATAACACTTCCGACTCCATGATATGGGCAGACAAGCTATTGGTTAAGATTAAATTTAAGATTACCATGCATACGCACTTTAAAAAGATGAATCTTTAAGCTCTATCTATCATCCGCTTCTATTTCCAATGTGTTTGATCTTCGGTTCGGATTTGGAAACATTTGATTTGCTTGTTTGCTTTGATAAATTTGGAAATTTGATTTGATCTCATCACTAGTTTGCACAAAGCTGTGTTTCGGCGGGGGTCAAGTTTGGGCAATACAAACCAAATCCTCAGTGAAATCTCTTAAACAGCTCATATTGCAATGCATTTTATCTACAATAGCCCTAAGCAAAAAATTGAGGTGGATTTGTGAAGGGCAAAACTAAATAAGCCAAAGGTCACATTTCAGGACTTTGGGAAAACGCAAATCATGCGCGGGAAAAGCAGATTTTGGACGCTAGTCTATCTGTCCAGAGTTTCAAGCTAAAAAAACAAATCAATTTCTCAATCCTTCTCAATCTGAGAAGAACAAATAAGTACAACATGACTGAACGTTCCTAAGGTCAACTAAACCCACCCAATAGGGTCATGGGATCAGGGTCCCATCAGGTGAAGCTATCCTTAACCACCGCTGGCATCTCTTATAGTACAAAACGAGGAATGCCATGTCTCTTCCTAGATTCGGGCAATGTATGCACTTAGTCATAGACCTCGCTCTATCAGGACCCAAACTTAAATCCGAGTCTAAGACCACCTAATCCGCTCATTTCCTCCGATTTCAGGAGCCATTACGATGCTTACTACCCTCGGCGTCATTATGCGACTATGAAGAAGTGGATTCAAGACCAATGATTGATGAAAATCTGTCTTTTAACTTACCGGGTGTGGTTTGGCGGACTTGTTCGTTGAGCTTCTCCTATCGTTAGAAGCTTGCGTGGAATGGCGCTCAAAGGGTGGCAAGCGTGACGGATACCACATTGGTGAATTCGTCATCAAGCTTCAATCCCACGCATAAGATGCTTTTTAATGAGCCTTGTAGCATTGATATAATATATCAAGCCTATACTGTACGTAAAATATCTAGATTTGTTTTAAAATTTGTATCTGAGACGGAATCGGGATCGCTGAAATTTGGTCACTCTAGTTTGAGATGGCGTCAGAAGAAGAAATGGGGTTAATCATAATGTTGAAATACTGAGTATATGTGAAGTTTTGGTTTCATAAAGGGATAAGAAATGACAGTGATTGGTCTGTAAGTGTGAGGATAGGATAATTGATGATATGTAAGGTAGAACTATTGCTTTATTTTAGTGGTTGAAAAAGGAAAGTCTGCCTATTCCGCCTGAATTGGCATTGGACAGAATGCCAGCTGAAGGTCCTACACAGGGGACGACAAAAGAAATGGGCCATGTATGGGTTGACTGGAGAGTAAGTCGATTAATCATGATTATATGTGTGTGATTATTTTTTCCGAACAAAGGCTTCTCTTTGGATCAATGTCTTGAAATAATCCACCACATTTCATGGTGTAACTTGTGGGGTATAAACAGATGTTTTATGTGAGTGATTGAGAGATGGTAATTTTTGGGTCGGACACCAATCTAGACAAACAAATCCTTCTCTAGAAAACCCTTATGAAGATGATCCACAGGATTGCAATTGAATTGTTTATTCCATTTCATAACCAAAAGATGAGCACATTTTGATGTCAGAGGAGTGAAATTCCAAGTTTAGAGTAGCTATTTCGGTCTGTGGTGACGTATCCTGGCGAGGAAAAGCAAAGTCAAACGTCACAGCCAACATGCAGTGTGAGCTTATCAAAGTTTCAATACTTGTTGTGCAAAAAAAGCTCAAACAAGTGTCACTTTTGGTTAGTTTTCAAACTGGATTGCTATTACATTTCAAATTTCAAGAACTAATTCCTCAACGAAGCCTGTGATTTGAAATATTCAATACATTTTATCCAAGCGTGGTGCAAGGTGGCTGGGCACTTTGGGTTCAATGAATCATGTCAGCTGCTTACTTTTCTCTGCAGTTAGCATAATTGTCTAACCCCAGATTTGGAACGGTTAATACATTGTAAATAGTGGTGTTGATTATATGTCCATTACTCTCAACGTCCTGGATTGTGTTCAGTTTTCGCCATTTTCGATCAGCTGAATGCCACTTGGAACAGGTACGCCATATTGAAGCTCAGGTGGCCAAATCTTTGCTACTATGGCCAAAAGTGTGCCGGTCGGCCATTCCCTTCCTAAGTTTTGGCGAAACACTAGATAATTCCTAATCAAAGTTTGTTCCCAAGGAAAATTTAACTCTTGACAAATTTTGCACATGGTCGTCGCTTTTTTTAGTGGCTTGATACAAAGGAGAATAATTAGAGTTTAGAATATAACGATAATTATCAATTGTCAGATACGTCATAAAATACATGGATGTGTTGGATTCCGTCATATTTGATCATAGCTCCAGAACCACCCTATTCTGCTACTTCAATTTATTTGCCAAGCAAAATATGGTAGATCGTGTAAGTATTGGCCAATAGCCTCATGATTAGAAAAATAATAAAATGTGGAAATAGACAGAGAGTGATCTGTTATATCGAATTGTTGGGGGCATAAATCTGTTTAGCCATAATTACTACTTTTGGGTTGACACTGCCAAGGGGAATTTGGAAATGGATGAAGTAACGTCTGGCTTTGCGCCTAACCAACCCTTATCCAAATTATTAGCATGAAACACCTCCCAATCGGCCTTAAAATGGCGTGGTACCGGCTCTGACAAGCTCTCAAAACGTAAAAGTCCGAACCGGTTCTAGCGTAACGCGTGGCCCGATGACATATTTGACAGTTTACCGCCACCGATTCTGACCCAAAACCAGCTTTGAGTTGGATCCTCTCTGGCTCTCATTTTACATACATGCCTGCCCTAGCCGAGGTCATCACTCTATCTGTTGGGTGAACTGCGGGTGGTTGTGTGCCCGTGTCTGAAATCCGCGGTATCAAGCGACATCTTCGTCCGCCATGAGTGGGACTATCGATTTGGGTCCGGCCAATCCCCGGATCTCGCCCTTGATCAAATTGTCCCGATGGACGCTCTTGGTGGGTGGAATCTTCTGGGGAGCTCACAGGTACAGTAGAGAGAAGAGGGAGCCAAGGTTTGCCGAGGAATCGTCCATGCTTCATGGTCAAAACAGATCTGAAGCATTGAAAGACATGGCTTTGGTTAGACTTCGCGGATAGTACTGTCATGCACGGTTAAAGTGTCATTATTATTGGGAGATGGAGTTCCATCCTTCCATATTTTTCGGATTGAAATTTTTATCCATTTTTTTTGTCCGTTTTTATGGGTATTCATGATCATATTTTTTATTGCCACTCTTGGTCATGTCTTGACGTAAAAATAAAACTGTAAAGGAAAGATGGTGTATAAACATTATACAGACTTTTTAAATGAATAGGAAGGAAAATGTCAGAGAACCATGGTAGCAGAGTGGTCTAATGAACCCGATAGAGCCACGACTGCGTTCCCCAGAGGGCGTGGGTTCGAATCCCGCCTCCGCAGGCAAAACCTATTATTAGAGAGTTGACTTGACAGGTGATAAATGACACTGACTATGACTAACATTGGTTCAGTATTATTATGGCCATTTAAAGTGGGATAAATAGAGAAAACATGATATGAAAGTTGAACATCTACGAATAAGTTATGGGACTTTTCTGAAACGTCAGAGAAGACAAGGCAGCAGTTTTAATTCAACGCACAGAACGGTCGTGATCGTGGTACTTTTCATATTTCACGAAATTTTGCTGAATTATTTATTCGTTTTTAAAACGGTGGTTGTTAGGCTCAGTACCGTTTCAGTATAACAAGGTATCTGGCTATGACGATTTAAGGACTTAAAGGGAATCGAACTAAGGTTCTTTCTCATATCAGGGCGCTGCTCTTTACACTCCACCCTACCTGCTGCGTTATGATCACGTCTTTTGACTAATTTATCTCAATTTATATATAAATGTCTTATGTTTTTGTTCTTGCAGAACTGTGACAGATCAGAGACTAATGCATAGTTTTGAAAAAGTATTCAAACGATAATGTTACTCAGCTCTCTAGGCATAAAGATGGACGAAGCTAGACCGATTTCGGTTGGTAATACTTCAGCCCCATAATGTCTAGAGACTACTGATCGGCTTTAAATGAAGTCGATTCAGCTTAAGACCGATTGTGTCACAAAGACTGGATACAAATTTTCTACATTATACGTGTTTTCTCGCAAACCGGCCAAATCTTGCTACTTGTTCTCCCAAAAGCTGTAACATTGCCAATTAATCGGTGGAAAATGGCAATCATCCTGCCTGCCTTGTCTTGGGTAATGGGATTGTGTGAGTGTGGATTTGACTGTTTTTCGTATTGTTAGATATCGCGTGAACAAGGAGGCTGAGGATGCCCATCGGGCGTACGTGTCCCGCATGCAGCCGATTTGGGACGCCGAGGCCGCCGTGAAGAAGGCCAAAGCCACCCGAGAGGAGCTCATCTATTTGGCCAAGGAAACACAAACACCGGTAAGGGAGGAGGATACGCATTGTTTTGCTCTGAAATCTCTTATTCTGGATCACTTTTTCATGTGGATTGGTTTCGAGTCGATAATTGGGAAATCAATTAATCTTGCTAATAATTCAACGCTTGAAAACAGTATCAGCTAGATTTAAGCAAATTTGGACACAAAATCAATATTTATGTTTTAGGTCTTACGGACGTTTTCAAGTTAAAGTCATCAGCTTTATTCGAAGGGCTGGTTTCTGGAAAGGGGGCTTGTTTTAAAAGCCAAATATAGCACAATTTGGGACAAAATTTATTGAAACTTCAATATCAGTAAGTAAGGGGATGGTTAAGCGCTCAAGTTTCCACTCAAGCCATCCTTAAATCTGCTGGACATCAATTTATTTGACTTTTTATATTCATGCTGAATTAGGCTTTTTGTACAAACTGAACGTTTCTGTATTTGCACGTCCGTTGATCAGGAGTAGAGTCCATTTCTCTATTTAGCCGAGAATAGACTTGGAACGTTTTCAGTTTATAGCATTGAGCGAAGAAATAATGGGTTTTATTGCTGTCGTGACCTTAGGGATGTAAGGATCAACTTCAGTATCAACGACCGACCAGGAATCACATGCGAAGTCACGTTGCCCTGTTGATAGCAAATTAGTATCTGATCATCAAATCAAATTTCGTTCTGTTTGGCGTAACTGGCAGTAATGGACCTTGTTTATGTTGTCATTGACCCAATTTATCCAATGGATTGAAGGAATTTGTTCAGACTATATACCCGATCCATTCCTTAGGTTTCGAGATCAACTGGAATCGGGAACTCAAAATTGTTCCCGGAACAATATTCTTGATCGAACGAGCGTGACCAAACTCATCATATGTATATATTAAGTATACATTGAATATATTCCAAGCATTGATTAAAATTCTGAAAAAAGTAGTAGTATCTGTAAACCTAGTATGTCTGATAACAAACATCTTTTCTTTTTCTTGCTTCTCTCCAAAAATATTGATCGTATTAGTAGTAAACAGTTAGATTTGCAAAATCATATGGTTTGCGAATTCAGTTTTACGCGAGTCACTCATCTTGAAAAAAAAATCACTAACGAGAAATCTAGCAAATATGTATATCGAAGTGTGTATATTTAACGTCTTTTATTCAAGCTAATACTCAAGCCATTTTAACCATTGTGTATGTTCATTAGAGCTTAAGTTTTGATGAAAGTTTATCCAAATTCATCTTGCAATTTTGGGCTTTGAAAATTCAAAAGGAACAACTATGATTGTCTGATAGAGTTATAACTCACATTAAAAAAACTAACACTTCCGAAAATTACAAATTGGTTTCTGTAACTGTTTTTTGGCTTTTGATCTAACTTTGAATCCCATCAAGTAAATAATACCAAATTGTTCCCCATGATTTTGAGCGAGAAATGGCAAGAAGTGTGTGAGTATTTTCTTCGAAGCTGAAAGCTTTTGCATATCGACCTGATAGATGATTGACACACTCGGTTCTCGTGACGAGTCACCTGATATTTAAAAACCCTGATTCATTTTTCTCTTCTTTCAGATTCCACCCAACTTCTAAAGCCACTGCAAACCTTTCTACCACCTTCACCATAAAGAAACCTACCGTAGTCTCCTATTTACAATATCTGAATGAAAACAATCCAGTTTCTCTCCGATATAAATTCGCTGAAGTGCCTGTGGACACCCTCGGATCTTGCGACCTTTGCTTTACACCCACAACCATCCAGACACGTGTTGACCTATCCTTCCACCTTCAATGGCGGAATAATCTATTTGAAGTCGCTATTTACCATCCATCAAAGATTTGTTCCGTCAATAAACGCGTCATCCTGGGAGTACTGACTAAGGTCCCAATAATCATGGTTACGCACGCCACAAATCGCATTCATAGATTTATTTCTTACCATTACGCTATAACAAGATAAAACACGCCTGATCATCATTCTAATCCAACTTTTTTTTGCTTTTGGGGCCCTCGGATTCGTTTTGGCTTTGGTTCGAGTAGAGGGGAAGTTTGCTTTTTCCGCTTCGGTCGTAAAACCCATGGTAAAGATGGAGTTGCAGAAGGGGGGGACGTGCCTCTTAGACCCTTCGACTTGTTCAGCTTTTTATTGGGAAGGGTTGTCGCAATCTCCAGATTTGCGGAAGATTCCTTCTTGGTGGTGATGGGTAGACAGGGCTCTTGAGAAACTGAATCACTGATATCAACTGTTCCTGGACAAGCTTGAAGGTTGCCTTCCATTTCGTGTTCCAATGCGTCAAGCACCGATGATGTATTATTTGTCTCCGCCATTTGAGCAAGATTACGTGTTTCTTGGGCAATAGTAGCCTCAAAATCCCCTTCAGACAGGGAATTTGGGGCAGGACCCTCAGATGTGACGCATTTGGTTGCTCTTTTGTTCTTGCCTCCCTTGGCGGGGTGCTTTTTGGGTCCCTGTTTTTTCACGGATGGTAGCTTCTGGCCAAGATAAGGAGACTCATCTTCAGGTTGTTCGACCTTCGATTTACCTCGTTTGCCAGGTTTGGGTCTCGGACGAGGGGCGGGTTTTGGTTTCAATGGCTTAGGACAAGTTTTGGTGGGCCGTTTTGCACGCGTTTTTTTGGGTTTTGAATTTCGAGTTCCAGATTCTGTTTTAATCAACTCGGGTTGTTCCACTTGTTCCTCGTTGGGGGCGGCTCTGGACTTGGGTGAGGGACTTCTCTCTGTTTCAGACTGTTGAATGGGATTGAATTGCTCGCATGCAATGGTTCCTGAGGATTCAGATTGCTCAATGACATGTTGACTAGATATAACATATTGGGCGGTTCCTGAACCTAGAGTCTCATGAGCTTCGTCTCTCTCGGACCTGGATCTGGAGGGTGTTGCACGGTTCGGGTTGGTTGCCAAAATTTGCTCGGGGGATTCAACAAAGGTGTCCAACAGAGCAGGTCTAACGTTTGACTTACATGGTTGGGTCCCGGTATCAAGGGTAGGATTACGTTCCTGTGAGCTAGATGTGAAAGTGAGGGACCGAGTTGCTTGAGATGGTTGAGGCGTTACATGTTGAGTTAAGTCTACTACATCTCTGTCCAGCTGAGGTTGTGGAACGGAACCCATTTCAGGGGCCGATTGTTCAGGGACCTCACATTCCTTGGTGGATTGGAAAATCTGAACGTTTGTCAAATGCTCGGGATAATCCGATATCTGATGTTGAGCCTCGTCGACAAATTGAACTTGAACCTGACTCTTCCTGGACAGATTCCCATCCATTTCAGGTGTCATAGACACTTCTGATTCAACTGATTTAGTGTGGTCACTTTTCCGAGATTCCAAATTCTGAAGGGGATTTTGGGCCAAGACAAAACCTTGAAGTGCCTCTTCTCTTTTCGTTAGTTCATCATCCACATCAGGTTGTGGTTGGAGACCGAATCCTATTTCTGGGTCAGGCTCAGGTTCATCCCTTCGAGTAGAATGGATATCTGGAGGAGCTGAAACACGTTCAATAGGTTTCAATTGCGACGGAGAATCATCGGATTGTCTAGGCGAAATTTGGACTGTCTCTGTGTCAACGGTCTCATGGACTCCGGCATCAACCATGTCAGAGGTCATTTCTGGTTTCAGTTGTTGATTGAACTGACAAGTTTGCTGAGATTGCAAAATTTCTGATTCCTGAGGAACAAGTTGAGCAGTCTCCTGATCTTGACGAAATTCGACCCATTGTCCAACCTTCTCACATTGGGATGCGGGTTTGGAAGTCGCCTGTGGTTCCAATTGTTGTGTGATCTCGGAGGTCTGGTTTTGTACTGGTTCATTGAGTTCAAGCGATGTCGGCTCCTTAGCCAATGCAGCACACTCAGCTACCTCGTGAACCTCATCTTGTTCGGACAGTTCCCTAATTTTGGGACTAGCAGTCATTACTGATTTCAATTGTTGGAGATTGGGATTTCCAGACAACCCCAATTTCATTTGTTGAACGTTCTCTGGCTCATTGATTGCATCACGATCTACATGAGAATTGGGTTCGGCATTGGAAGTTGTGTGCGTTCCCAATTGTGAAGTAGCCTCGGTAGGTGGATCGGAGGGCATCATTGGAGAGCTTTCCATGGGTTCAGGTTGGTGCAAAATATTTTGAGAAGACGAAACACATTTGTGCGAAGCTTCAACTATCTGCCCTTTGAACACATCACCTTCCGCCTTAGGTCGAAACTTGGGGCTGAAAGACATTATTCGTTTCAGCTCCTCAGCGCTTGTATCGAGGTTTTGATCAGATGGCAAACTTTGCGGAAGCCTAAAGATTTCAAGTTGACTTGGCAAGTTTGGGGCGAGATCTGTTTGGAGCTCACATTTCTGGGCTTGGCCAGGATTGGTGTCCTTTTCTGGGGTAACTTTCAGAACTGGCTGTTTTCGTGGGAGTATTCTTATTCGGGCAAAGGACGGCAAGGGGCTAGAATTGACTTTGGGGGGCTGAAGGAAGTCTCCAAGCCTGGAGTCTGAAGCCATTTTCGTGATTGGATCTATCTGACTTGGGAATGATTGAGGTTGCCCGTCTGTCTGAGAAGAATCAGAGGAGCGAGCTCCAAGATTCGAGGGAGCGGTGACATCATTGGACGAGAAATTTTGGACCATACTTTCGATCTCGGGGACTGATTGAGGATGATCTTGAGAAAGGTGAGCAACCAGATCGACTGGCTCCCTGAAAACCTGGTAACAATACACACAAACCGCCGCGGATTCGGGCAAATCGGGCTCTGGTTCGTCCGTGTAATACTGATCAACTTGCAAACCCTCTGGGTTGGACAGGGGATCTTGTTGATCCAGAATGGGCTCCGATGCAAAGGAGACCTCCGAGCTTGGTTTGGCCCATTCCTTCATGTTGTCATCGGTAGGCTCATGGTCTGGGAAATCCTCAATCAGATAGGAAAACTAGGAAATAGAATGTTCATTTTAAAAAGGTACAAAATTTCGCAAGGAATATACATCAGAATTTGTGTCTAGATCAAGCTCTTTTTTTTATAGATGGTTAACCTCATCCGTGAACTCGAATACGTTAGTAGAGTAACTGAGCAAGGCATAAGCTTAGTC
Organism: Tigriopus californicus; assembly: GCF_007210705.1. Lineage (NCBI taxonomy): Eukaryota > Metazoa > Arthropoda > Copepoda > Harpacticoida > Harpacticidae > Tigriopus > Tigriopus californicus. The sequence goes on from NC_081451.1 coordinate 9,175,911, forward strand.
CTCGGGACCACTTTCCGCTTGGCGGTTGAAACATTTCATCAGAATCCAACTTTTTGTATTTAGACTGTTCTTCCCTTTGTGTTTTGGCGGCCCGACACTCGGTAGGAACAAATATTTAATTCGAACATTGAAGCGCTAAAAGAGCGATGACATTACCACAAATTTTTGAGTAGGTCACTTTCAGGTTTGAGACTGAGGGTCTTTGGTCAAGGACTAAAAGGGCCCATTCACAATATGTCGAGGGATGATGAAGAAAGTATGTGCACCCTTTTTCGATGTTCTTTGGCATTTTCCTTGACGCCCTTTTGGGCTCTTTCATCCAATAGGTCCTGATTTAGTTAAAGTAAGCTAGTACCATCTAATAATGCGTTCATTTTGGCCCTTTTTGTTGCATAGTTGGCGCATTGAGTTGCCAACAATGGTGGCATTCTACGAAAAGTCTTCTCATTCATATTGGTTTAGGCTACGTTCTGGGACGCTCACTTCAGCTAAGTCTTAATCCAAAATCGGAGACAAACCACGTCTCCCGGCGTGATCTTACCTCAGCCAACTCGGGATCCCAGGTCGGCGAATCTGAGGATTCGGACTCGGGCTCGAGCTCCAATTCCTCGTCCTCCTCGTCCTCTTCCATTTCGTCGAGATCTTCTTCCTCCAGCAAGTCAATCACCTCGACCTGTGTCTGACGGAAAGCCTGACGCGGCATGGGCGGGAATCGACGGATGCCCAAGAGTTGGGCCAGGGTTTGCAAGTGGGCGTATTCCTCAGACGACCCGAGTTGAACCCAGCCCAAATAGAGTAAGTCCATCAATCGCTCCAAGTGGTCCATGTCCACTCCGGGAATCATGAGTCGCACCTCGCCGCGTCCATTTTGACCGCAACTGGCATTGCCACAACCGCAGTCAAAGTAGTCAAAGAGACGGGCCAGCCAAGGCGAGTGGGCGGCCAGGACAGGGCGGTGGGCCGAAATGCTTTGATGGTCTTGGGTGTAGATGAACACGTCCGAGAAGGAACAGCATTGGCGTAAGCGACGATACGCCTTCATTTTCTCCATTTGTGAGTGCGAGGATGTCGCCTTGTGGAACGACATCTTGTCCCAGCTCAAGCACCAACGGCCATTCATTAACCCTCACCAGTTAACCTCAATCGACAGGGTGGCCAAACCACAATCCCAGGATTTTGCCGCTGGCCATCAGTGCTGCCATATACCAAGAAAAAAAGACCGTCAAAAGTACCTGGCCAGCACAAGGAGGACTCCGCTTCACCAAACGACGATACACACCTTTAATTCATATTGAAATGGGAGAATCAGCCTCCTGTGCCATGTTGAGTCCTGTTTTTATGACATCTGGATCCGCTAGTTTATTTTCTAGCTCACCAAAGCAACATATTTTCCCTTTACATTTCATAAGCTTTGTAAAAATGAATAATATGGCTAGTGATTTTTGAAACAACCTTGACAAATGATGAATTTTCCCAGCAATTTTTCATTATGTGGCCAAACTTAATATGTTAAATCACATATTTTAAGTGCGTTTATTGAAAAGAAACAAGCAGTTCCAAAATAAGAAAGGGATAACAATAACATACGTTCATGAATGGTAGTCAATTTCCTTTTTTTCTAACAGTGAATGTTCACTTTTTGCATCACTAGAAAAAATTAGAAAAATCTGCTCTCTAGTGCTTGTAGAAATGTGATGCAGAAAATGGCGTAAAAAGTAGAAAGTAAACATGCGAGTCAAAGTGTGCCTCGACATCTGTTAAATGACTTTAAAATCTACGCGTTATTGTTGGAAGGTTAAGAAATATGACCTTATATGTGAATGCAAAGCAATCCCTAGGCTTGGGCTGGAACATTTATCCCAACACGAACATCAACATCTGTTCCTTGATTCGTATTCTAGCGTGAAATTTTAATGGCGTAGAAGTAGCATGACGCACATTTTGGGGCTTCATGTCGCAATTCAATCCAAAATAAACTGGTCCATCTAATGGAATAATTTGCAGTTCTCCACAAGTGACATTCATCTAAACACTGAAAACAACGAAGGAAATTTCCCTTAGATGGTAACTTATTGAGTGTGTTCCCCAACCTCACACGTAACTTTCAAGCACTTTGGAGGTCATTGAGACTTGAAATTTCATATCTAGAATAAATCTAGACCTTTTGATTCCAAATATCCTTGTATAAATGCAGCAGCATCTGGAATAACTAAATCTTGAACATGGACATTCCATAGCTTCGATTATAGGGGTCAAGGTTTACTGTTTTTGGAGTGACGCAAAACATTTGGGACGTAGAACTCTACTGACATATAACGCCTTACATATAATTTTCGAATGTCAAACACTCCTGAGCATCACAATTTTAATGATCAATTTGCATAACGCGTGTGTTCAGATGTTTATTGACGGAATGAAAATACAGTTTCAGGGAAATTTAGGTTTACACGTCAGATTGGTTCGCTACATCGAATGATTGTGCGTGAATAATTGTGCGGGTAACGGGGAAAAGAGGTAAAGTTTTTATTTGTGTTTTCGAATTACAATTGACTCCTTAAAGTAGCTGCTGTCTGATAATGTAAACAAAAATTTTGGGAGGGTGCTGGGGAACTTTTCAGCACAATAGAGGAAATAAAAAAACCAAGATACAACGAGCAATATCCGTTAAAAATCTTTTCCATGCTTTCAAAACGTCTTTTGTATAAGTATTTTGTACGTAGTAAAATTTAGTCTTTTATTGTTAAAAAGTACTTTTAAGCATGTTCAGGGACGACTACCCGTCAACTAAGCTGTCCCTGGCATGTTAATGAGTAAACTGTGACATTTTATTAAATTGCAATGCTCCATGAACCATTCCTTACATGAATAAATGAATTGGAATTCTAATTTAATCCTTGGACAAAGAACTTTTAAGCCTCGAAAGTTAGAGTAACCTCTCAAAATCTGATGGAGACATCATCTTCCATTCTAGCTTCAATGTCCCATTATATAAGCAGTGACGTTTAAAAATCAATAAGCAAAATGTGAAGCTCGTTCTTTTGTATTTTGAATGAGATGTTTGCAATAGAAGCCAGTCCATTCGTTTAAAATCTAGTTTCAACTAACCTCGAACAATTGCTCAGATGTTGGACAAGTTGATTTCACTTAGTTCAACGTCCAGTTCAAGTTGCAAAAACGGGAAATTAGCTTCAAAGAATCAGCCCAACTGTGCCTTAATATGTACCTATTCATGAGCTTTAATTCTAAAGACACAGGAATGTAACAGTACAGGGAGCAAGATTAGGAAGAGTTTCCAGGTTTGACAGCACGGAACAATCCCCATCCTTGATCACCGGCGTTGCAACGGACCACCTTAATCTCCCAACCTCCCATCAGATCGTTATAGTCTTTCTCAGAGAATTCCTAAAGTCAAGAAAAAAAACAGTTAAGATCCTGAAAGATGGCTTTGATTAAAGCAAGATGGAATGATTGAGAGTCGTGCCTTAGATTTGAGATTTGACTTACCTGGATGAACTCATCTTTCATTCCTCGGAACTTGGTCATTTCTTTCTTCAAAACTTCAACGAAGTCACCGGTGATATCCTCAGCATGAACATCAGTGAATCCAACCCTGTATGTAGGAGAACGAATATGAAATGGTCATAGGGTAAAAGAAACAATCCTAAAATCCTGCAATTCTTTATTGATAGAGAAACATCCTCCTTTTTGGACATCGGAATAAATCTGTTGGCACTCACGAGACCTCGTCAACACCTTAAAACTCACTTTTTTAGAACATCTCCGTAATCGCTAGCAGTGAGCAGTTGATATCCACGATCAATAATGTAGTCAATGTATTCTTGCGGATGGTTTGGATGGTTCTTTCCATGGATATATTCGGACACAAGGACTTGACCACCTGGCTTCAACCATTTCTGCAACACAAAAGATTCACACTAAAGACAGTTTGCCCAGTTCACTCATTGTAACATAATTATACTTACAAAGATATTGGAATAAAGCTTTTCCTTCTCAGCAATGTGCATGATGGCATCCCTAGAATACATAAGGTCGAAGTGCTCGTCAGGGAATGTGGCCTTCGTAGCATCCAACTTCTTGAAGGACTCTCTTTCTTGGACTTCGGGCTCCATCTCAAGTTTGTGGTCCTCAGCAATGGACAACATATTGCTAGACAAGTCCACGCCCAATACGTGCACACCGAACTTGCGAGCCAAGAAAAAGGCGGAACCACCAGTGCCACACCCAATGTCCAACACCTTCATACCAGGCTTGAGAGCCAGCCTCTTTGTAAACTCCTAAAATATTTCATGCGATCTTAGCTATTAATGTAGTTACGCGTGATTTTTATGGGGCAACCAACGATTCAATTTTAGAGGGTTAAATGGAGTTGTATATTTTCCATCATTTCCCTTCAGGTAATTTTTTGGAGCATATAATAAACCAAGTACAAAGTCGATAAAGGGACGAATAAAGCAATCAAAATGAATTTTTCGATGTTTTTTTTCTAAGATTTGTTATCTTAAAGAAAGAAAAAAAAATCTTAGAAACATTCGCAAACAGCTCAGATGAAATGAATTCAGAGGAACAGAATTTAAATACAAGCAGGTTTTTTTGCGAAAAAAATTCAAAATTCGACATTTAAAAAAGTAAAAGTTTATGCTCCTAATTAATGAAGCAATTCGTGATAGAATGTGTCATGTTTTGTCAATGCAAAATATCTGCACGCATCCTGTAAGTCTTTTACAGGAGGTGATCTTTTACGAGCCACGACATTTTTGATCCAGTTTCAACCGGTAGAGGCCAGTTGTTTATTTTGCTTAGTCGTTGCCAAAACTAAATATTCATTACTTCTACTTTTGGTAGTGCCCTTCTCCTTAGATTAACTGTCTTCTTCGCTAAGGCTAATTTCAACACTAATAGTACTCTAAAAAGCACTCTTAATGTAGAACCACCATGACAGATAGACCATCAATTCAGGTAGTAGTCTGTAGCAGGGACGAAAAACCTATTTTGCTACTTACTTGAGTGGTTGCAAGGCCACCAGTGCTAACAAAGGTGTGTCCAAAAATGCGTTCATAGCGCAAGATGCCATTCTTGGAGTATTGACCGTCGTCCAAGAACTCAGCACTGCAGTTTTTCTTTAAGACGGGCATTTTGTATCACCTGGAAGAAGATTGGTTCGGGTTTTTAGAGCAAATATTGACAGCCCGTCGTCCGTTTCTTTTCAAGTCATACCACTTAATTTGGCACAAAGGCTTGAAGAGATTGGAGGAAGCGTCACCTCTGACGAGAAGTTAGTCTCTGCTTTTAAAGAGATGTCGTCGCGAAAGGAGCATCCCCCAAATTTACAGGGTGACCCGAACTGCCTACCCAAAGCCAACTGGCAAATCGTGGTAATACGTTTATAGCGATAGGTGCCATTTCTTTGACCTGTTTTACGATTAGTTAAGGAGAAAGTAAATAGATAGGTATTTTGTTCACACTAATTGTTGGCTCTAACCTTTAGATAATTAGCTCCGGAGAAAAAGCATGTGGGATAAGGGGATTGCTATTGCTGTTTAACAAAGAACGAACTATCACACACATGTTTTTAAAAAGTCATCGACATTGAATGTCTGATGTGTGACAAGTACCAGGTGAGATTATATGACAACAGAGCCATAGAAATATGGACTGAACTTCATTTACATTTGTTACTAGAACTTATTGCTACCTATAACTACGGAATACTACATTTTTCCTTGCCTATGAAATGATTTCTGATTTTCCTTCATAGGAATATTGAGTAATTTAACATGAAAAATAAAAATAATTTTGGTGAAGACAATTCACCCGACAAAAAGTATTTTTTCACAGCTTATAATTCCTTTTGTTCGCCTTCCTGAGTATTCAAATTTTTGGGGTCCAAACATTTTGGTCGCCCGTACCTTAACATTCCTTCTTTTGGGACTGGCAACTTCGAAAATATGACTTTTTTTTAGAAGGGTGGGTGAAAGTTAGATTTTCTCCTCAGATTATGAGGAGCAGAAATTAGAAGAAATGTTGGCAACGTTTGTATCCAAACAACTCATATTAGTTTGATTGAAACTGTAACAATCAAAGAAGAATATCTAGTGTGTATTTTGGTTGTTCAGGCAAGTTGAATTTTTTGATATTCTGGTTTAAGTAATTTGCCACTTTGCTTACTTGCCAAAAATGCTATGTGAAATGATAATTTTCCAACAGCATGTCTTTTGTGTTTCCATTGATTTCAAATTTAGTGAAAAATGTTCAGCAATCACTTATTGAGATGGTTGGTTAGGCTTTCACCAATTTCAACCCTAAGGTACCGTCTTTTTATTTTTAATCAAATGCCCAAGCAAGTAAATAATTGAAAATGGAAAGCTGAGGGATATCAGTAGTTATTGCTTTATTTGTTTTCATGGTAAGGAAAAAGTAGGACGACAAACGCATTTTAACAAAGATTGGCACCATAAAAAACCCCAGAAGATTTCATTTTGTACAAATTTGCCATATGAAGAACAAAAAAAATCAAATAAACAGCACACATTTAAGTAGCTTTTATAATGAACATGAAGGCAAAAAGGAGAGAAAACGGTGAATAATGTACATTTAACTTAAGCAAAAGTTCCAATCACTCAAGAGCAGTTCAAATAAATCGAGGTTATTGAATCATTTCATTAAATTTCTAGGCCAACTTAAAAATTTTGAATTTACTAAAAGGCAACAAATGCGAACTAGATTTTGTTTTTTGTGCACCAATCTTTGTTCCGGATTGTGGTCATCTTGTCCACATTTTAGTTCAAAAGAGTGGTCTAAGAAAAAAAAGCAAGGATACAATTGTACACTGCAAGCAAGCTAAGCAGAACAGCTTTTGGAACACATGGGTGGATGCTGAAAGGTTCTTTTGGTCTGTTTATTCATTAATTGTTTTCACCTTAATTATTTAACTAGCATTAATAGAAAGGCTTTCACTTATCTGGTACCCTGTAATAAGAGAGTACAACAGTAGAGCGCATCACTGCTGTGAAATTTGAACCTTCAATTTTATTCCAAAACAACATGTTTACATGGGTGCCAAATCCAACCCAAACACATCTCAGTAAATTGTTGTGCCTTAAGGGTTAGTTATTAGACAGAAGTTACTTCTCATGCATCATTATCTGCGTTCACAACAACAGCAGATAAAAATGATGTATTTTTCTTTAGAAAATATCCAAGGTGGCTCATAAAGTGGTGTCTAAAACATTTAAAGCACGTTTAAGGGTGCCTGAGAGGCAATGAAAGCCACATATAACTCTTAGAAGCAAAGCTTTTTGTTCAAATGTGTTTGTTTTGAATCTGAAACCCCTGTTTACTCATTGTTTTGGAACGGAATTGAAGGTTCAAATTTTTTTATTAATGGTTATCTCAACTCACTGGAGTCCCCTTGTAATAAAGGGCACTACACCTATCCACTACATTTTTGGACTATTTTGAACTGTTGCATATGATTCCCGACACTATCAGCAAAAGCTAAGCTATATAAGGCTAACAGTTTCGTTGCTTGAAAATATTAAACATGTTTCAATTATGTATCAATATGTAAGCTTGATTTTCTCGTCAATTAATGTATTTAATTTGAAAAAAAATGTCCCTCATTTTGTTTATTACTTTTTTTTAAATAAGTAATATCAAGTATGATTGCAAGCAATATTTTGAACTGAAAATTTGATCTGCTTAAAAACCTCTAATCTTGCATTGATGGTGCATTGCATCAATCAAACTATGTCATTCTGCAATGAAACAAACTAACAACCAATCTCATTCCAGTTAAACTCTTGTAAACTAGATTATGTATTTATTTCCTCCTGCACAGAGTCATTCATCCTCATTTATGCATTTTAAGCATTGTCATGATCAAGAGTTACAATAAACATAGATAGAAAGATTGATTGATTTTAAATAAGAGCCATTTTACCAATACATAAATCAGGAACACCCTGTACATTCGAGGCGAGAAGTAGCCCACAGTTGTGGAATGAACTCTGACCTCGTGACAATGTGGGCAAAACCACGTGTTGGATATGTGGATTCCTTCCATACTCGACCACACTCGACTACCATTCATTCATCTTCAAGTTAATTCTTTCTCGTGATAGTTCACCGGACAGGCCACTTTCAATATCAGTATTAGCCTTTTGGACTTCCTCCATCCAAAAAGGCTTTCTCATAAGGAACAAACCAAGCTGTATTTTGTCTGGGCACGAACAACTCTGAATTATCTCATGATTTCAAACAAGTTTGTCAATTCTAAGGCCGAGACCATCGCCAAATTTAGAAGGCATCAAAACAGGTTTGCACCCGTGGATTGCCGTGCCTATGTACTAAGGTAGTATCTCCAAGGGTAAATGTACTAACACTTCTTTTTCTATGAATCTGGTTTCTTTGAAGGAGGAATGGAATTGTTTTGTAGGTGCTTTTTCTTACCTGCTGAAGCTTTCTACACACACAAGCACAGTCATGAAGGACGTTGGAGGCACAAAAAACAGCTGATCACGAGTTGAGAGCATCTGTGGAATTTGTGACACGCTGCACTTCTAAATACACACACAGATGATGCATCGCGTTATAACGCAACTCATTTTTAAGAACATTGTACTTTGGGTCGGTTGAAGATGAACCATTTTATGTTTATGGACGGCTTAAGATGCGTCTTGTAATTGCCGGTTTTTTCGAAAGCACAGGTGATTATAAAACATTTCAATCAGGCTTGCCTTTTCCACAAATCGAATGAGTCTTACCTGTATGAAATTTTTCAGCTACACGAACGATTAGAGAATGGATGGTGCTAGGCCGAGTCCGGCAAAAAATCGGACTCGTACAGGTCCTTTGACTTTTTGCCGGACTCGAGTCAGACGAAAGACACGAGTCGTTTACTAGAGTCAATTTTATCAAGAAAAACTTGTCTTGCGAAATTCTAAGACAATATTTTTCTTTTGACGAGTCCGGAATCGAGTCCTTTGTAAAAGATTCGAGTCCTGCCAATTTCTCCAAAATCGAGTAACAGACTCGGGTACGCTTGGCAACATGTCCGGACTTGCCCCAGCACTGACAACAGATAAAAGTAATGGGCTTATGAAACCAAGTGAAGTGTTTATTGCAGTTGACCTACAGTTGTAGAAGTGTGTACCAATGCTATGAAACAATGGCTAAAACATTAGGTAAACGGTATTGTCCACCGATTAGTTGGCGGTGCTACTTTTTTTAATCTTAACCTGACCTAATCAAACCTAACCTAACCTTATCTAACCTAACCCAACCTAACCTAACACGATATTAACAACCCTTAAAGTCTCTATCTAAACCTTTTAACATTTTGCCGCAAATTTTAAAATGAGCCTTGCCAACTAATCGGTGGAGGATAACGTTTACCAAAACATTATTTCTCGATGATTAGAATATTTTAAGGGATCTAAGCTGTAAGAGTAATCAAAGAGTGTTTAAGGTGGCCAATCCAAGAGTTGGAGTGTAAAAGTTAGCTTAATGTGCTAGGTTAATCATTGACAAGGGTGGATAAGTTTTAACCTATTTACACAATGTTAAGCAAAAAAGCATTCTTCGCGAGTTTTAACCAATAGTTTTAAACTGACGCATCAAAAGAGTAAGAGCTCATGAATACTTTCATCCTATGAATGCATTTTCGACATCTTAAAAGAAATCTGTACGAACCAATTAGCAACGAATTATTGAAAAATGCTACCTCGGCACTTTTGAGGAGCAAATTGTCTTGCTCAAAAGGATCCGTTCTCGACCACTAGTTATAAGTTCGAAATTGTAAAATTGCAACCTGACAGAATGGCACGTAAGATGAAGAGGTGGCAAACCTGATTTCCATTTCTCCTGAGCCTTTGCACAAGTTCGCCAAAACTGCTTTGTCTTACTCAGAAAGATGCCGAAGCAAATATTTCTTTAAATCTATTTAAATAATAAATCTATCTCTATATAATAAATATAATCTATAATCGTAAATGAAGGTCAATATTAAAATTATTAACACTTCATGAGAGAAGAAGGTAAGATAAACTGAAATAGAATCAAAACTAGCTGTCGTTGTGTATTGGTAGATCATATTTTTCAATATGCTACTCTGGTTCGATCCTTGGCAAGCTGAGTCCAAGGTTCTTTGTGGTATTCGCATTTCAAAATGAATTGTCTTTTGACATCTTAAATTGCCAATCCTACGTTCATTCCCCAGGGTGGGTTGGGTGTCAATGATGGCTGTGATGGTTGAGGGAGTGGAAATATCTATTCATTGGGTCATCAGCTAGCATGTTAAGCGAGATAACTCCCTTCTGAAACCGTAACTAACAAACAAACAAAGAAACACTAACATGGTGGTAACCACAACACTGATAAAGTTTTTGTGCAAATGCCAAGACTTCTAGTAACAATTTTCGTTGTTACTGAAAGGAAAGGAACAACTTTTGTAAAATACCATCCCTAAAAATGCCTCAGATAAGTATATAAATTCACCTAAAAGCTACAAAGACCTAGAAACGTAATCAATAGATATTAGGAGTAACTTTAAACAAACACTTAACTAGAAAATATGATAACCATCGTGCAAAGGGAGTTTGAAAGTATAAGTCAAAAAGGTGTGCATTGTGATTCTTTCAAGCTTAAGTAATCTTCAATCGATCATATCAGATTCCTGATAAAATGATTCTGTGTTTTCACGGAAACATTTACTCTTGATTTCCCTTTTTATCATGGAAACCTTAAATTAAGAACCCTTGACGAAGTGGACTGACAGGATTGAACCACAAAAATGCTTGTCTGAATCAGACGCAAAGTGAGCAAGAACAAGACTCTGCGTTATGGAAAATGTCATTTAAACCAGAGCTCTCTGTTATAAAAGTATAAGCAAGCAAAGTGACCTTTGACGGGCGCAGCCTTTCAGACTCAAAGAGATATCTGATCAATATTAGTTTTCGACCATGGTGTGACAGACACTATTCTGATATTTCATGAAAGCGTTTCTACCAATTTTAGTACAAATCAGGTTAAAGATAGCCCCTCATAGAGCCTCTTTAATACAATAACTCTCAATAAGGATAAATTCAAACTTAACTCCGTGTAAAAAAAAATCAATGAAACCCAAAAGTAGCCTGAGTGGTGGTTTTGAAGTGAGATATGGCTTGCAAGTGTATAAAAGACATTGGGAATCTAAGGTTGCTTAAGCATTGAACAAAGAATTCCTGATCATAATGATTCCTTAAATGTATACTTATTTTGCGGATACCAACTACTGTCAAAGCTAAGAAAGCAATAGAATTTTTGCAATAGTTGATGGATAGTTGAATTGCTCTCTTATTCAGAAGGTTAAACATGCAGTTTACCTTTGACCCCCGAATGGGGCAGACATGTTTTAAAAGACATGTAATGATACAAGAATCATTTAAATGATTTGCCCAAGACAATGAACTAACTATCTGAACATTACAAAATCAGTTTAAACTGAAAGTACCTTAAATCCTTTTTCGATTAATTGTTAATAAAGCCTCATTCAATTTTTTGCACCCCAATACATACCAAAATGTTTAATTGTGAGACAAATTGGCTAATTGAACACAAAATGACTTTGGCCTCCCCTGCAAGATGCCACAACAGTACCCAAAATCAGAACGCCAAGCTTGATATTTGATTGCTTTTCCTTTGCCTTTCAGCCCAAAACATCTGGAAACGAAGTTGTATATTTGATTTAAAATGTGAATAGCCAACAATAATCTCTCCGTCCCTTTTAATGTGGTTCAAACATTTAGTAAATTAAACATCATACTTCATCTTGAGGGCTTCCAGAATTTCAGCTCGGGCCTGAGGACCTCTGAGCAAACGATTTGAATAAATGATCCAACCACGAATCCAACATGAGGGAGCGCAATCTGGAGCCGCTCATTCCCGGCCCTCTTGGCCGCGCTGTCCATCTTGCCCAAGGCTCTCAAGCTCGAGGTGATGGCCACAATCTCGATTAACCATGCCAAGAAGCAGCCAAACATGGTGATGGCCGTTTTCCGGTGACGTTTATGTCGCTTCTTTCGATCGGACCCGTTTTGGAAGATGGCCACCACACTCCGCTCGTGTTTGGCAATGTGCACGAAGAAGGAGAGGTAGCAGATGAGCTCAATCAAGGAGAGGATCCCAATGATGTTCAGGAACACTTTCCGGACGATAACGCCCAAGAGCACCTCGTCTAAAGGTCTTAAGACGCGATGAGGATTAGAAGTGCACAGGTTGTGGGCGAAATTGCGCTCGTAAATCGGACAGATAATGAGTGTCATTGAGAATCCGATGGATATGATCAAAGTACACGTAATCATCAGGAGAGAAAGATTTCTCTCTCCCACTGAATGACGTACCCAATGTTGATTGTACAAGAATATTGTTCTATAAAGGAAGAAAGGAGGAAATTATATCTAGGACTGAGAGCTGTCACGTATTGTAAAGGTTATTTTTAGAATTTCCTCAATTAGGGCTATAAAAGAGCACTTTAAACAGCAAAGAACAAACGAGCAACATGTACAAACCTTGGGTTATTTAACAATTTGCAGACATGGCCAATTGTGAACTGAATGTAAGAGTAAAACACACGTGTTTTTTTCCACTTGACAGAATCGTGAAGATTGGGATTGACAAAGTAAACCAGAACATAAAGTTCGTTGACACTCCCTTCATTTGCTAAATCGTCACCTTATAATTTGGAAGTGAACTGTGTCACTAAACATTCATATGTTGCTTTGTTTAATCCACTTCATGCAAACCTTGTAATTCTACATCCATATTTAAACGTTTTGTGCCACTTTTTGACCTCGCTTTATGACAAATCATAGTCATGTATGAATTGTCGCCAATTGGCCGTGTTATGGATCCACTTATGGGTGAAATCTTTAGAATATGACTTAATTCCTTAATTAACGCTACACCAAATTTTGACATGTATCAGTGAACACTTCTTCAGGGACCAGTTTTACCTTCAGATCCTGATTTTGATTGGGATTTTTTCATTTGCTACGTAGATTGACTAAAATTTCCCCATTGCCACCCAAAACTGACATGTATTGCTGTATGTTGCAACTATTGCTAAAAACAAATATTCTACCATTTTTGGGACATAAAAGTGGTTTACAGAATTAGTTATTACTCCTTTGACACATTCAACAAAAGTAGCTTTCCGAGTTGTTCCATAAATGCTATTTTTGGGACACAACATTGGTTCGTAAAATTATTTATTACCCTTTTGACACAATCAACAAAAGTTGCTTTCTGAGTTCCTATAAATGCCTATCCATTTTCTTTTCCGTGTTACTCTACTAATTGCTAGTTTTATTCAAGCGCAAGTTGAAGTTGACAAAATTGATTCCAAAAAGCAAGCCATTAGTAACGAAGTTACATTAGTTCGTTCCTTGTTTCGAAAAAGGAACTGAAATTCAATTATATTTCAAATGTGTAAACGTAACGACCCAAAAACTCGAAGAATTACTCGTTCCTTTTTCAGTTTCCAGAATGACCGTTAATTTTCCGTTCCAGGTAGCATACTATGAACAATGAAAGGGTTTAAAATTGTGATTGCTCTTAACTAATCTGGGGAGTAACTACTGTGAATCTTGTTATATTTGCTACTTAATTCTTTACATCTTCACAAGCAAATTCCGTTGGACTGAATACCTGATTTTTTAGTGCAATTGTCAAGCAGGGAAAACCCTACTTTGGCTTGAGTATGATGCATAAAATTTCCTAAGCCTCTACATTTCCACGGCTTAAGGCATAGGCTTCTAACTAGGAAGCTTTACCAGCTTAACAATGTCTAATACTGTTTTCCCATCATGACTTTTGCGACATTGTTTTAAACCTTCAAGCATTATGATGTAAGACATTTTGAACAATTATGCTAAGATTAAATGTCAATGCTCATTATTGAAAAATGTTGCTACGAAGTGTTCAAATGTTACGCGTTAGGAGGCTTGAAGCAAACAAAAACACCGCAATTTCTTTAGAGAAGCATGGCCTTGACGCGGGAAAAATAATGAAATATTGGTCATTTCAATGTTAGGGAAAGTAACGAGTATTGCCACTACATTTTTTTGAGTTACGATTATGTAACGAATTACTATTTGACCCCAAAATAATTGTAACTGCGATTCGTTCCTTGTATTGAGGAACGACTAATGCCCCGCCAAAAAGTGGTCTTCTTCATTTCAATCGCCTCTCTTCGTAAAAAGAGCCCTTTTGAGGTTGAGAGACCTATTTTTGAGATTTAATCCTTTATTTAATCCTTTGATGTAGATTGTTGCTACTTTTAGCTGGTCTATAGCGAGCAATGATCCACAAACATTTTTAATGAGATTTAACCAACCATAGAAGGCTACAAAACGTCGGGAGACACGTCAAACTATTTCGAGTTTCAAAATGTGACTCATCAGGTTTGCAGCAAATTTCTCTTTCGATTGATATTCGTGTATTGTTTTGTTGGTTTGCTCGTTTCCGTACGAGAAGAGAAGCCCTTTAAAAGTTAGTTTTTTTTTATATTTTTTTTTCGAAAAAATTATATTCTGGTTCTTTCACATTTTTGAATTTTTTACTAATCCTTATCCATAAAAATAAACCAACCCACAGCATACCTGTAGAGAGCGATGAGGCTCCCACCCACCACGAAGTAGGAGATGAGGGTCATACTGAGGAACTCAAAGATGTTACAAATCCATCCTCCCAAAGCGTTGGCCAAGAACTGGGGCCACAAGAGAAACGTGATCTGGCACGTGCCCAGGAACACCGTGATCAAGTTCATAGATTGATCAAACTTGAGGATCCGATTGATGCTCCTGGCCTTGCCTTTCGTTCGGATGTGCTTGAACATGATCCGTTTGAACCAGATCCCAACAAACAAGGACCCAAGTATAAGCAAAGCCATATCTGCCTTGTCCTGATCGGACATGTCCAGCACGAATGAGGTCTCATTTTTGGAGTTGTTAAAGCGACAAACAATATATTCATAAGGATGGTGGAACACTTCGAGAAGTGGATGGGTCGAGCTCATGCTTGGGTCTGATGGGAGACGAAGACCGAGTGCCTCTTGTTCCATGAGCGCTCACTTGGACTCTCTTTGATAATCCCCTTATTCAACGGAGTGGAAGAACTTAGGGCGAATATGAGAATGTTCCAATGAGTTCGAAAGCGGCTTTTGGTTAACCATAATTTAAAAAGATTGCTGAACTTTGGCGGACGCTTGAAACAACCAAGACAAATCACGGAATGAATAAGGTGTGCTGGTTAACGAAGTTTTGTAGCCTGGTTCGATTCTCCTCTCTGGCCTTTCTCACAGAGGAAGTTCTTAGACGCTAGCCACATCCACAGATAAGACAATCTGTTTCACGCCCTTGACAAAGTGTATCGCAAAAAATTGGACACATGATGACCGGGTTTGTTGTACGGACGAGACTCTCCTCCTACCCTTAAAAAATAGATCATGCCACAATAACGAGATTTTTGATTCCTTTGCTAATCTTTATTTCCCGCTCAAGTAAATCGCAAAACGCGGTATCCTTTCCCAGTTTTAGAGAATGACAATGGTCAAGCGGCAAATATGCCTTTTTAAGAGAAAGTCGAAGTTAAAAGCACACTTAAAATGCGGTGGCGTTGATGGTATGCAATTTTCAAATTGTAATACTTTCGGTTGATTGCCGACTTGTAATGTTGCTCCATTCATCAATAATCTATGACGACATCAAATGATTCGTTTTAATCATGTAATCTAACATTTAAAGAACCAGTGCTTGACTTTTCCATCAGGAGAGTAGCTCGTCATTCAACTTTGGTGGATTTCATTTGCATCATGGCCTAGAAATTATCTCTAACTGCACGTTGCTTGAAAATGAATCAAAGGCTCGGGTTAGGCATGTATTTTCACCGTTCCTTTGGTGAATCATCATTCGCCATGAGAATGTTTTGATTCAACACAAAAAGTTAAATTCAATTATCTTTGTAGTCAAATTTTTCTTCCTTTTTGGTATTTTTTTCTACATTTTTTCGAGGCCTTGTATTTTTTGGTCCATGGGCTACTTCAGTAAAATTTGATGTTACAGCAATGGTAGAGCAAGAACTAACCAAAACCAGAGATTTTAAAAGCTCAAGAAATATTTGATAAAATCATCCTTGAATGACGCAAGCATTCAATAATGGAAAAGAAGCAAGGCAACATTTTCAGGAATGAAAATGTTGTCAATTCAAACGACGTTTGACATTTTCTTAGAACATCAGGGCAGTTTTCTCAATTTAAAAAAATGGTGCAAGCTGTGAAATGTGAAGACTAGCTTTATGAGTGCTGACCTTTTTCTTGACGAATCCGTTTCGGCTATCCAAACATCGACGAACCAATTCAATACTGTGTATCGCAAAATTTCCATCTCTAAAATTACCAACATTTTGTGGAGACCAGCCAAACCCATCTCTGATTTGTATCTAATTTGGCCTTTTCAAGTTTGAAAAGGCTCACAATTCTCGAAAGTACTTGACAAGAAGCGTTTGTTTCCACTCAATTGTACTACAGTTAATTGTAAAAATAATGCCTCGTTAGTTCGGATAAGGCCAAAATGAATCTTCTCGTCAAGTGGGATTTGATAAAAAATACTCTCGAGTTAGAGAAGAGGGCTAATTTTTCATCATGATATTATTGTCTGTTTGTTTCTGCCGTCGGACTTGAAGACCATTAGGTAGTTTTAGAACCTTAGTCAATAAAGAATCTAGGGACCTTTGCCAAACAATGAAGCAAAAGGAACATCATCCCAGATAGGCAAACTTGAGCAAAAACAATAAAAAAATAAATTGTAAGATTGCCTAAACCCGTTCATAACGAAAATATCTTCCTCTAATCACGTTATCAAAAACTTATAATCCAACTATCCGTCAAGATATGTGAAAATGCCCCACAAACACCCGTTTCTTTTGGGTTGGTTATTGAAAAACAGTACTTGAGCTTCAAGAAAATTGGTTGAGGCACAAAAGAATTGTAATCATTCAACCTCTGCGTGACAATTCTTGGAATCAAGACAAAACATTCCCGGTTTCCCAAGAGTTGTTCAATAAATCTTGAAACAGCTTGCGCACGTTTTCCATTTGACTCAGAGAGGTCATTTCTGCATATGTACTCTATGAAGGATCCGACACATTTCGTAATGGCCCGTCTTCGATATGCTAGACCCCAAAATTTGAGTTGAATTTCCAGTTTGACCACTTGTTGGAAACTAAATCCCAGTCGAGCACGTTTCGAGCACACATGGCGTGCATGTTCTAATCATCCACATGCCAGATGATCAATCCACAGCGATAAAATGTCGTCGGCAAAACAGCTGAATCAAGTCGTGAGGTTAGAGGGCAAAAGGATTTTGGGAAAGTAAGGCTCGACTGCAACACGGCATTCAGGTCAAGGAGCCAATTGGAGAGATGTCGGTTAACCGCGTCATAGTCAATACCCAAAAGGCTCCGGCAGCCATTGGACCTTATAACCAAGCCGTTTTGGTGGACAAGACATTGTATGTGTCTGGGCAAATCGGATTCGATCCCGCTTCTATGGAAATCGTGTCTGGAGGAGTCCAAGCCCAAACCCGCCAAGCATTGACTAATATGGGTCAAATCCTGAGTGCGGCTGGGATTGGTCATGACAACGTGGTAAAAACCACCGTTCTCCTTCAGGTGAGTAGCCGAGACTTGGTCCCGAGCAAAGCAAATGAGGTCCAGAGAATTATCATACATCTTTGCGATTTCAGAGTATCAACGATTTCACGGCCGTTAATGACGTCTACAAAGAGTTTTTTACTGCCAATTATCCTGCACGGGCAGCTTATCAAGTAGCAGCTTTACCTCGAGGCGCTCTTGTTGAGATCGAGGCCGTGGCCGTGGTTGGCGACATTGTGGACCAAACTGAAGCCAAACTTTAAAGTCTCTTTTGAAATGCCTCTCAATTGTGCCTTTTGAAATAAAAGAATCCATCTGATACGTTAGAGGTCACGAGGCTGGTGCTCTAATAACTAAGTTATTTCCTTGTGCAGATTTCAAAATGGCGCCCCAAACCGTGAAAAGGAAAATCATCTCCACCAAACACGCCCCAACTCCCATTGGACCTTACAGCCAGGCAGTTTTGGTAGATCGAACTCTGTACTTCTCAGGTCAAATGGGACTCAATCCCAAGACCATGGAACTGGTTTCAGGTGGGATCGAGGCCGAAACTCATCAAACCTTGGAGAACATCCGTCAAGTCCTCAAAGCCGCCAATTGCGACTTCAAGGTAAGCTTGGAATGGACGGCTCTCACACTCGCAAAGAAACGATAACGCAGCACCTCTACCTTGCAGGACGTGGTTAAGATCACTATTCTACTCCAGGACATGGCCCACTTCACCATTGTCAACGAGATCTACGCTCAATGCTTCAAGGAGCACCAACCCGCCAGAGCCGCGTATCAGGTTGCCGCACTACCCACTGGGGGTTTGATCAAGATCGACGGGGTGGCCGTTGTTAATTCACTCATGGCAGGAAGCGTCCACCAGTACTAGTTCGTTTTGTCCTTTGCAATAAAGTTCGAGAGCCAAACGTTATCGCGCCACTTTTTAGACTCTCTCCGCCGGGCCTGTTTTTCTTCGAAATCCTTGTCCAGACTCCAGAGAAGTGAGTCACCGGCAAGAGCATAAAATACACTTGCGAACCTGAATCAGCTGTTGGTTAGGCCTCTTTGTACTCAGTTCAAGTCTCAGGTGGATTGAGTTGCTTGAGTGAACCCATCATGATTTCCGTTGAATCTCCAGAACAGCAAGAGGAATGTGTCAGGATTATTTATAATGAATTGGCACCAAGGTCTGGTTATGTTCTCTAAGCTCTCTAAATTCAACACTCACAGATCAGGATTCCGTTAGGTTCAATGAGTTTGGTTCGACCGTTCTTCATGAGCAGATTCAACCTGTGGTTCAACATGCCTTGGATTCTTCCACCAAAGAAGTGGATGAGAATCAGATTGGAGGTCCGGATGGTCGACGATTCCAGTTCACGGATACAAATTTAGGGGTCACTCCGCCCAGAATCTCGGACATAAGGGCCCATTCCAGGTCACATTCAGACGACGGACAGAAGAAGGATGCCGTGATAGTGGATTTCAAGGTTTCTTACCTGGGGGATTGCAACCTTCAAGTTCGCTTATTGGGCATTCGTGGTGGAGTCAGGTTAGACTCTATAAAGTTAGACACTTTCTCTCGAGCGATAAATTCACCAATTTGACTTCTAGAGATGTTCAAATTGAAGGACGAGCTCGTTTGGTTATGACGCCAACCCTTGGCACCCTTCCGTTTGTGGGTGGGTTCCAATTGTGTTTTTTGGATGAGCCTAAGATCGATTTCGATATGGAGGGTCTAGCAAACATTTGTGATTGGCCAGGCCTCCGAAGAAAGGTACTACTGACCCGAAATGAATTTCTAACATCTGCTTTTCACACCTTAAAATCGTTTTAAAAGGTGAGGAAAGAGATCTTGGAAGACACTGCCAAACGTTGCGTGTACCCGAATCGTATTAGTATTGGAATGGGTGTGGCTCAAGCAGATGTGAGATTGGTCAAAGGCTTCAATCCTGAAGGAGTCCTTTTTGTTCGAGTGGTGCGTGCTAGCGACTTGCCTAAGAAAGGTGACAAATGAAAATGAACATGTATGATCTTCTGCACTACCTTTTGTCTCAATTGTCTCAGGTGGATTCAGATCTTTGATCAACCAAGATAAACCGGACACATACATCAAAGTGTCTCTGGGTGCAATGCATCACTTGACTTCTGTGGTGAAGAACGATTGCAACCCAGAATGGCCAATTGAGCAATGGTAACATTTTTAATGACATTGCGTTGAGTCATGATATTCACGAAACTGATCTTCTCGCCATTCTTGTTATGTAGGGCCGAATTTCCATTGGAGACCATGGAGGGTCATTATGTGATTCTGAAGGCCTACGATGAAGATTCATTGTCCAGGGATGAATTTTTGGGACGATCAGCCCTAACTGTCAAGGACATTCTGCTCGAACCTTCGGTGACCACCTCATTTATTGGAGACGAGAGTGAAAAATCCAAGGTTGGTTGATATAATTCACGTCTGTCGACACGAGCTTGAACACTTTCAAGATCTCTTGGATGAAATAGTTTCAAGGTTTAAGGAGCAAATGATTCTTTTGTTTCATTTAAGAACAATTGTCATTGCATAAACAGAGAGTTGTTCATTTTTTGAGTGTTAAAAATATTTTCTCTCTGGACAGTATTTGTCAAATACCTGCACTCTCTAAATGAACTGTTTTTTTTTTCTAGTACGATGAGGTGTCTGGGGACGTTACCATCGAAGCTCGTTGGATGCCCTTTTTCCCTGAAGGGCCACATGAGTCGATCTTGCCCAATCAAGGTTCAGTGGCATATTGCTCAGTGTTCATTTACTCTGTCAATAACCTGATTGAAAATCTCAACTTGGCCAGCTTGGAATCTGGTCTCCCGACAACGCGGTAAGGAAATATTAACATTGTAGTAATTATGATGATTGAATCATCGATCAGATCACCAAAAAAACAGTTTGGAGACCTGTTCTCAACCCTTTGAAGCGGCAAGAAGAAAGTTATCCTCAAATGATATGTATGTGGCTCATAACGCAGAAAGTGACGCCCTTAAGATGTTTAGATACAGATTGAAATGCACGAGTTACCACTAAAGCTGAATCTGAATGTCGAGATTGGCATTGAATTTTACAAGAAATGTGCCTGATTTTGAAGAATCGATAAAGTCCAAGTCCTTCTAATATCGTTCAAAATGCAAATATAATTACGTCTACGTAAAAAGAAAAGATGGTAAACTTTGAATTGGGGACAAACTTCATATTACTGTTGGTACTTTATTTCTTGTTTGATGTCCTTGAAGAAAATGATCTTTGATTTTTAATTCTCCAAGCAGGCTCTCAAGCTTACGTTTCTCAGAACTGTTAATGCCATGCTTTCAAATGTTATTTCCCAGATTGGTGATTGCTTACGGCGAGAAGAAGTTTAAAAGTTCTTGGGAAAAGAACGATCCTCATCCTCGATACGAGACCGGGGGTCATTTCTTGTTAAAATACCACGAAATCGAGGACAGCGGAGTTGTTACAGTGTCTATCGTAACCAAGGATGGTAAGTTAAAATGAGAACGAATATCTCTGCATTACTTGTGGACCTTGACAATCCTTGTGATCGTGCTTTTCCAGATGTTGTGATGAGTGAAGTTAGCTTGCCCATTCAAGCCATGATTCACGAGCCTTTGAGGAAAAAGATGGTTCAGATCGAACCCGACCTGAAACCTCATCTCACCATGACTTTGTCGGCGGATGTGAAATTCCTCCGAATGTGATTTTTTAAAATGACTTTTATCTTATTGCTTTAATGTTTGGCCTCCAATTCTGCTAACATCTTTAACCATGAACTAACATAGAAATACGAAAGTCTGTTTTTATTTACAAATAAAGTTATTTACCAGTACACACATCTGATTGGCGTGGCATCAAACTTGATCGCTTCCCACTTGTCCAAAGATCTGCCAGACAATCAGGAATGGTGTCAATCCACGAGCAAACTTCAATCAGAGGATCAAATCCCAGTCCGTCTTGACAGAAACATTGCGTAACGATCCAATGGCCGGATTGTTTCTCACAATGGTAGTAAACGGAACAATCCCGTGGATCCCCAATATCTGGGTTCAGCCCTTCGTGTTGACAAAAGAGTTCCATGCCATTTGCTGTTGTTGTTGTCGCTGTTGTGGTGGTCGTCAAGGACATGGTGGTGGTGTTGGTAGTAGTAGTAGTAGTAGTACTAGTGGTTGTTGCAGTGGTCGTAGTCGATTTAATAGGGGTTGTGGGTGTTGTGGTGGGTGTAGTAGTTATTATGGTAGATGTAATTGTTGTGGGTGTAGTGGTAGACGTTGTGATAGATGTAGTTGTGGGGGTAGTAGATATGGTAATAGTAGTAGAAGTTGTTGTTGTGGGTGTAGTTGTAGTAGTAGCTGTAGTACTAGAAGTTGTAGTAGTATTTGTTGTTGTGGTGGTAGCTGTAGTTGTTGTGGGGGTAGTAGAAGCTGTAGTAGTATTTGTTGTTGTGGTGGTAGATGTAGTTGTTGTGGGGGTAGTAGAAGTTGTAGAAGTAGTTGTTGTGGTGGTGGGAGTAATAGTAGTAGTAGTGGTTGTTGTTGTTGTTGTTGTTGTTGTTGTTGTTGTTGTGTAAGCTTCACATCCCTCGACGAGTTCCGGTGGTAGGCATTGCGAAGTAGTTGTATCGTAATATAAGCCTGTGCTGCACTCTCTTGGCTCTATCTTCCACTCCGTGCCTTCGTCAATGAGTTCACAGAAGAAGTATCCTGTATTGCATCCTTCAACCTACGTGGAAAGTAAGCAAGTGAGTAAATACTCTCATATCTTAGAAATGATTACCGATGTTACCTCTGGAAAGGGGTTATTTCCTTCTTGATGACATATTTCAGAGGGGGGAAGTGAGAGAGATTTTGCTCCTAGTTTTGCAAATAATCCAATCTGCGTTAAATTGAATCTTTCAGAATGACTGTACTGAACCTTACCAGACATTTTTGGGATCTCAAGTGCTACTCCAAACATCTGGAAAGGAAGCACTTTTCGGTTGTAGATGAGCTTCTCTATTTCTCCTGTATTTGTCTGAACTACATTCTTTTAGATTGTCGAAAATACAAAAAAATGCCTCGAGATGTAGTTGAGAAGTAAGACATTATATTTGTTTCAAATAACGTAGATTAGATATAAACATGGGTTCAAACTACACCTTAACCGTGCAGTCGACCAAATAATCCCAGTTGCACGACAACGTCTCCATATCAAAAAACAATCCTTCAGCACATTCTCCAGGAATCACTTGGAAGTGTCCATCGGTGTTAATGACACATTGATAGTAGACCCTGCAATTGGCAGGATCACGGTGAAAGCCTTCAGTGCCTTCGCAAAGACTCTCATCAGGATTTGAGCCAGCAGTCGTCGAGACGACCGGGTTACCATTGGTGGTACCTTCGTTATTTGGGGGCGCTGTTGTGCCAGTTCCATCCTAAAAAACGAATCACAAATTTGTCATAGCCGTTATACACCATTCTCCAGTTAAATATGTACTATTTTTGTACTTACTGAGCATCCAGGAACTTGGTCTGGCCATGTGCAAGCCTGAGAAGCGGGATCAAAGGCCAAGTTGTCTCCACAGTCCCCTGGAATTAGTCCCCACTCGCCATTTTCCGGTACGCAAGAGTAATAGTGATCTATGGCAACAGGGAAACTTTATGCAAACAGGGTTGGCCAGATAAACTGATACAAGTTGGAAAATGGTGTCCTATTATTTAGAAAATGCTACAAACAGCCATTCTAACCGGTAAGCAAGGTCTCATGCATTATGTGTGTTCAAAACTCACCAAAATTACTTAGGTTTTAGAAATTTGCATAGTGTGTTCTCTTGGCTTGAGCTCAGTTAGGCCGATATTTCTAATGATAAAAAAAAATCTTGTTTGTATTAATATTTCCAAAGTTGTTCTGTTTTAAGTACTCATTAGTTGGTTGTCAGTAGCCATGTATGGTATGATATAAAAAATGTCTGAAAATCAAAAACATTTTCATAAAGAAAAAAAACTTGGATTGCATCTGGCTATGGGTTGCACTGTACTTGGATGGAACATGAAATGTTTTTAGCTTATGCATCTTTAGCAACAAAATAATATACTCATGGAACTTTCCCAATGATCGCATAGCCTTAAAATAATTTTAAAACAAAATGATGTTTAATTTGAATGGCAAAATATAAGTCCTGTCTAAAGTGCTTCACCCTGCATGAAACAATAAAGGAAAGGAACAGTTATTGAGAAACTTACGGCAATTGTTTGGGTCTGGTTTGAGTCCAGGTGTTCCATCGCAGATTTCATTTGGAGGAGGGGTGGAGCCAGATGGTGGTCTGGTGGTTGGATCCACGTGAAGGGGTGTGGTATAGCCTGGAGGAGGCGTTTGAGTGCCGCCATTAAGTACCTGGCAATAAAAAAATCACCTTAAAACCACTCCGTTCTCTCCTAAAGTGTTCATAGGTTGCATTGACTTACATCTTGAACCTTTTGGATTAAACCAAAGCGTTTCTCGCTGCAGAACCCTTGGAAATCGTCGGTATCAATCGACCAAACCATAGCTCCGGCGTAGCCATTGTCCTTGATGAATTGGGCCTTGACTTCGATACTTTGAATATCTTCAAAGCTGAACCATTGACTGCCTTTCACAATGTAAGGCGAGACCACATTCTCATCCTGGTCAAATTGTAAAGAAAACGCTCTTTTACATTGACAGGAATCTTCTAATTACTTAGATTACCAAAGCTAACCATCAATAAGCTGCCTCAAAACTGACTTATTCTGCTGAAATTTGATGACCGTGACATGAACAGAAATAACGATAATCTAACTGCAAAGGGCTTTTGAACGGTGGATTGCAATACCTTCGAAGTTGATGACTCGAACTTGAAAACGTGTATTCAGCCTACTTTCTAGGCGGCTTTACGTGGCTTCTGGTTACTCGAGAAGTAACAAAATTCGAAGATTTCTTTTAACTCTAGCTCGTCTAAAGAAAGAGGAAAAAAACTAAATCTGGCTCACGTGGAAATGAATTTCTTCATTGGACTAGTTGATTTGCATGAAATGTTGACAAAATTAACGTCTTAATATCAAACGTTATGTTTTATGTCGTAATTCAAGTGTCATATGAAAAAAGAAGGCAATTAGCCAATTCAAATTGAAAATGCCACTGTTTAGCTTTGTCCTTTCAGTCCATGTTTTGAGCCATTCTTTTCTGTACGTAGTTTGCTTACCCTGACTTCTTTCCATTGGTCCAGTTCACCCTTGACGTACATGCGTTCGCAATATTCGTTGAATCCCCAGAATCCAGAGGTTCCTGTATAATAACCAGGATCACAACCCGCAACCGCAGGGGCGTAGAAACCGTTTTCTTCAGGATTCTGGAGAGTAAACCCACGCCCATAAGCGGCTAATCCCATGAGAAGTTGGTCCTTGCGGGCGCCTAATTGAACATAGTAGTCCATGGAGAACTCCTGATTCAGGTGATAACCAGGATGATTTTCTTCACTTTCCTCCGGCATTTGATGGAGTGGACAATTATGAGCTGTGTACGTATGGTTCTTGAACCTATGAAGTGTATAAACATGATTCAAGAGCTGCGTTTCTCTTTTAGGTACATGGGTCACATTTCATGCAATTAATTAGGCTTTGAGGCAAAGGAGGCAATCAACGCCATCTATTGGTAGAAACATGCCAAGGCTTGCTGAGTATTATAACATTCTAAAGAACGAGCAATTACAATTGCACAAGTTTCTTCAATTGACTAATTTCAAGAGAGCTTTGAAGTTGGAAGCTTCCATCTATGAGGTAGTAAGAATTTAAGCGTGCTTATATTACCATCCATGGTAGTCGTAGGTCATAACGTTGAAAAAGTCTAAGGTTTCGGACATGACAGGCACGTCATAAGCCACGTCGATGGTGTTCTTCCCGGCAGACACGGCAGCAGTGAGCATCAAATTGTGCTCGTTGAAGGCAGCTCTCAACTCTCTGAGTAAGGCAGAGTAGTTGTCCTTGTCCGCAATTGGATCTCCAGGGCTATCATCACGGCCACCTGTAAAATTTTAAACACAAAAATGGACTTGATACTCTGAAAGAGCTTTTGCGTCAAATAGAGTCGCTAGAAAGAGCTGGAAAAGCCAGTTGGTCCAAAAGAAAAAGCGAGGAAGTAAAAAGCCTCCTTACCAGATGGCATTGGTTCAAAAGCGGATTACAAATGGTTTTACTATTTTTTTTTTATTTTTTTTTTGGTATCAAGACTTACTTTTCACAATTGTGATAACAATATTAGTTTTCAAAGACCCCTAATCTAATAAAAAAAAAAACCACAATTTTGCAATGCACTATTTATGTTTCACTGAACATTTTGAACGATATCTAAAGCTTCTTTTGTGTTTTGAACAATATTGTCTGCAATAATGTTCAAAAAATTGTCAAAATTTCGATGTCATTTATTAAGATTAGTACCCCTATCATTACTTCTAGCATGTAAAATCGAAATCTCTCTGTAACCGCTGATTGTGGTGGATAAGATAATTAAGGCCTTATTGACAAGACTGTTTTAGTGGATTCATTGAATTGTAGATAAGAGAAAGAATGGTATTTTCCTTTTTCGCGTGGCGTTTCAAATATCAGATTCATTACTATCATCCTACAAAATTTTACATGAAACATGAAATCCCAGCCTAAAAAACTACGGTACAGAGGCTGTTGTTAAAAAATACAGGGTAAGTTTCACTTTATTGAGCATTCTTTTCTCAAGCCAAATAAATGGAAGCAACAAGATTGTATGGTTAGGTGAGTTTACCTAGAAAAAATTGATGCGGAAACAATTTCTTCAATTTTTCTAAATGATTGTTTTGACCCCCTCCATTTCAAATAATTAATGCAAATTAATTTGTTTGCTTTACAACTCACTAAATATCGTTTGGATAAACAACCCAATTTATGCAATACTTTTAACAGGGTAGAGGCAAAAAAATCACGAAACCTAAGTTTTTAGAGGTCTTACCAGGATATTCCCAATCCATATCAAGCCCATCGAAGTTGTGGTCCAGGAGCATTTGCACACAACTCTCAATGAAAGTTTGTCGACGTTCGGGAGTTTTGACCATCTCTGAATAAGTGGAGGCACCTTCGTTCCATCCTCCAATGGCCAACAAGGTCTTCAAGTTCGGGTTGATCAGTTTGAGGCTCGTGAACCGATCATAGGCACCCTTGCCCCAGTTCTCATAGAAGTCATTGTAGGGATCCAAGGATGTGATTGTGTACTGAGATGGATGTAAGCCCGCGAAGCCAAAGACCACATGTGTGCACATGAAGGGATCGATGTCCTCGACATCAAATTTGCCGTAACTGAAACATGCATAATGTTGATTTCAATCGTCTGGAACCGGCACTTTTTCATAGTATTTGTCTTGTTGTTGAATGCATGAGTTCGAATTGACAACATTTGGGTTTGGATCCTTGACCGAAAACGCTGCCAGGGATGGGTCATTATCCGTAAACCCTTTTTTTAGCATGTAATTTCTACATTTATTCTCTTTTGAAGAACTGCTTGACACGGTGGTTTAGATCAAATTTAGACAAGTAATAGGACACATTTGGACGAATATTTGGTGCAAAATGAAATAACTTTACTATAAATCTTAATGTAAGCTAATCAAACTAAGTAGGACTGATAATTGAACCAAATTTTGCATTGTCAAATCCAAGAATGATCCGATGATCTTACCAGATTGAATCTTTATTTATCTTAGCAATATATCGTCCCAGAAACTTACGTCTAATAAAAAAACCGAAAAAATGAAAATCAATTCCATAAAGAAGAATAAAGAAAAAAACTTATTACTAGTATATTCCTGAATCTTGACAACACTTCCGAAATTGAAGAACCCCCTGATGACCTATCAACGTGTTCTGTCAATACACATCAAGCCATCACTGATTGCGATCATACCTCCATCTGTAAACAGACCAAGCTCCAAAATAGCACAACACTGGCTTTGGCGTCTCTTGCGATGTCACCCCAAGGGTGGACCAAACCGCAATCAACCCGAGGGTTAAGATGCTTAGCAAACTGACTCTCATGTTTCTTCGTCTCGAGAGCAACGATTGATTCAAATACGTGTGGTCAAAAGACCTTTTAAAGACGTGTTTGGATTAGCGTTTGAGATTAGATAGCACCACAGACAGAGGCCATGTTATGTCATTAGACAGTTTCACAATTATATTAAGTTTGCACTGGAATATTCGGTTGGCCATGCAAATTGGCAGAGTGCAAACATCAACTCCTTGGAATGGGAACTGCTCAAGTGTTGTTGAAGGAAATTTTGGAATCTTTGTTGCCAATACTTTTCTTATTCTTCAGGATGTTTGCCCAATTCAGAACAGTGCGTAGATGATTGATCTATTTGACATCAAAAGACGTCAAGACTCGATCATCGCCCTTGGAATTCCCAACCCACTCTCGTCAGCAACGTATGGTATTTTTTAAAACAAAAATGTGAGGCTTATTTTTAAACTTTATGAACGCGTTTGGGGAATGGGCGCGTGGCCATTCCGTTAGTTGCTTGTTGAGGCTACAATGGACGATGAACGGGTAAATGGCACTTGGACTCCTTCCAACATGCCAACAAAGGTTAGTCTTTTGACCCTGAAGCATAAATAAACGACCTCTGATAAAACCTTAAAGCGTTTGGGAGCATGGAATCTAATTGAAAGGAAGACTATACTGATGGCATTAAAATGAAACACCAAAGTAGGACACCATTATGTTTGGGTGCTAAGGTTTGAAGGCTGAGCCTTGCCTGGTCAGGAAAGCTAACCATCACTGTTTGAGAAAGATCAGAGACGATAATTTAACGCAGAGATTCTGTCTCATTAGGAAACATCGCTGACCTTTATACCAAGTGTCCCCACTTGTAAGACTTATTGTATTGCCGGCACCTGGATTTGAACTTATGACACCTAGGGAGGATGTTCCTACCTTTTTCTGTTGTCCTTTTTTTTGGGTGAATTAGCTCTATTGAGAGGTAATATTTGATATGGTGCTAGATGTGATATTGCTTACTTGACATTGATAAATAGTTATATTATCTGAACCATTTTTTATCAATCAATTGCTCCATAAAAAGTGGGAATGAGAGAAATCTAAATGATCTGGCAATAAAAGCTTTCATGGCCTTTTGAGCTCAGTCCAAGTATGGTCAAAGTTTAGGACCTTGGCATCTAATCTACAAAGAACCAATTAACTCAACATGTCATGATTAAAAGCCCAAGTAAAGTAAAGGCAAAATTTTCAGTTTTATTTTCAGTCAACAAACCAGTTGACTTTTGTTGTATTTTTTATTCATTAGACTTTTTGGCAGTCATGTCAAACTGTTCAAGAACAACGGTAAATGTATGTTTTACTGTTTGGCCATTTCAAGCTTAAGGCATTTTCTAGGTTACATACAGGCGCTTAGTGGTACTATAAAAGGCAAACATATAGCGAAAAGAAATGTAGAAATTTGAAGCTAAATGCTGAATTGATACTGTTTTGAGTGAAATATGTGTTTAGGTGTCTATCTATTACTTCAAAGTTATAACCACGGCTCGGGGATTTTTTCAAAATTTCAAGATTTTAAACACTTCTGATCGAAGCCAAGGTGATCTAAATCAGGGACCCTAAAGAGAGGAAACGACGCGACTTTCCTCTGACCGCTAAGTTAGGCCATTGCGTTGAATCTAGAGAGTAACTCTGGTATCAATAAAACAAGATTATCCCAACTACATGGAACATTTAAGTGTTTTCAATAAAATACTGATCTCGTTGATATACAACTTCGTTCATACACTAAATGTTGCCGAATTAATATTGAAAGTCAGAAGAATAAATAAAGTACCCATGAACATTGAATGAATCAAAAACAATCAAATTGTCTCTCAAATCAGTGAAATATTGCGTAAAACTGGCTCAAAAACACGCATAGATGGAAAATCACCAAGAATCAGTTTACTAATTGATGAGGAACTAACACTGACAAAATATAAAAGAAATGTATGGAATAGGCAATTAAGGCAATTAAAGTACATGTACATAAATGTTAACATATTTGAATATTTGGGATGGACAATTCATAATTTTGTTTTAGTCCACACATTTGACAAAAAACATGAGGTATTGTTAAAAATTGAATGAGTTATCTTTTAGTAGAGTATAAATTTCTACTTATTTGGAAGTTTTCATAAATGGTAGGCATTATTTAAGGGGCACAGGGTAACACCAAAGAACATTACACTAGATTTCAATTTGAAATTTAGACTCCAAAAAGTTGTGTATTTTGCAAAGCATCCAAAATAGTCAAATAAAACAGGTGTCATATCTCTTAAGATCTATCATTCTATGATTATGAAGAATCCAAATGAGTATAAAGAATAATATGCAGCTCAGAGCTACAGTATGTCTACTTTTGGATTGAGGGTTATTCTCAGAATGAGAACCATAGTTTCATAACAAGTTCATCAAATTAGTTGAACTTTGGTCAAAATGTTTCTGAAACAATTTTCGACAAATAATTAAAACAAAAAAAATTATGGACTGATTGTGTTTACAGCAGATTCTTGCTTTATCATGAAAATCTAATTCGCACTTTTCAGTTATTGTACTTTAATACATGTTTAAAGTCATTTTAAGTATTTTTATATGCCTGGTTTGAAGCACATACCATCAATGGTTACGAAAATGATATTGGTCACATATTTTGTGCAATACTTATGCCAATAATTGGAATTCAAAAATTTCAGCAGCAAAAGTTTAGGCCTTACTTGGCGGGAAAGGTTTGGTGATCACAAAAAGTGGCGTTTCTTTGCTTTAGTGTCCTTGTCTAAATGAAGGAAAATAGATGAAACTGTCCACTGTAGCCCGAATTAATGTTACTTCACTTCAAACTTCAGATCATTCCCTATTGAGCTCTTTAGAGCGTTTAGCAGTGTCCTCTACCTCCTACTTTCTCAACAAGTACTTCCAATCATTAACAACTTACAACAAAGTAAATGATCCTTGTATTTTAAGCTTCATTTTGTTCATGAAAACTCCCGATTAACACTTGTGAAATAATTAGTCTCTCCTAGAGGGACAAGCCCTCTAGCCTCTCCATACCCCAAGGTTGACGTAAATTGGGGCATGGGTATATACCTTTTTTGATATTATGTTACAAGTTTCTCATTTTTGCTTAACAATGAAATGTGTTTCCATTTTTTTCGGATAGTTCTAGATAGTATAAGATACTTTTTTGGGTTATTGGCTCTTGAAAAAAAAAGATGGAGCAAATTTAGAAAAAAACAGCTCTTAAATTAGCAAACACCAACATGTTCACACGTTAGGCAACAATTTTACTTTTCCTAATGATGAATCTAACAGAGATACATTTTGACACTCCATATGACGAATCATTTTGGAAATGCTACAAAAAAACTGGACCAAATTCATGTTATTAGCACCATAACCATATATGAGCCAATTCGTATTTCTTAAATGAAAAAAAAGAGATTCACTCTGAAAGTGCCATTTAGACTCTAGGGCTTTAAATGAATTGATAAATCTTATCAAAATGTATTGACCCTCTCGGGAACCTTTGTTACATATTCGAATTCAATCAATAGGTTTAACCTAAAAAAGAAGATGTGAAACATCATGGAGACCTGCAATTAATTTAGTCAAGTTTGTCAGACGATTGATATTTCTAAAATCTAAAGTCAAGAAATATCTCGTCCCCATTAGATAATTCAATTTGATATAATCATCACTAAAGTTTTGTTGCACCATCAGACAAGAATTAAGTCCCTGCTCAATCTTTATTTGGATGTCATAAGTGCAAGAATTTTACCTCAAATATGATATGTCTCCCTAAACAGTTCCTAATGTACAATATTTAGCATGTCACAATGCTTTTGCGATTAGCTGTTCATCAAACAATATTGAGATGAAGTCTAGCATCTTGATCTGTATTCTCATGGTTTTATATCTGTTTGTATGCCATTAAAAGAGTCAGAGGGCGCTACCTCCGCCCAATAAAAAGGACAATAAATCAATCCATTCAGACTTCATACAATGCACCACAGATCATTTTTGTCCTCAGTTCAGCACATATTTCCTGTTAAGGCATCTGAACTGTGAGGTGAATGAAATTAGTATGAAATTGCTTAGTCCAACGTTATTCTTATTGAAACATCCTTGGATTATTGAACGTTGCTTGTCGTAACTTCCACGATAAAAACCTCATTGATAACAAAGCAACTTGTTTTTCTCCATTCCATGGGTTGTTAGTTTTCCACCTTGTTGCACCTATTGCAAGAAATCTTCTTTCATGCTCAGATTGTCGGTTAAAGATTCCGTGGGTCAAATGTCTCGGAGTATTATTTGAAGGTGCTCGGAGTGTGATGGACGGCCAAAAATTAAACCTTGCAACCATTGCAATGCAAGGAACGTCTTCTTGCGTACATTCAATGTTCAGTGATGGGCGTCATTCAAGTAAATGTTAATGCTCTAACAAACTCATTTTCATCAATTCATGTTATGCTAATATCACTATATTCTTTACAGATCGAGAAACTAAGGGCCAATAGTTATTGAAAATCTTCTATTTCTTACCCCAACTAAGTCGGACTACAAAGGTGTCAAAAGTGAACAGAGGCTATCATTTTCAGTCAAGAGATTGACGAAACCAACGCTTTGGTAAGAAGGTTATGTTTTTAGTGCCAGATGCCCACCTCTATGTTCATGGATCCGTTGTTGTTGAACCTCGGCCGGGCTTTCAACTTCCTCGAAGCATTCGCACCGTTGTAAGCCCTCAACTCAGTGTTGGTATTCAAATTTCAAGGTTGGCCATTTTTCCTATCCACTTGGTCATCCCGGGTCACTCGTTGCATTTAGCAAAGGATCGACGCCCGCCGATATTCTCGCAGAAAGATCCTCTTCAGAATGACCACCTCTCCTGATTGCGGTGAAACTGCTGAAATTCTGATCAAAAATTGGCGGTCAAATTTCGTCGGGCCGAGTTCGCAAACAAATGTACAAATGCTAATCAAACAGGAAATTCTGAAATCTGCATTCACGAGCAGAGATTGGTGCAAAAATGGCGGTAATAAGTCTTTCGGCAAATTGAAATTCCCATACCAGTGTCACTCTGTACAACTTATTCTGTCTTCGAAACCCTCGAGTGAGACGTTCCGGGATTTTTGTTTGGTTTGGGCCCTACGGATAAAGACAAGTGAGAGGGGGCCGTCGAATAAATTGGTGGTGATTAATGATTAATGAAAATTTATGACCAGGGAAGGAAACTTGCAGGCGACTTATTGTTTAAGACAGGATTCCAGCTGCGTCCGCTAAGGTCAAGAAGATCGCGGTGGATGTTGTTGAAACCCTTGTGAATGAGGCCTTATGCCTCGGGATGAATCAAAAAACTCGTATTTAAAAATGATAGAGTACGTTCATGTTCGTTCAATGATAGGGAGTTTTTTTAATGGTGGAAGACATTTTATGAACTAGATAGTTCAAGCTAGAAAACAAGGTTGAAAAGAATTATGCTCATCACAATTGAATGTCCAAATTGTTTTACGGTAAAAATCAAATTAATGTATTATAACCAGGTTAGCACTTCAGACCAACA
Source organism: Tigriopus californicus (assembly GCF_007210705.1). Classification (NCBI taxonomy): domain Eukaryota; kingdom Metazoa; phylum Arthropoda; class Copepoda; order Harpacticoida; family Harpacticidae; genus Tigriopus; species Tigriopus californicus. The sequence goes on from NC_081451.1 coordinate 9,209,243, forward strand.
GAAAAGTTGCCTTGCGAAACCCGTGATAACACACTTTTAAAATATGAAATAAAATATAGTTTAGCTTTGTACATTTTTCAACCCAATGAGCACCAAGTCCCCACAATACTGTTTAAGTGTTTGTGCAAATGTCAAGACTTTTTGTAACGATTTTCGTTGTTATGAATCAAAAAGGAACATGCTTTGTAAAATACCATCTTGGTAAATGCCTCAGATAAGTATATTAATCCTCTTAAAACCTGTAAACAGAAAATGTAAAAAAACAACGAAATCAATAGGTACTCAGAGTAATCTTAATTACGTCTTCAGTTAAAGTTTTACCAAAATCTATCGGGTAAACGATAAAATATTACGCTTTCAAAGATTGCATTTGCATCAAATTTGAGTGCTTCCATTGTATCTTAAAGCAATTACGAAAAATAAGAATATGCTTCTTCAATGTCCCAAAAATATATAAAAATATTGGCTTGCAATATCCTTTAAACCTTACTTAGCGTCAAAATCTTACAATTATGACGACAAACTTGTCAATTGCAAGTTTTATCAAGCTTAATCTTGAGTTTTGACAACATTCTATAGACGTAGAATAAAAACGTCTCCAGTGCGCAACAAATAATTTCTGCAAAAAGTGACAAATCTAGAAATTCAGTTATCACAAGTATTATTAAAATATTTTGGAGAAATGACAGGAAAGATCAGCTTTTGGTACTTAGTAAGAACCAACTTTACATCCTCTGAAAGTTTCAAGGAACAATTTTTATTACTTTTAGCTTTCTAAAAATCTTAAAGATGAGTAAAAAATATTATTTCTTGTCATGTCATTGAAAAAGACAAATATTTTTCTTAGTTAAGGCTTGAAATATAATTAAAGCAATTTTTGATCGGTTCAGATGTAATCGCAATTTTAGGCTGTCATAACTATACATCGAAAATATTAGTAAGAAAGTATTAGCATCGAAAGTATCAAAATATTAGTAAGAGTACTTTTGATCCTGATTGACTATACTTTTGACAATGGTAGGTGTAATCTGTCTTAAGTGACTTAACATAATTATCCGAGCTACTTTTCAACACGCTTTTTTTTTTTAAGTTGCTCCCTTTTTTTTCTCCGACGAAGAAAAAAGAAAAAACACATGAAGATATTTTGGCATTTGAGCAAATTATAACCACCGTGTCCCTCAAACAATTGTTTTTTCTCAAGGGGTGCTAGGGTCGGAGGTTGTACCTCAATCGGCCAGCGAAGCTAGCCATCACATCGTCCATTTTCCAAATTCCGATAAGCAGTTTCATGTCCAGTATTAAATTGATTCTCCGTCTGTGGATGTAGATAGAGTCTAAAAGTTTCCTTGAGAAAGGTCGGGGAGGAGAATCGAACCGGGGACCTCTCTCCAACTAGGAAACTGCGCTAAGCACTGCACCACGTCTCCTCCCTAAAGGATTACTTCCGGCGCCGGGCATAGACCCATCGACACCTAGGGAGAGCTGCCCTTCGACCACTCTGCTACACCAGCTCCTTATATGCAGCTGTTTTTTCACATTGTTATAAAACAAACTATTTTTCCAACATTTATAAATTCAATTATGAAAAAAATTGTCCCCTCAGGTTTGGTTTTTAACATTCAAGATGTCAAAAACATATTTGATTCTTCTTTTCAGTCGCAAAATGTGGCAAGATCACCACCAAAAAACTCAAAATACCGTTTACTGGAATTGAAATGTACATCGTTTGTTCATGGCAAACATGGCCAACCATGGTTATAGTATGATTATAGACCCAAAGCCGTTTCGGCAATTGAATTGCATTTTTGCAGGGATCAAATTGACCCTTGAGGTCCTTCTCCTCAGCATCCTTCCTCGTCAAAAAGGGGCCCCGAGAAGTTTTGAACCCGCTCAAGTTCAATGATTGCTATTGGCAGACAGGGTTCAATTAGTGCCTTTTTGGGTAGTTAAATTGGACAGTTGGGTTAGGCGGTTAGACGGAAAGGATGTTGTTCCTCTTTGGCACCCACGGAGTTTGAGCATTCTGGAGATGTACCACCACGTCAAGAACTCAAGAACTGTGTTTCCCTAGTTCTTGAAATGTCGCTCGTATGATCTTATTTATGTCACTCTTCCAAGGATTTATTGCGGTAGAGAGGGCGGCTAATTGTTCGGAAGAAGAGCGACAACAAGGAACTCGAAATGCGTTTAACTCTCAAATGAGACACGATGATGTCGTGGCTTATTTGCCTGTTCGCCTGTCGTTGATTGTCGAAACACGCCCAAGAAATCCGCCTCACAACACCCATATCCACCTCCGTTATTTTAAGAGCTTCATAAAATGGGAATTGAATTTGAGGAAAAACTTAAAAAGTTGGGACCCATATGATATGAAACGTGGTTTAAATCTTATTCTAATGAACTCAGGCTTCACATTGTCCGACATTTTCTGTGGACAGTGTTACGTTCGGTATCAAATGGGTTTTGGACTGTGGTTAGCGTCCCAAAGATTCCATTGGAGGCTTGAACTGGGGACCTGTTCATGCTAGGTAACTGCACCCTCCCTCTACCGTAGATCAGTGCCATTTGGCTGTAATGGTAATTTCAAAATGGAAGGCAGTCGTTAGTTTGTTTCGACTGTTTTCCACTACTTTGGGCCTAACGGTGACGAAAAACTTTTTTGCAATTAAACTTTAAAAAAACTGAACACATTTTTGTTCGACACCTGTACCAGAATGCAACCTCATCGACGCAAATATGGAATAAATTGAGTTGCTAGAGAGAGTTTGCAAATAAAAGCTTTTCTGTGTATCTAGCTTCAAGAACAAGTGTACGGAAGACTGTAATAAAAAACAACTCGATTGCACACAAACTGAACTGGAAATGCAACAAAACAAACAGAACGATCTTGGGCCAAAATATTTGACATATCAACAACGTTTTCAAACAAGCATTCTTGTGTATATTTGTGACTATGTTTTCCCCCCAAAGGCTTACGATAGAAATTTTTACTCCGCAAAATCTGTCAAAGTGCTCATTTTATCACACGGCAAAGATAAAAGCTTTAAAGCTTACAACAGGGATTAGGTCTTGTGCCGATAAGCAGGATTAGTTTTAAGCTCGAACTTAACAGCCACTAAAATCAGACGTTCGCAATAACAATAAACAAGTCTCAAAACGATATCGAAGTTTCGCTCAGTTGAATATACGCCCTCGAAAATTACATATTTGAAAACTTAACCCCAGTTTTATGTTGTAAAAGCCAAAGATGAGAACTAGAGGGTAGATTTGAAAGTAAAATTTTGACCTTTAAAATGCCAATTTTCTTGCGATGGAAACAAGCTTGGTTCTGATAAAGCTGAGAAAATTGTCCAACAATAATTATGTTTTGAATTGCTCACTCTTCTTTTTACTAGAAGTTAAAACTCCAACGCCCCTTGCAGGACATTTCCCATTTGAGAATCAATTTTGCAAGAACAGTACTAAGTTCACCCTAAGTAAATTTAGTAGGTGTGTTCCATCCCATTCATCAACTACTTTAAATATTCATATTCATATTGAGAAGATGATAAAAATTGGAAAAATCAGACTTGCTTTTTCCTTCTCAAGGTGTTATAAGTTGCGAAATCAACCATTTTACTTTTTTTTGGATTTCTTTAAGCTCATTGTAAAATTTGATATGTTAGACAAAAAGTCACTTTTAAAGCTAAAGGGAGAAACTTATGAAAATATCCTGTAAAAAGTTGTTCTGATCGAAAATGTCAAACTCCGTGAAGAAATGTGTCATATAAACTATATGAAGTTTTCAAGCTACATTTTCATGTGTGGCGTTTCATAATTGCAGCCACTGAAACACACACATCTAGCTCACTAACGATTTCAACTAGAAGCCACATATTTATCAATACTCTAATTATGCAAATTAAAATACATCCCATTTCTATTATTAGCTTCCTTTGATCCCACAATCAGTTTAGGTTCCTTGAGTATTGAGGCCACCATTAATTTGCCTCCGTCTACCGGCGAATATCAAGCAACGCTTTAGAATAACTCAATGGATATGGTGTATCCTTGCCAGACATATCCTGTGCCCAAGGTTTTAAATCTATTATTGGCTCACTTTGGCCATATCCAAGCTGATATTATTTGACACTTGACCCCACGCCAGACATCCCTGGCCTAGCTAAACGTGCCCATTGATTTGCATGACCCAGAGGACCGTTCCCTGTTCAACTGAAAAGTGCACTACTCTACAGTAGACAATGGCAATGACGCCTTGCTTACCCTCAAGTCCACACCCATGTGCATGGGCTGGAGCACGGAAGTTCAGGGACTCACTCACGCGCAAGAGGATACCAAGATGAGTGTTCGCCCCTAGTCATCATCATCATCTTCATCATCATTCGCTTCTTCACTCTTTGCATCCATGGTGTCTTATGCCAAATGATGGTGTTCGTGCTTGGCCAAGCAGTGATGCCAAAATGGCTAGGGACACTCTCAACGAACCAAGTCAGATCAAGGGTGGTTAATGCTAGCAAATATTGGGTTGACTACATATTTCAATCTCCAATCCTAATACCTGCACGATCCTCCTTTTAGATGTTTCTGTTAATGATACTATACAAAAACTTTTAAAGTAAGTTTTGTTAATATGAAGGCATCATGCATAATAACTTCTTATGATTTGAGTTCCGACAATTTATTGTAGTTTAAAAATATTCTTGAGATTGTGTCTCTAAGCCTACTTAGAGTTTTTCAGTGAAAATTGTGGTTGACTGTAACCGCTGAAAAAAGGCTTGAGCAACTTAACGATTAAGTGATGGGACAACTCTAAATCATGAATGCTCGTCTCTATGTGCTCCTGTCTTTTCAAATTGAGACTGACAACGCCAAGAACCTCAAGTTATATGGGTCGCTTATTTTTGGGCATGAGAAGAAAATTGTGTTGGTGCAACCGACCATTTATTTATATGTATTTTGGTTGTTATTGTATACATTATGATGGGAATCAATAACCGACTGAACCTCCGTTGCAAGTATGCAGTTATCAGTAATTGTCCTTTTTGATCCTATGTTTCTGTCAAAAAAATGGGTCAACCTTGCAAAGAAAACCAATAAGCAGTAATGGGATACCCCAATATTTTACCTAGCCCATAAAAAAACCTTTTTTGTCATCGGTCTCATGAGCCATTGTCAAAATGAGCTTGTACTTATTTGTCTTCCAATCCAATTTGATAGATTTCCTTGCGACTTATCAGTTATTAGTAGTAAGGTCACACCACCCTGAATATTCGGGTCGTTTTGGCAGCACTAGTGGCAAAGTCAAAGTATCGAAGAAAACTTTGGCTCGGCGGGCATTTTCTGTCAAGGCCAGAGGTCACCGAAGAAAATTGAATTTTTCTCTCAAATCCATACCTTGAACTTGAAAGCAAGCAGGGCAGAATGAAGAATCCCTAGTCTAGTCGTCACTTGTGTCACGACCTCATTTAAATATCAGCTTATTTTACCAAAGCAAACATACAAATAACAAAAAAGCACTTGCAGGAATACCTCGTATTTCCACAAATTAGCCAATCGCATTCGTAGATATTCCGATTTCTCATGAATCATGATTGAAATTCGGAGTGACAGACCGTTCTGTCGAAGACGTCGTCGCTTCAAGCGCAACGCTGACGCTGAAAGCACGTTGGGAGTGCGCGTTTTGGGATGGTGCGTCAATGGTTTTGGGGCCAAATTCTTGGGGGCCAACCAAAAGCCTGTGCACGTCCTCCTACGATCGAGTCTAAGTACGGTAAAAGATGAAGAAGATCTTGCTTACGTGCACTTGGATGCGACCGCAGCCACGGTGTAGTCTTCCCGACGACATGGTGGGAAACAAGTGGTTTCAACAGGGATCTCAGGACTGGCACCAATATACATCAGTCAGGAGCGACATAGAGAGAGAGAGAGAGAGGAATAGGCGCCTGCTTCCTCCACAGATGTTATAATGCGTACCAACCACGGAGATGATGGGTTGTGTAGTACATAGTCAGAGGTTTGGAATGCTAAAGACAATATTTTGTAGCTGGAGTCTTGCCTCCTTTTTCCCTCAGAGTGTCAATAATGCAAAAATGCCTTTATAGGAAGTTTTTTTTGTGGCCACGATTCGGCAGACCTTGTTTCGTTTTCTTGGATGATTTAGCGGGGTTATATTGATAAATTTATCCTTTTGGGAGCTTTCCGTAACAGAGCAATACCAGTTTTAAAATCCTTGATGATACCAAGAGTAAGGCTGATTTTGAATTGCGTCCCCAAATTCATGCTTGCTTTGCTCAATCGCAAAGTAAAATAATGACCTACTTTATGTCCCTACTCAAGAGGTCCGAGAGGGAAACAAAATCTTTAACCTACTACGAGGTTGAAGGAACGCAAATGATAATTTGGAATGGATTGTATTTTGCTCAAAGCAAGACACAAGGAAAGGACAGACAGTCAACAAAAAGTACTTTCTATAATGATTTAATCTTGATTATCTAGAAAAATTACACATTAGAACATTATGTTTAAATCAAGTGTGCTGGCAGGCACCTTTTTGCAGGTTTAGGTCTACCTTTGTAGTGTAATCAGGCTTCTCAATGTTTTTCTTTTTTTTGAGCAGGTTGCAGTCAAATATGATTTGAGGCATGAACACTAAAAGACCCTTTTAAAAGCTACTTGGGAGGACGAGAACATGAAATTTTGCTGTTTTCTTTGGCTTTAGTAACTTCAAGGTGTAGCAAGTGGATTTGCGATATGCCGATTGCTCATCAAAAAATAGCTTCATTTTCCACTTGGATTCGTGAACGGAGCGTTTCTTTCTCATCTACTGGTTGTCAAATTCTATGGTGGTTAACGCAACGATGTACTAGGTAACGCTTTAGGCGAGAGATGGGTACGAGGATCCCAAGGAGCGTTCTGTCCTGAACCACGAGTACGAACAATCCTGGTGTCGTTCCCTGTTTTCTGGATGTCGTCAGGCACAAGAAGCAGAATTATCGGGCCTAGTATGCATGCCTTGGCGGACACCCTCTCCTCGTGCTGAAGCACATCTTCAACAGGGGTTGGTGGTTGCTTAGTGGGTTGGTTGGATGGTTATGAATGCCGGGTTAGACGAACGGCGACGTCGTTTTCATGGTCGCCAATTTTTTTTTCGCTCAAACACATCTTCGATTTTAGGAGTTGGATTTTTGTGCGGACACGAGACGCTACGTCTCATCACCGATCTCCCTCAGTGCTCTTGTGTTTTCCCCGATTTTACTTTGACAAAAACATCATCAAAAGTCAAGCGATATTGTTCTAGGTTTAGGTTTTAGTAGGGCGACAATGATTTCCAAGTGTAAATAAGGCGGCAACCAAAAACCTCTCACCATGTATTGGTCACTTAAATTAATGCTGCTCTTCGCGGTGAGTGTGCCCAACCAAGCTCTAATCGAGACTCACCAACCCGTGACTTTGACGGCTTACGGCGAGCCCTGTGCCGATCCGTGCATTCAAAGAGGTTTTCCCTACACATGGTGCCACAAGACACCAAGTCGCAATGGGACCTGGATCGATCGGGACTATTGCTCCCAATCCCCCGGAGTGACCCGATATCAGGAGCCTTGCTTGAACGAGTGCCGCAAACGGGAACGACCGTTCTTCTGGTGCAACACCCTTCCCACCCAAAGAGGCGACTGGGACTATTGTTCCCCGTTCTCCCTGGATAGTTGTGCGTGGAGTGCTTGGGGAACATGGAGTGCGTGCTCCGCCACTTGCGGCTCCAAGAGTACCCGTGCCCGCAGACGCCGCATGGAGTCTGGTGACGGAAGGGTGCGGCATTGCTCAGGGGAGATCGAACAGAGTATCCGAAGCTGTCGAATGGCAGAATGTCCTCAAGGTAAGATCTAGGGAGGATTGATGTGTGGATTATTTGTTTGCCAGCATCTCGTCACGCTGGGATTTGGTCCACTTTATTATAACGACTTGCTGATCGGTTCTGAATGGATAGTTCTCGGATTAATCAAGAAAGATCTGCTTTGATATTTCCGTGTTTGAAAAACGGCCCTGCATGACTTTCATAAAAGGGATGAAATTTTCATGGATCGTCTCGGGATATTTTTTCCGATAGGTTGTAATCGTTTATGGCGTCATAAAAGACGCTCTTTTTTCCTGTTCCTTGGACAAATGGGCTTTGGAGATGCAGCATCCATCACATTGAATGCGATTAGCTATACTAGAGAATACGCCAAGACGGAGAAGAACGATTGGCAATCAATAATTGCTGGATAACACCATAATTATCTTGCCAAAGGCCTCGACTCAAATGTCACCCGATAGTTTGACCGCTTGCCACCTCGAGATGAACACTTTTCATAGACTTCTTGCAAATTTAGATGACCGAGTAAAACACTCCTCGACTGAATCCAAAAGAAACAGCCCTTTTTTGTATCGTTGCCATAAACCGAGAGAAAAAATCAGTCTCCCAAAAATTTAGCACCAAGAAGCAGTTCTAAAAGCCAAACTTTTCTTCCTTAACTTTGCAACCAATAAAAATTAAGAGCAATGCTTTGGCTGAGTTTGATCGAGTTCGTAATCAAAGCTGATGAATCTCAACGGTAAATGTTGACAGGTGGTGAGGGATGGCAGAAGAGCGTTGTAAGAAAAGCTGAAAAGGTTACGATGATCCCAATGGGCACTCTTCAGTAATCAAAGAGGCTGTTCACAATTGTGAGATTGACCTCTGCTGCTTCCAGTTGATTTGAAGTGATGCGATTAGGAACGGTGGTGTAACACCATCCTCAAAAGAATCCTCTCATCTTTGTTTGTCAGGCGTGGTATTCCAATCGAAGCCAAGCGAGATGATATAGTTTTCAATTTTGCTGACATTTACCTCTTGTAATGTGGCGTGAATGTGAATGAGAACCCCTGATTCCAGAGCTGATACGAATCTCTTATTCCACAGAAGCTCTGGCATGACAATTTTAAGCAAGAAAGAAACCCCTTGTAATCTCGAGGCTTGAACATGAAACTTTAGCAACACTGTTTTAAAAAGTCTAAGTCAGTAGTGGTTTGGTTCAAAAGCGAGCTGAAATCGAGTAAAGATTGAAGAGACCTGCTGTATACTGAACGAACCTCATTTCTCAACAACCAGGAAAGAAAAATGGGTTTGGTTTTTACCCTGAGATCTGTGATGGCAAATCAAATCTGATTCGGTACAAATGGAACATGGTCGTTTTGCTTCCAAGACGTTGGAGTGTGTGGATGTGCTACATGAAGTGAGTGGTTCGTACTATCATTGGATCGGTAACCTTTAGGTCTTTCAGGGATGTACTCATGTACTCAACGACGGCGTTCCTCGACTCCGTCAGTGTCTGTCTCCGTCTGAAGAGCACCAAGCCTGAACACAGCAACGGAGGAAATTATTTCCTGCTTAAAAGTCGATCCCCTCTTCTTAATGAAGATGGTGGTTACCTTTAGGTTTAGGGGCGCCACGACGAAATCTGACCCTGGAGGCAAATCGTGTTTCAAATCCATCCGAGTAGTAGGTGTGAACTGGTGTTTTTCTTTTACTGATGGCAACCCTGGGACAAATGCCTGATTCTCTCTTTTTACAAGGAAAGGTGAAACGTCAAATCACTTGGATCAATCCTAAAAAAATCCAATCTTATGCCATTCTGCGATGTCCATATTATCGCCGCTTTGAAACAATAGGGTACCTCAATTACATATTTGGACGTGTGCCATCCAAAGCGGTCGTTAATGACCTCCAAATTGGGTCCCCGACTATCTGTTATGTTGTGTTATGTAAGCAGCATCTTGGTTGTTTGTTTGCATGAAGGGTTGTCCAGGAATGCACGGATCCTCCTAATGAGGCAATTAAAATTGCAATAAATTGCTTTCAAAGACTCCATAGACCCTCAAAGAAATCTAGATGAGGAGGAATTGGTTTTTTGACGATGTAATATTACTTCCGACCCTAGATGATGTGGAATGAAAATGTAATGACTAATGCACAATTACCAAGAGCAATCACGGGCCCGTCTCGTTTTTCTGTCCAACTTTCAATTACTGGGATGAAAATCAAACCCTGAGATCAGGTTGGCGTGTTTTGATTAAAAGCACAATATCAAGATGCAAAACTTTGTTGGTGTTGCTGTTTTGCGTCAAAGTGATGATGGATTGAGTGCCAAATCGTCCACGCCATGTCCATACTCGATAATTGGTCTCAGGATATGGAACAATTTACAATTGAACCAACCACATTTGAGGGCAGTTTAACGGTAAAGTATGTGGATGTGAACAATCTAAAAGGTCTAAAAGGAGCCGATTTTGTAACAAGTTCCGACTTCTGTGCTCAATTCTGACACTGTAATAGTTTTATGGCAGATTTACTTCTGGTTAATCTTTTGTCAAGCAGGTGAGAAGTGTGATTAGGACTAATTTAGCACTCTTTATAAGAGGCGATACCAAACAAAGGAGGCCCCATCTAACTTGTCCATCTCATTCTGCCCACATCCACTCAAAAGTGAGAGGCGAGTTTGAAGCTACGTAAATGCAGACTTCAGGCGAATATGAAGTGCCACTTCTTCGAATCACACCCTTGATACGAGAGTGAAGCTCCTGTTCATCCTTGGAGATGGTTAAAAGAGAATAGATCGACACAACATTTGATTTTCTGCATGGAAGATGAGGAGGAGTTACTTTATTTTATACTTGCGGGCCATGACTCTGCATTTTAGAATATACTCGCTTTTTCGCTATAGAGTGCACTTCTGTAAGCATTTTTGAAGCTGTGCAGCCTCGCGACTTCATTTAGATGTTATTTCTTATGTATAGAGAAACTGTAGTTCAAGACACGTTATTTTTATTGTCTCAATGTTTTGATGACGTACATTTTAAGATAAGAATCCAATAACATTTTTTTTGTTGAGAGTCATTAAAGTTAGAAAATGATTCAGCTCAAGAAAAGTCAAATGTATGTGAAAATGTCTATTCCTTGAAAAACTTTGACACTAGACAGGGATTACTTAAAACAAGCATAAACTAGAAGGTGATTTGTTTCTTCATTCCCTTTCGCAGTTGTATCAGAACATGATTATAAACCCGACAAATTTAGGTTTTATGAGAGTCAAAGAATGAATATAAACCCGGCAAATTTAGGTTTAAAACGAGTCCCTTTTCAAAAGAAATTTTCACTTTAACCACAGCCGTAATTTGACCATAAAGGCAAAAACTGCAGAAACTTATCACTGTGATCAGTGATCATATATGGCACCGTTGTGGATAGTGGTCAATCGATTGATGAAAAAAATGCCGAATACCGGTCTAGACTCAATTGACCTTGCCCGTGTTTCCAACCATCTCAAGTTGTTAATACCACCAATGTACCGCGATAGTATGGCGTTGGTAGCTTCATGAAGACCAACAATCTGAAATTTAAATGTCAAACCTGACTAAGGATGCTTCTAAATCCATCAAGAGTTTCAGGACCCTCAGTTGTTGGCTGTCATTGGTTACGGTTACCCCCTAGGACTTGTTAGACTCAGGTCACGATTTTTTGGCAACGACACGTTTGCATTTGAGTACTGAATAGGAAAAAATACGCTCTTTATGATACCCGAACCGTTCACGGAAGGCGTCATGTAGGCAAATTAAAACCCGGTGAAGATGCGTAATGAAAAGTCCAGTCCTTTGGTTGGCAAATTGTTTGAATGCAACAGGTTCAGATCTGTACGAACACGAACTCATCTTGGTATTGTAGCTAACGGCATGGCTTCGAAACTTGCGGAAGACGAGAGCTGTTTTTTGTTCGAATCGGGGCATTCCGTGAATTCTCGGCCAGAAGCAAGTGTTCTCAAGCATTTGAAGTGTCTTTAGCGCCTACAGTGGCGTACATATTTGATTCTCGCCTTAAAGTTGTGCGTTAAGATGTTTGTCAATACACAACGTTGCCCAAAAGAGTTTCGCGAAATATACGGTATATGGAAGATTCCGGCGCCTGTTTCAAAGCTGACAATTTGAAAGAAACAAATATTTTAATGAAATAGCCAAGAAGCCCTGATGTTTTTGTACCTTGATCAGTGATTGAATATCAAATACCACAAGAGCCTTATTTGCAGATGTTTACCGTAAGCCGGTTTGATTACAAGGAACTTATGAAGAATGCAACGAGGATGATGCTCAAAACTCGTGTTCTATTGGGAATCTGGATCGAATTCTTTCCTCCAAGCATGACCTTATTAGGAAAGGGTTGGTGATTGCTCATTACTTTGAAGAAGTTCATCGAGCAACACCGCCTAACCCTTTTATGAGTATTGCGTATTTTGCTTCCTCATATGCAAAGAGCTCTGGAGTCAATGGCGTGGAGATTGTAGGCAGGAATCTGGCATTTCATTTAAGAAACCCATTCTCTTTAAGACCGCTCCAGAGTGTCTTTAAATCTCAAAATGGACGTAGAGGAATTCATTTTGAAACGCACCAAATATCTGTTGTTTTAGTAAAAAAAAAAAAATAAGCAAAAATGCACTAATAGTGAGAACATTTCAAAAGTGGTTGTCCTCAAAGTTTTAGCGTCAAAGAGTAAACAATCGTGGACTGATTCGGATTCACGCAACCTGTGCGAAAGAATTGAACCCATTGAAAGGTCACGACTAGTTCAATTGATAATGGAAAGGAAATGAAGATTGGTTTGAGTGCAATCCTAGTCTGTTGTTCAGATGAAACCATGAAATGAATCCCCGTTTGTATCGGCAATAACTCATCTTTCTTCGCTGGTGAAGCGAGGCTCAAATAAGTGCGTGTTCGTATATCATGTATCATGAGCCTATCTCTTTTTGTCCCCACATTCTTTGAGGGCACGAGTTATGTAAGACACACATATTTCACTAGATAGACTGTGGAGAAAATCCCACCCACCACCAGGGTTATTTTGTCCAAGATTGAGACATAAGATCACATGCTATTACTCAAAAATATACGGAGATGGAGAGATGGGTCGGAATATGAACCCGTGATTATCGTTATTACCACTTATATCATCCCGTTCAATAGCGTCATCGCCGTACATTAATGACTTGGATGCAGTTCAAAAGAGGTTTTGCAATACTTGTGTCTTGTTCCTGAAACGGGTTGGACATCCACTTGAAAAATGTTGAAAGGTGATTTGAACGCTCGATTTTGGCAGATTTTTTTTATTCACAATTCAGGGCCAATTATGTGTTCGGTTGAAAGGACGAATACGTTGGTCCAATTATTCACACCTCAAGCAAATCATTGCCAGAGTGAACTCATCATGGCAATTTCCAATTGGATTTGGCCACCACCCCACCGCGAACGGGGGGAACGGGGAATAAATGACATCTATCAACAAGGCGTGACTCTCAGAATTCATCCTGTGGGCAAAACAGTTATGGTACGTAGTTGATGGGACGAACCTTTGACGGGGTTCCTGATTCATTCGGAAACTACAAGCACCCATCAAAGACGAGAATTAAAACTGTTGCCGTTCACGACAACTTGAGGTTGGTTCACCAATCATTTTCCGAACCTGAGACACGAGTGATTTCCTGACTCTGCTCATGGCAACACTGATGCTTGTGAACCAGTCCAAATAAGGGATGCCACCTTTTTGCCTCCAAACCAAGCTCAAAAGAAGGAGGTCATGAAATCAGAATTGATAACTATTTTCCATGACAGAGAGTGGGAGAAAAGAGAAGAGATGATTAAGTGAGAAGAAGCATTCCTTTCATCCCTGCAATCCTCATCTGGTTTCTATGAACAAAAGCTTCTCTTGATGGGCGCTCGTGAGCGTCACATCGCAAGGGTTGCCAATCAAATGAACCCCCGAAATTCGTTAAATCTAGTTTTCAAACCCAATGCACGACAGAGTTAGAAAAGACCGCCACAGTTAATCCTGTTAATGCTCCTCTACAGCGATAGTCCATATGAATGGTGCCAATATTGGCAAGCCTGAGCTGAGTTCGAAGCAAATCAGGAACAGAAACAATGCCCAATTCATGGCACACTAATAGTCCTTGGCTTTGGATACAAACAATAGGAAGAAGATGAGGTCTCTCGAATTTGGATGGGACCTTTTTTTCTCTTCTACCATCTTTGGGAATAGCGCCAATAGTAGTTGTAGCCAGCAAGGAAAAAAGACCCTCATGAACAATGAGCCAATCTCTATCCTGAAAAGAAAGAATCCACCAAAAGTGTTCACAATGTTCTTGTCTCGCTCGATGGGAAACAATCCAAAGCCGGATCCCTCATTCAAATTCCTTAGAATCCTCGTGACCATTTTCACGTGCCTTTTGTAGGCCCTTAAATCGACAGCTGACAAGTGAGTGAAGTAAACTCAAGTTGATGATTGGAAGGATGTTGTTTGACGGACTCATTAGTTTGAGAGGGAACACTTTCATTAAAACTGTGGTATTCTGCCGGGAATGGCCTATGAGCTTCGCAACCCGTTGAACTTCTTGGGTCTTCCTCAATAACTCAGGACTGGTGGGAACGGGTTATTGTTATTGTTGTGACTCGTTAGAGTTGCCGTTGTTGGCAAACCTCGGAATACCAGACCTAACACACCATCGACCACCTTTAACCCTGACTAGCTGTAATTTGGCTCGGTTAGGATGATTTAATCTAGTGAAATGACACGACCAGCAACAGTTTTGCATTCCGTTTGACACCCCGTGTGATCAGATCAAGGAAGTCACTCCCAATGCACCGAAATTGATGATAAAGAACTCTGACTTCGTACCCGAGGATGAGCTTGATCCTGGAAGTCATGCCTCAATAGTCCTTTTACACACCGACCGGTTACAGATCATTGGCAACATGAGCCGACCTCACCAGCGAAAGACCAACATTCTCTGGCATTGGTCGTGGTGTTATGGTTTGTCTACCCGGCTGTGTGTATGTGTATTCAATAATTTGTGAGGGCGATCAAATGGGACTTCCTCGAACTCAGGACAGGGAGGTCTACATCATCATTTTCCCATCAAGCCGAACCAATTTGGAGCCATCATCCAGTCCCTGAATCGGATTGCGATTTGTTTGCCGACTTGGGGAGTTGTTGAGCTAGTTCGAATCGAATTTGAACAAATCCCCAGGAAATTAGAACCCGGATCATTGGGAATCGACGGTTGACCGATACCCTTTAAAGCCATGGAATATTCAAGCCCATTTTCATACCAAGGCAGTCATAAAAAGTGTTCCAAGAAAACGGCGGAAAACACATAATCAGAGTCCTTGCTCAGCGATCTCATGCCAGAGGCCAATTTTCATAGATTTTACGCGACAATGCGAGACCCGTTCGTCACAGAGAAAACGCTTCTGAACGCGAGGATTTCTTTCAAGGGTGCCCTACTCCATGGTCTAACTTGACGTGATATCTATGAATGGAAGATGAGCGACTCTTGAGCTCAAGGACTCAGGAAGCTGACGACACACACGCACACACGCTCTCTTCTCTACTTCTCTTTGCATGCGTAGTTGCGCGTACTGCATGATGGGTGCGAGTATTGGCCCTTGACAGAGTCCCTCTCGGTCCCTAATAGACGCCTCGGAGGCAGACAGGGTTGTATATTCATATCCTACCGAATTTTATGGCACTTTTGCAAAACGGCAGAAATTCGAGGATTCTACTCCCGCTGATTCCGTGATCTTCAGATTCTTGAATTGCAATGAATCATAGCCATCTTCCTTCGTTTGATCCATGACTTGCTGAATGGATCCGGGGAAAATTGCAGAGCAACATTTTGTCGCATGAAACAGAGAAACGGGCCTAATTAGAGGATGACTGTAAGGAAAAACGTATGGCACATGTCCCGTCAAACAAGTTGAATCTCTTTTATGTGTCCTAAATGAGAAAAGAAGTACGAGGACAATACTCGTTGGGATCGTTGAAGACCAAGTACAGGGTGCTTCAATATAGTATAGCTGAACCAAACGGTTGTTAACACGTCTCTTCCCATCCATTTTAATGGAAACGTTAAACGTAGGGGACATTAGTGAATTTTTGACAACTCACCTACAGAGACACCCGGTTCGGTTCTTAGCCACGGCCGAGTTTATAAATCAAGTCGAGAAAAAAAATCACGAGCAACTCCTTTTCAAGTGATTTGAAGTCAAAATTCGAGAAGCGTTTCCGTGTAGCGAGAGGCTTTGTTGAAATGATAATAGACTCCGTCAGTTTGCTTTATTTGTTTCCCCAAATTTGTCGCATCATTCTTGGAATCAAACTCCTATATTAACGAACGCCTACGGAAAAAAAAGTGAATCTAGAGCCCACAACCATCTTGTCCGGAATCATAGTCAAAGATCTGATTCTCGAAGTGGACAGTTGATTATTATCTCATTAATTGTTGCCCATCCATCTCTCTCAATCATGGCGGATTGACCCTGAATTCAATCAAACGGAAAATCAACAACAAAATCCAGAATGTAACTATACGTTCATGCAGGGTTCTTGCGAGCCTAAAAATCGAAATATTGCCTTGATTAATCACTAGGATATCGACTCCGGATATGAGAGTCTTTCATAAACACGTGAAATAGCCTTGAGCCGAAATCATTAGTAAACAAAGCAACTAGGATAGATTTTTCTGGAAGATGGGTTACACAACCTAAAGTTGACCCCATTTTTTCACCACAGAAGGTCAAGAGGTGGCTTTGATATTAGATATGAGTGTTAGAGCTCGAAATTCTAAGCCTCTTCTTGGTCAGTAATTTGTATGGTGTTTTACTATTTCATCGCATAAATGGATACAAAACACTGGATGTCACTAGAAGTGGATTGCCTGGTTTCTAAGTCTATTCAAACCCAGTGAGCTTTGAATATTTGTATAAAAGAAGAAGTCTCCGAAGTAAACAAATGGGTGAGCTGGCAATCCTCCATGAGAAATGCCTTTGTAGTCTCATTTGGAGCGAGAGCACCACTTGATCTTGCACAGAGATAGTCAACAAGGAAAGAACAGATCCTTTCAATAGCGAGAAACCCGACTTAAAGGGATCTTGATCAAACATGTCAGCATGTTCTTCGTCAACCAGCACTGCTGGGTCATCGAGACGCGTCTGAAGGATATCAACAACGTCGTCGAGGTCATCCTCAATCAGGTCCAATACTCATCCCACTTTTTACACATCTAGAGGTCAAAAACTTTATGGAGTCTTGGAAGCCGTTTAACAACCCCAGGTTTATGGAGCCATTTGTGAACGATGGAAATAAAGAAAAACTGGTCAGCATAAAAAGCCAGAGGTCCTTTGTAGCCATTAATTAGCGCTTCCTGGATGCTTGACCGAGATATGAAACAACAAATGAATGCATGTGTCGCATAAACATGTGCCATCACCAGAGGTGGGCCTACCGCTCAAAGCTTTTCATTTGATTAAAAAAAATATCGTTATCCTTGAAATTGATAAATCTTTTCCACCATGGCTGCATGGTTGTTTTAGAAGAAACAGGTTGAGAGAAAAATTCAGGTGGTTATGCTTTTAGATTTACAAGAAAATAAGATATTCAGAGGTGGGAATACATCACTTGAGTTGTACTTGGCTAGATTTCGGTAGATACCTCGATCAAGGGCTCAAAATACACTTCTTTGTTCAAAATATTCACCAGAGAGCTGTTCATCAGTTATGACGTTTGGCAAAAAGAGTCCATGGTTCACTAGACATCGCATGACGTATGCCCATCTTTGCATATGATTCATGTTTCGATCTGAAGCAAAATCTCGCTTTGCGAGATCACTCCTCGTTGTTAACGGTCTTGAATTGACGAATATGTCGTCTTCTTCTTTTTCATTCTAGGTAAGGACGGTTTTTGAACGATACCGGATGTCTCAAGTTGACGGTGTATGTACCTAGTACAAGTGGTATGTAGGAAGCTAATTGTGGGTCCGCTCTCAAAAAGTTTCGGCAATGCCCTCATTTCTTTTGAGGGTTAAGGAAACCATTGCGATTTCAAAACATCTGAATCGAACTCGGAGAACCTCTGGGGAGGAATGTTGACATAGGGTAAAGTGGTTGCGAGTCCTCTGAATAAGATGTCTACCTTAATGACTCGGTGTGCAATTTTCTGATTTATTAACCCTGAGAGCCTCTAGAGCCGAGGAGAATTAGGGATTTGAGTTCATATGTCAGGAATACTATGGGTTTAAGCCAAGAGATGCCCATCGCTTGAGATGATTATAATAACGGAGGAGAGGGGGATCGCTTCTTCATTGAGGATGACGCAAGCAATCGAAGCATTCTTAGGATCCAAAAAGTGGCGCTTAGAAGACCCTGCAATCGGATTCCTCAGCGATCTCAAATTACTTGGACGCATTTACACTACCTCTGTAGCAAGGGGAACCATTTTTTTGCTTGAACAAAACAAACAAGGAAGAATCGGGTCAAGTTTCCAGCTTCCCACGGTGGAACCCAAAACACTCATTAATAGTTTGATCAAATGATATGATTTCTAGGAACGATTTTCATTGCTACAAAACCAAAAGGAATACGTTTTGGAAAAAATAGCAATTGTGGTAGAAGCTCAGTTCCGTGTATTAATCCCCTTGAAAAAGTCTTAAAAGCGCTATTTAATATATATTATTTGAACCCTTTATCAACTACTCAATTGAAATTTCATCAACAGTTTTTAAGCAAGCCTTGGGATATTATAATCCAAAAGTGCATTTTGCATCAAATTTGGCCACAAAAACGTTCTGATTATACATAATAAATCAGTTTTTAAAAAATATGTTGTGCTTTTTTGATTGCCCAAAGTTCAAATCCGAATGTTTTAACACATTGGAGTTGCAAAAGCTAAAAATGGTAAATGATATCACCTTTACTTACTTACAAGGACTATTTTACACTTTTTGATTAACCATGACCTGGAAGTTCAGCTAAATTCTATTTACATTGAACAAAATGATATCTATCGCTGCATAGAGTACTCGTACATCAAACTGAAAGAAACACTTTTTTTAAATATTTATCTACGTGATTAGGTAGTGAAGCTTTTGTTGATAAAGAAACAAAGATAATAGATTTTTCATCTTGAAATATTTTTAGGTCCCACAGTTCAATATTTTTAGCCTTGAAAAATACGGTTCGGAAAATGAAAGAATACCATCTATTTTCATGCTATAGAAAAAGTCGATCACATATCGTGGTAATAACTTGTGTTAAATTGACACTTATGTATTTAAACACATAACTAAGACTACTAAAACTATTGATTGGCTAGGTTTTGGAAAATGTCACTTTTTACGTGCTTTAACAGATGTAAAAGACTAATCGGTGCTACATTCAAAGATAGTTGCGTCCCAAAAGTGTTCCACAACTTGAAGTCTCAGAAATTGAGATTGTTACCATCGTGCTTTTGTCAACTAAAATATTGCATTAGGCTTGAATATTATTTTACTAAAAAACTCATCAAAGCCTTGAATCACCTTACCCAACCCGCATCTTCTTTCGAAAAATGGTCTGATTTGGGACAATTTCTTACAAAAAAAGACATATTCGAGGACCAACTAGATGACCCATAAACCATTGGTAGAATAATGCTGTTATAAAGCAATTCATTCTTTGTATTCACCTATTCAAGCTTATTCTTAAATAGCCAAGGTAAAGATAAAATGGTTGATTCTACGTATTTTAAAGAGTATGCCAAACAAAACCATATGGTTTTCAATACCTGAAATGGCAGGACAAATTGTGCCATTTTTTAAATACAGCCAAAATCTACAACAATTTGAAACATACAGAGGCAACGCCGCATTAGCAAAATAAGGTGTGGCATCTCCAAACATCCATCTACTTCTTTTTCCCAGGGGTCTCCACATCATGGATGTAGATCCAAATGGGCTTTTTGCGTCCCTATGTAACGTTTTCACATTTGTTTATACGGCAAGACATCTCCATTGAATATCTGGACCTGTAATTACCTGAGTTTCATCGAGTTGGGTGATTTTAATGGAAAAACTCCTAATGACGTGGGTTGCCTGCGTGCAGTTCGTAGGTACCGTAGATCGTATTTACAGGGATTATTGCACATCCTCCCCCGTTACCACGACCACTATTCCTCGTCTTCAGAACTGGTTGGCGCTCAAAATTCAAAATTGCACGTTGAAGATTCGCCTCCTGCCATCCAAGATCGGATAGCTCATCATCGTTTGAGCATAATTTGAGTGTTTTCGCAATGTTCTCAATCTCAATATCTGGATCGGGCACCGAAGGATTGAAAAATATGGCTTGATGACATCGGTGGGAGACGAACTGGAGACCTTGAGATGGCCCAAGAAGCGCCTAATCAAGGGGGAGGATCCGGTCTGCCCTCTTGGGGCTTGTTCTCTTTCACTGCAATGGAATGCAATATTTGCATGAGCCCTCTTGCATCTGGTACAAAAAATGATTTCCTTAAGCTAAAGGAAGTAGACAAACCCCTTGCTTGATGGAAGTCACTTGGTGGTAGCCGACACACATTTGATAAAATAATTGTCTGATTTCAGAACGAGGATGGTTTCCGTCCTTCGGGATCATTCTTTACTTTTTCTACTTTCGATAATTAATCGGTCACACGGGGATTAAATTAGTGACTAATGTCATGGTGCGTCCTTCCAAACATAGTTTTGTCTTTGTATAACTTGTTAAAACTGTTGACAAACGGCGAAAAAAGCTCCTCAGCTAGGCACACATTTCGTGATATAATTGTGGAAATTTCAGATTGACACTGGTTTCCTTCCTTCAAAATAATTCTTCATATTTTCAACTTTTTGAAGTAATTGGTCACACGGTGATTAAACTAGAGATGGACGTCCTTTCAAATAAAGTGCTACGTTTTAATTTTCGAAGGATTGTGTAGTTAGCAAACGACAACAAAAGGCTTTTTTTTAAAGTTACTCAAAATGCAAGTCAAAAAATTTTAGAACTGCGAAAGTTTTGCCTTTCACCGCTAACCTTCAGTTGAAAAATATTTTTGTACAATTTTTCTCACAAAAAGAAATAGAAATCAGAATGAAACTATACATAGGAGTATCAAACCACTTGTATAAATGCCTACCTTATCCTCTCTTTTAAAATCTTTTATTACTTCTAGAGCATCCGTAACTACTTACTTCATCCATTGTAACTTGAGTTCATTTTCGTTTTTCGAAAACATACCTGTCATCCTTCTGACGGTAAGGACCTACTCAAAGGGGCTCTAAAAATCAAGTGCACTAAGCACAACTTTTTTAATCACCGTGGTCAGATTTGCTCCAACATAGAATAAAGGTCGCAGTCCAGTTGAAAAAAAGGGGTGCAGGAGATTTCGGAGAGGTTGCGACTGTGAGTACGGCTATTCAAGTCATATTTTACCCTCCGACTTGAACTTGACATTGGGGGAAGAGGCTAATCTCCTGTCTAAGCAAACATGGCAGTGCCTAAGTCAGGTCTAATACCCCAAATTTTGGTCGGGGGTCTCAAGTTCCCAATCCAATAATGGCTTGGACTCGAACCACTCAAAAGATTTAAAACATGAGGAAGAGGGATTAAAAGGTAATCTAAAAATTCTTTACTGACCAGAATGTGTGATTCGAAATGTACCTCCGTTATTTGGGGGACTTCCGGTGCTAGTGAAACCTGCTCAAGTACGCAGATTGTGCAAGAAGAAGGTGCTTAGGTATCTATGTACAGTGCATACAGACAGGACCTACTATTGTAAGGAGACAATCATTGGTACATTTTCTAACGATTTTTCCCGTTAAGAGGAAGGGGTACGTTCATGATGGACACCCTGTAGAGAATAGAAACATTCAATTACAGATGGCAAAACTCATTTCGTGAGCTCATTGATCTTGTCTTGTCAAGACAAAAGGGATCATCTTCGCACAATCGAGACATCACGGGCAAAAACTCCAACCAACAACCACACATTGTGGCTTAACTCAAAGTCAACATGGAAGAACGGGGAAATGTTGATATAAGTAATTTCATTTTGGTACAAATTTGATTGAATAATATCCAAATTATTCTCTTTCTAATGCACGCACTTCACAACTTTGATCCTGTGAAGTACGACACATTCTACTATTCTACTGTTTGGCATACTTGCCCTTGAGAATGACATGGTTTGATATTAAAATATGCATCATAGACTATTAAACTACTTAGTCTTGTAGCATTTATTTCCGGTTTCTCCTACTTCAGGAAGTCCGTCAATATTTGGGATCCAAAGACACATTCCAGATAAAGTGCATCATCCCTCCCAAACTTGGTTTTGAGCACCCCAGTGCCACCCACCTCTTAGCATAAAAGCACAATTATCCCTAGTTCATCTGCAAAATAACAAAATGACCGCCCCTTCACATTAAGCATTTAACCACCATTGCATTGGCTCCGCCCTAGGACAAATCACTTACACACGCCAGTACTTGCCTAAAATGAATAAATTTGCATAGTGCATGATTTTGTGTAAAACCTTGTCTTTAAAATGTACAACATGCCAAGTCAATTGTTTTATCACCTAAGAGCAGTATGGATATCTATAGACATTACGCATTTCAACTCAAATGTCAAAGTTGATGCGAGTTTTTGCTCATGCGTGCCAATCTTAGAAGAGTCATGTAACGGGTTGAATTTCGTGTCTTGATATCACGGCTAAAATTGAATTCACCGACATATCCCAAGAGTAAACATCATGCCCATCATATACTATTATCTTCCTCCAATTTTGCGATATAAAATCACGTCAAAAAACATCTCCAATACCAGAAGCATCTTCCAAAAGTAATGGCTTGAACACAGATTGTGCCGTCCAAATAGAAGATTACCGATACCATCATAAGCTATGGCTCAAAGCAGGAATTGTACTGAATTTCCTCACTTTGGAATGAGTGCGTGCCAAGAAGGTGTTAGCCATTGAATGAAGTGCTACCCATTCCCAAAGAATTCGTGGTATGAAGTGGTTCTTCATTGAAAACAGCATTTTTGTCTGGCAAGAAGTGCCTTTGGAACTCGAGTCAGAGAGAGGGGATCCACTTAAAATAATCCAAAAAATTGGACTATAAATATGTTTGACTGAGAGTAAGCATTTGTCAGTAAATAAGTCCCATACTAGACTGACCATAGCTATTAAAAAGAAAAGCAATCAGACAAACAGCTTTGGTTACAAAGTTTTCCTCCTAAACGACAGTTGATGAAAGTTTTACTTGCAAAAACTTTTAGTGATAGAGGCTTGATTGTGACATAGGTCCTACCCCTTTTTATTGGTTTTAATCTTAATTTGTCAACAAATAGTCATTTTAGGAGACCATAAACCAACGTCATAAAATTGGAATGGTCTAATTGAAGCCATGTTCTACAAAAAGGAGCCCTCCAAAAATGATTGTGGAATGTGAATGTGTATGTGACAATTACTCGGCAATTCGGAAGCAATCTTCTGCAGGGGAAAGTGGGCTGTTGGGTGACGAACTTCTAGAGGGAATTAAGTTGTCGTAAAACGTCTCCTGTCTTAGGTTTTAGTTTCCAAGTGAAGAAGGAGTGGGAGAAGTAATTTACGAGCAAGTCGTGCCCTTAGAACTTTTGAAGGGTTTTGATCATTCCAAGCCAGGCTCAAAAAAAAGCTTGGGAGGAGAACATTGAGCATTGAGCCGAGTTATGTACTTGCTCACGTTGCACCTCAGGTGTATATTTCCTAATGAAAATGGCCAGCCATCTTGTAAGTAATGGGTCATTTGGCAATGGGGCATGGCTTCATTTACCTTGAATTTACCGGCCGATGTACCTTGGAGCTGTGTGTGTTTGGCGTGCATTGTGCCTCTAAATTCCTTCATGATCAGCATGAAAATGTGGGTAAGTGTCGTCGACTCATCTTCCCTCGCCTCCATTGGACGACCAGGAGTGAAAGAAAAATTTTATGGCAGGCCAGATGACCCTTCACCCAAGGTTGGCCATAAATCCGGACACTCGACATTGGTCATCTTCTCTATCCATCCAGGGATGCCTTTGAGCACCCAAAATTAGGAGCTATGGATGCAAACTGACCGCCCTGGGAACCGTAACATAGCGACGCCTAAGCAGGAACCACAACCGCTCAAACGCCATTTTAATTGGTTTGCAAGGCATCAAAATTTCAAGATTGACTGAAGCACACGCACTTTGCTACCGTGATGTTCCTCAAGTCTTGAATGTAGGAGGGAGAGAATATACTGTCTAAAGTAATGGAAGAAATTGTTTGAACGGACTGACCGCTGTGAATTGACATTATGGCAACACTGCCTTTGGGAATAATTAGGGTGACAGGAAGCTGCTGATGAAGAAACTTTGGACGCTTCTGAAGGTCACTCTTACGGAGATTAGATAGATGAGTGTGTGCGTAGAGTGTGTGTGTGTGAGAGAGAGAGCGGTTATTGCTTGTCCTGAGCCTGAGGGCTCCAAATGGAAGTAGATAGTCATCTAGCGATGATAGTGTGATACTGAAGTTTGGGACTCGTCACTTTGTGTGGTCTAATAACTTTCAACGGGTCCATGATCTTCACCTGGAAAACCGAGGGAGAGTCATCATTATCAACCCTCAAGTAAACCTATTCAAACCAAGATTGTTTTCGGCTTTAAACTTTCCCCGGGGATTATCCGAGGGGACCCTTTTGTAACTCTGTGGGGGATGAAGATATTGTTCGCCTGACCTTGGTACACCACACCACTTGACCAGAATTCTGTACGTAGATGAAGGAGAAGAAATCCTTTGGCGTTTGCAGAAGATTCAATTTTGGAATTGTTATTCATTTACAAAGTCGTGACGGCAATTGCAAATCTGATGAGCTGCCGACGCTTTGGCCAAATAATGGCCCTGTCTTTCAATTTCTTTGTCCACCAGTAATTTTTCTTGACGAGTGCAAACGATTTGATTAAGTACCAGTCCATTCATCACGAAGAAAGACCGTTTTCCGTACAGGATCTCTAGCGTATTGATTTTCCAGACCCTTTGTGAGAGTTGACACACAAAGACAATGTTGCAATCCGAGCCAAGGGTTTCCGAATTGATTGGGAATTAATGATTTGGATTGGTAGTTCCCTGCTTGTTGGATCCAATGAGGTTGCATTTCTGAGTGATCACTATGTCCATTCCAAGGTTTGTCAGCTCTGACCATGCGTCAATTACGATTACGACTCGAGAAATTTATTGCCTGGTCAACATTGGATTAGCCATACGCAACCGCAAGGTCTTCGCATAATGAAGATGCGCCTTTTTCAGGGATGCCAAACGAGCAATTTCTTTCGAGCCATCGTCAAAGTAACATCATTATTGAGACCACCCCTTTTTGTATCCCCCTGATAGCTCTTTTGCAACCCTGACTGTCCGACATGAAGTTTGAGAGTAAATTGGTGTGAGTGTGATGACGGCTCATAATAAATTGTCCCCTGGGGACAACCTTGAGGGCCTCTTCAATGGTCATCAAGCGACGCTATGAATAAATTCACATCCACTTACCATATTCCGTTCAATGTACACACACGCGTATGAACCAATTATGGGAAAAACTGTTCCAGGTGTAGTCGACCAATCATAACTTAGGCTTATAGGCCATGACCTTGACCATAAAGCCGGAGATATATCCTGGCGGCACGCACTGCAAGAACGCGGCCTTTTTTTTCTTCCCGAAAATCATTTTATACACACAATAGGTTCATTACTTACGTGCCTGGTTGTATTGGTTGGCGGGGCACTGGGCAATTAACCCTTCTCATAAGTTCAGTTTTTTTTCGGCAATAAATTTGCCGATGGATATATTTTATGGACAGCTTTGGAGAAGAGAAGCTAGTGATTCCCGGAGGATTTCCTCCGTGTTTTTGAGCATGTTTTGCCAATGTGATCAAATTGGATTTCAAGAGAATCTAATTCGATCTGTCCATTATGCGTGCCCATAAAATGCAGTTGGGTAATGGTTGAGAAGAGGCCATTAAGGCCTATGGTGATCACAGGCACGAGTTCCATATCAAAGCAAGATGGGCAAAACTTTCCATTACCTAAATCGTCGTGCAATATTTGCCAACGATGATGATACTACTACGGATATTTTTGACATGGGACAAGCAAAGGAGAACAATTAATATGATTTTGCTATGGAACTCGACTCACAATCTTCTGGCCGAAAAAAGGCGCAAAATTTCCCACGCATTGTATTTTCGTTAGGCTAGTCAGAATTATGAAGATATTGAGGCATTAATGTGATGGCCGGCACTAACATGTCGCGTCATTGTCCTTGTGATGATGATAAGATGAGAAAGGTAGACCATAAACTAAAGCACTTTGGTCGGCTCTCAGTAGAATAGCAATGAAGCGCGAAAAGTAAAACAAATCGAGCTTTTATAATGAAATGTTCAATTAGATTTTGCGCACTATCTTCAGGGTGAGCAGTATGACTAAACCGTAAGATAATGACGGAAATTGAAATGGCCTCACCTCTAGGGGATCAATTTCATTCGATTACGATCAAAAAGCAGCATTACTGACAATATTGATGCACCTTCAGATTTGGGTGTATTTTGAGGATGCGCCAAAATTCTAGTCAAATCAATAATGTCAATAATTAAAAATATGTTTCGCCATGCGAGCAAAATTCGACAATCTTTTTTTTAACCATGCCCAAAAATGAAGAGTTGAGTCTGCTACAAACCTCTAAGAATGAGTAGTTCAATGAGGAGATGCATATCTGTACGTCATTGCTGTTTGTCCTCAAGACATTAGAATTGTCGTGATAAACAAACCCTTACTTTTTCATGCATGACATGTGTGTCCTTTATCCCTATATGAGCCCATTTAAAATAGAATTTTAGCCAAACATCTAGTTGACCTGATCAAAGAAAGAATGTGTCAATCCGTGACCCTTCTGAAAAGCTCACTGATCAGGATCTGCGTGCAAATATACTCTTGCTCCAGGCAAGATCTTCAACTTTGGCCCCTCAGTCTTGGATGTTGCCAGTTTTGAGCACTTGACTGGAAGAGAGATGGCTAGGATTCCTTTGAAGGGAAAACCCCTGGATAAGATATGGTTATTTTTGCCTAAGATCGACGACTGCGTCGTCGTCGTTGTCCTTGACGCATCGACTTAGCTCCGGTAAGCTTTGGCCAAGATATTCGTGATAACTCTATGACTGATGAGTTGCCATCACCGATCCTCTTCCAAGTGACTGGGGCCTTCTACCTGGAGGCAGTCTGGATCGCGAGTCTCCAACCCACTGCCGGGGAGTGATTCCAAGTATTCCGCTTTGGCTGTACTTGTACATATGTAGTTCTTCAGTGATGAGGAGGAGGAGGAGGACGAAATGATCAGTTCCTTCGCCAAACTTTAATGTTCAGGAGACTCGTTCCTCTTCTCTGAGTATTGGTGAACGAACGGCCCTAGTCTGCCGCCATTCAGCAAACACACATTCTCTTTCTCTGGGCGAGATCATACGAGGTAGATCAAGATTGGCCACACACACACACACACACACAGACACACCACAATCAGGAGTAGAGCTCGGAACACCTACTTTTTTCACCCCGGCAATGAGGGATCCATTAGGGACAATCTTCCATTACGGACCTTCATGGACAGGCTTTAAAGCATCTCGCTCAAGGTCGGATCCCAAGTGCTGCGATTGTCCTTGGAGACACTTTGGACAACAAGTTTGCGCATTTCTCGATCTGATCTACAATAATGGAGTTGCAATGAGGTTTTAAAGAACAATTGTGCACTACAGTAAGAGGGAAATCCTATTGGTAGATATCCTGCCCTGGCGATACAATATTTTTTCTGTTTGTATGAGATTTTAGACACAGATCAGCAGACGAAAGTGAAAATAGGGCGATATCAGGGTGACCCAACTCTATTGTGACTTGTGACTAGACCTCGGAAAAAACGTTGCAAAAAATCAGCAAAAATGGAAACAAAAAGGTGAGAGATCACAAAAAAGGTAGAAAAAAGGGAGCATGATCAGTCATAGAAAAGGTGAGAAAATCGTAAAGCTCGTTGAAAACGTGCTCAAAAGATGTTGTCATATTTTCTTGTTGGAATAATAAAATCAAAGCAATAAAACAGATGCATGTTTTTGTAAAATAAACAAGAAGCTACGGTGTCCTCAGATTTTTTGTCAATTAAGTCAGCTTTGGGTTTGGTGTGAAGTCATTTTTTTAAAATCTCATCAAAAGGATTGCTCATATTTTCTTACCATATTTCAAGTCTGTTTTCTGATTTTTTAAAGTTCCTGTTAACAAATGGGCATGAAAAATGCCAAAAAGGTATAAAAAAAATTTTCTCCAAAAACGGCGTTTTTGGCAATTTGCCCAAAAATTGGCCGAAAAAAGGTAAAAACCTAGGTTTTAGGGTTTTAACTTACTTTCCTAGGTCCACTTATGATATCAAAGTTTAAGTTTCGAACCAGGATACACAGGATAGGTACGCATCACCCCCAAATCTAGGAGCATGTTTAAGAATTCGTGGCAGTTATAATAAACAACCAATCCATGAATGTCAAGTTCATCCTTTCTCGTCAAGCAGAGGAAACATTGATCTGTCACAAGTGTGGCGTTTTTGAATGATTAAACATCGTTTTCTTCTAACCAAGCCAGCCAACCAGTATCTTCTGTCTGCCAATGGATGAGCTGCTTCCAAGTAAACCAAAAGGGGGGGGGAGGTCATGACAGAATTGATGGCTCGTCCTTCTCATTAATTCAGCAGTGGCAGTAGTTCCTTGCATCTTCAAGTCGTTGTCATTGGCTCCGAAGACAAAAGCCAAACCATCTTCAGTGTGACCTTCGACACTCACCTGCCTGGCCAAGTTTTGGGAGATTCAATTTTCTCCCCCCTCCCCCGATGATTTGGACATTGGTTTTGAACATGATCCATGGGTGTGTTTCATTGAGCATCACTTGGGACAAATCCACCAATACGTCACCTTTTGATGGACAAGAACACGTGAATTCTCCGAGGGCCAAGAATCATCGGCGAGAGAAGCGAGTGAGCGTGGATGACGATTACCATGATGGTTGGGTTGGTTTCCAATGATGAGACGGGCGCCCACCTCTTTGGAATGTGTTGGTTCGACTAACCTTGGAATGCAAATGAAGTCGGGAAATCTTCCTCATTTGTTGCACTCGGATGATTGGGAGCCACGAATAAGCAGTTTGGGGCATGCATGCCAGCAACAATGTTTTTATTCAACTTTTTAGGATGCCATTGGTGAGAGAAGAACCAACTGGGTTTGAAAGACAGAATGGATGGACGACTTCTCCAATTGAAAGACTTGACGAGTGCATTGTGGTAAATGAAAAAAAAGTCTCCTCCTCTTAGAAGTGCTTATGTACTAGTGCAAGATGGCCTTTTCAATCGCATTTGCTTCAATTAATCACTTTTTTGGTAAGGCTGATTTTTCTTGGCTCACTCTGAAATATGCTGTTGCAAAGTGTCTGATAGGGAAAAGTCCCCCTATGAGAATCAAATATTACTTGACTTGGGAAAGTTTCTAAAGTCTTTCAATGTTTATTGAGGTATACTACCATATCAATTGTTCATTGGTTTTTTGCCGAAACCTTCTTCGGTCAACAAGACAAAAAGTTCAACTTTTTCCGGGACGTGCATTGCGGTAGCATCAATTGAATAATCAATGATTCAAAAATATCTGACACTACATGAAAACAAAATGGCTTAGGCTGTGCAAGAATTTGAATATACATGCCAACAAGATCTACTCTCTTATTTTTCATAATTGTGTTTATTGCAACATATTTGCACGTCATTAGGACACAATTATTTTTTTTTATACTGATGTTCTTGTGTATACAGGGTTTCTGAATTGGTGCTCGAGCTTATTAAAACATCTAAAATGTTCAATGGTAAAAGTCAACCGTTGTAGTAGATTTGTAAAGAAAAAATGCAATGACAACATTTTTCACATTCAACCTTGGAAAGAGAGTGGTTCCACGTGCTCAAAATTATTCATAGGACTATCCACAAAATATAAAAAAGCCGTCTCCTAGTCTTGCCAGACTGTAAAACATCCTCATTCATAAATGCCAAGGAACGATCCCTTTGATATGACCGATCAATGGGTCGAAAACATTCAAAAAAAGCGCCCAAAGACACGGAATTCAACAACTCGTCTTTATAAAGGAATGTGAGATGTCCGATTTAAACACAGTGTGTGCCGTGTTTTTCTTCTCTTGAAGAAATGAATACCTGCACGCTGCAATGGGGAAGAACAGGTAGAAAAAAACTAGCTGAACTTGACCTCTCCAATGTTCATGCCATTTCACTTGGACAGAAATCATCTTCTTCTCGGTCGAAATTCGTCCGAAGACGGAGGTGACCCCCAAATTTATTCATAACTTCTTTTTCGAGCGAGCTTCATTACTCAAAAAAGGGAACCCGAAACGAGATATGTCTCTGAGTTGCATACGAAGGGAGAGAGAGAGAGAGAGAGAGAGAGAGAGAGAGAGCTAAAGATGGTTGGTGGTATTTTTGATAAATCAATATCCTTGCCAGGGAGATCTCTATCGACTCAATAGAGGAGCCCACGCCTTTGTCACCATTCAAACGAGTGAGGCAATCCAGTGGGAAAACCTATTCAAGGATCATATTTCATGTGCAATCCTCTTGAGCAGTCAATGGACAGGATGATTTGGGATTCCTTCCACTTTTGCATACGCTATCGAGTGCTCATTTACTAGGAACTTTGGGGCAGATCGACGAAGATTTTACGGACAGAAAAAATAATAATGAGAGTGCGTATCTCTATACCGTATATGCGATATGTACCCTAAACATTCCGATTAATATTGTTGGCGAAATTGCGAAATACGATGCATCATTTTTCGCCGCATAAACACATACTCTCAATGATTGTATTGACGGAGATATACAAACAACAAACTATTGACTATTATCTTATAAGCTGTTTGAGGAGTGAACTTGAGAAGATTGTTAAGAAATAACTGCAACGCAATCACTCGAGACAGTCAAAATGTGTTTTTAGAAAAACTGCATTTCTACTCTAAACTCTATAAAGTTTGATAAAGAATCGTAAAAAGGCAAAAACCTATAACCGCTCATGGCAAGAACGATTTTGAAAGTGACAAACGTTGCAAATATTAGTTAGTTAGAAAAGAATAAATTTCATCCTCTCGCAAAAATATGAAAGAAGTTTCATTCACGCACTCTTCCCCCTAAACCAAAAGTATATGCTGAAAGATCAAAACAAAATAGTGCTTTATTTGCAAATAGAACCAATTTAAGACATTTCTTGATCCATAACACCTGGAAGAAAAGCTTAATCCTCGATTTTTGAATGCCTTAAGAAAACCTGCTGGCTCGAGCTTTAACCAGTAGATTCCCGTTACGTTTGCACACATCCCGACTCAAATCACGACCAAGGAAAGTCTCGATTGTCCTCCTCCTCCTCCTCCTCTGCATGTCCAAATGTAGCAAATCAGTCCCTTGAGGAGACGGCAATTCATTGAAGATCGCACAAGAATTGACCCGAGCGTCACGATTTGAACTGCAGTCATTCACATCGTCAATGGGATGATTGGTTCACTGCCCAACCATCTGTGTGCAAGACATCACCACACCAACCGACCAACCATTGGGCAATATCAATTGGACGCATTTCTTCACGCCTCTTGAGCGAACTTTCCTCCCATTGAGCGAGACTCGGGACTCACCTAATTCCGTAAATTTCACCATCCTCAGACCCACATCAAGATACGGGTCCATTAACATCCTTGCGACTAGTGTTTAAGATCGATTAAGGAAAGCCAGATTACCATATTTGTCTCCCTACGGGCAAGCAAGGAGAAGGGGAGACGACGAAAACGATGGAAACCAAGCTTGTTCACATTGTTTTTCATCTTCTAAATTTGGCTCTTTGACACTGCAACAGGCCAGAGGGGTGAAGGTCAGCATTGGGATCGTCGCTGACGAACACTCCGGACTCATCATTCAAAATGTCTTAAACTTCCGATCAGGGACGCCTGACTGCCGATGAGGGACGCCTCTAGCAACGCTGCTCCCACGAAAAAAAACCAATCCATTTAGATGACCGATCACTCTGGATCTGGTCAAGGAAAAAGATGAGCTTGACCTCCAAAGATGACGCCATTCAAGCAATTTTGTAAAAAAAAATATCTTATGTTCTAAACCGGATAACGGATAGTGTAAAGGATCACATTTTTCGTTTCTGAAGTCAACTGGAATCAGTTCCGAGTTACTTGTCCAAGCAAAGCACGCAGTTTACCCATTGACGGCATTTTTTGAACTCTTGGGATAAAAATGACGAATTCCTACTTTAAACATTTGCAGTCCTATGGTTGTGACTTATAATCAAATTAGATATGGGGTGCACTTTTTCTCGATATCTTTATCGTTCTCATTGGACCCCTAAACGGGAATGAGAGGAACATATGCAAAAGAGGTTACCACTTTTACCCGTGAAATGTCCAGAGTTTCGACACAACGAAAAGGTCGTTTGCCTAATGGGCAGGTATTGATTTCTGTGAGTTGAACTCGTGTAGAGTCTACCAACAGCCTAGGAAAAAAAAACCACATTTCAAGACGAACATTATTCAGCGTCTATCTCTATGCAGCACCGACTAGTAATTACAAAGAACTTCTCTTAATAAATCAAGTCTTTGTTATCGCCAAGTTTCGTGCAAAAACACGCAAGTGCTCGAAAGGGGTCTTAGTCCACAACCTTGGGGGACACCACGGGTAATTTCCGTGGAGGATTTTTCAAGTTTTCCGCTCGTTTTTTATACATGTCTTTTTCTTACAATTGTTTCAGTGGAGGATGAATCGGATTGTGAATGGAGCGAATGGAGCATTTGGTCACCCTGTAGCGTCAGCTGCGGACCGGGTGGCTCGCAAAGTCGTTTGAGGAAGCACGTCCAAGAGAACGGGATATTTGGGTCACCCTGTGGGGGCCAAGATGAGCAAGTGATCTCTTGCAGCTCGGATCCTTGTGACGAGCTCATTGAAGGTAAGAAGCGGGTGGCGTTTAATTTGCACAATTAAAGACCTCCTCCGAGGTCGCTTTCACCTTTAAAGTACATGAAATGTAATAGTACAACGAGATTATTGGAATGATAGTTTCCATCGGCTAGGGTAACCAAGGAAAGAGTGAGCTTGGTATTGAATTTCTTCCGTTGATTTGTTCCGTTGAGAAACAATTTACATGCCATAAACTGAAGATGAGCGCGCGAGGATCCAGAAATATTGAGCCTTTAAAACCCTGTGGAGATCATTTAAAAAGTCATTAAGATTTTTCTGTCGATAAGCACAAACCCATGAACATCAGACGATTCCGACCACTTCCATTTGATATCCCGACCAGACATTGAGGACGATCCTCAAAATTGAGATTTCTTTTTCGCCTTAAATTGTAGAATCCTTAATGCAAGTAGAAAACACTATTTTTAAATATGAGCCAGTATCCTAAAACTTTTTTCCACACTCTTTGCTCCATCAAAACTGACAAGGTTTATGTTGTGGTTGCTGTATCAAAGCACAATTATGGTAGGCATTTATCAGTAACGGTCGGAAGAATAGCTTGTTTTGCCGTTGAGGGTACATTCCAAATGTTTGTCAAAACTAGTTTTTAGTACAACAGAAACTCTTGACGTTAGCTTGTGTTCATACAACAACTCGCATTCGAATCTCTAGGTTTATTGCTCGACGGGAAACAGGTTATTTGGAATTGAACTTGTTTTATTTTTAACTCCAAAAACGAAGTAAGTAGACATTGGTGGCATTTGGTAAAATTTGAATGTGCTGATCCCAATTCTGGAGAATAAGTAGAATTTGTAGAATAAATATGAAAAGTAGGAATATCAATTCTGTATTGAGGGCTTAAAATACGAATCAATAAGCTATCTTTCAAGATATTCAAACATATATTCTTCGAGTTTACATAACTCAGGAGCAAATCTGAAGT
>NC_081451.1:9243194-9249693 GCF_007210705.1 Tigriopus californicus
ATATTCTTCGAGTTTACATAACTCAGGAGCAAATCTGAAGTACATGGTGGACGAAAATCAGAGGACCACAACTCAAAACGGACAGGAAAATCCCTTGGAATCAAACGGAGAAGTCGAGAAATGTGCTGGTCGGGGATCATGTGTGTGATCGTGGTCGGATGTGAATTATCAGAGTGATGACCTTTGAATGTACAAGTACAATATAAATAAATGGCCATACTTCCCTGTTTTATGATCCAATCCGAACGGATTCGCCATGCTAATTGCGAATTTCTAGTTCAACCAACCTCTTGGGTGTATACATAGTATGTACAAATGGTACCCTATGTTTGTATTGAGATGAAATCGATCTCGTTTTTCGTCATTGGTTCCCACCATTTGCCCACAACAAAGAAAGACAAGCAGCGAACCAAATTCGGAGCTCGTTTTCAATTTCATAATCCAGGCCAACTTTCTCTCGTTAGAGTCCAATTACACGAGATTTGTACGCCAAATGTCACCCAATTCCCATTTGTGTGTATTCCTGGGATTTTGTTTTTTTTTAGGAATAGGAAGCGAGGATTTACTTTTTCCGCCTCAAAATCGAAGCTCCAATTATCCAACTTGGTTTGGCACTTCCTGGTTAAAAAAAGTTGAGCTGGTACACTTTCCGGGTAGGGTCAAAATAATTCGCATTCGTTAAGGTTGATTGTTGTTAATTGTATGACAGGAGACAGCCTTTTTCCCCTTCGTGGCATCATTCATGATGATCATCGTGGTTCATGGTTCGGGGTTGAATGGGTCTGGCTTGGCATCCTAAGCTGCTGATCATCTGCTTGATAATCCCATAACTTGAGTTCCTCAAATCGTCTTTCAAATGTTGTGGCTTTGCAAGGTTTCCAGACAATCGCAAGATACAAACTGAGCGTCAGGAACCACTTCAAAAACGCATCAATTTGATGACTCGGGATGTGAAGTTAGCAGTGTAATTGCTCAAGAAGCCAACACTTCACTGAAAAAATGCGTATGACCCCACTTTCAAGGCCGTTTGGAATGTTTGACTCTTCAAAATTTGTAACTGAAAGACGTTAATCACTTGCAAATCGAACCCAAATTTTGGAAGTTCTATTTTGGAACGAAATGCATGGGATTCAAGAATTCGTTAGCAATAATGCAGATAAATGATTTGTGGCGCCTCTACCGGTTGATATAAAAAGGCGTGCAGGAACATTGCGTTGAATTATGTAATAGTGCAAATATTCAATTCTGATGTTGACGGATCTATCAATTTTGATTTGTTGAAGAGAATCTATTTTCAGAGTTGTGCAAAAAAGCGTTAGCAACGCCTCTAGCGACCGACAAGAAAACGGCTGAAAACAAATACTTGTTTGATTTAATTTCATAATCTTTCATTTGCGACTCACGGTCATGTCCAGTTGTGTATAGGGGCCTTGATTTGCAACGTCACACGGCCCAAAGAAAACAGGAAGAAGCACGGTGGATTGCTACATAAACTGCTCTTGCCTTGCCTTGAACGCAATTTCTTTTCCGGACATTATGTGACCCGGGTCACTAATTATAAATAAGATTTGAATAGAATTAGCCGAAAACAACACAAACGCTTTATTATCAAATTCAAAGGAAACGGCACAAGCGGCCCTTTATTTGGTAGAGGCTGATTGACAAAGCGCCCTCTGAAGTGCAACACATAAAACATATTTTGTGCGGCGTAAGGCGTCTATAGAGTTAATTTTGAATTACCCTATCATCAAAGCATATCATTTTCAATCAAGAGATTAACGAAATCAACGCTTTGGTAAGAGGGCAATGTTTTTAGGGCAGAATGTAAAACATATTTCGTGCAGCGTAAGGGGGCTATAATGAAATGAAATAAGTATGCATAAACATATACAAGAATGGGTCAACAAATAAAAAAGAGGGAAATGGGAGTCGAATAGATGATTAAAAATTGTGATATCACAAATGAATTGACTAGGTTTGTTTCTGTGCACATGAAACAAATGAATAGGCAGGGAGCATACAGTGCAGATACAATTTGGTAGAGGTAAGTGATGAAAGTCTTGGCTATTACAGAGAAGAGGATGGGCCAGATTGAACATTTGAAAGTTTCGTTTTGCCACAAAATATCTGCGATAAGTGTTCTTCTGCGAATTTCATCTCAAAAGTTCATATGATTTGAAACAGACAGCGGTAAAAATTACACTTCACCGTGTCGGGTTTTTACTTTTTTCAAAAAGTATTGGCAAATATTTTATTTCTAACGTCGACTATATGTAAATATTTTCAAATATATGTAATACTACCCTAAATATTTTGACTGCCATTCCATAAAATGTACTAAGAGCTCGTTGCACCTCCAATTTCTGAATATCACGTCAAAGATAATAATTTTCCTTCGCTTTTTTCAGATGGAGAAACCACGACCTTCTCGGCCAATCCCGAACAAGTCCATCTGGGGTCTTTGCGAAACTACCACCACGGTATTTCCGGCGAGGTCTACCGCCTTGGGCAACGTCGCATCCGCATCGAGGATTTCCACTACGATGGATTGGGACCGGATGCGTTCATTTGGATTGGCACCCAGACCTCCCGACCAGGGGACAATGGAACACTCTTGCCGTACCCGTTCACGGGCGAATTCTACCACTACACGGACCCCGAGGCACCCGTGTTGGGTCGTTTCAACGGACAGACATTGGATCTCACCCTACCACCCCAAGTGGAGGCAAATGATATTAAATGGGTCTCGGTTTGGTGCCGAAAGTTCAGGGTGAATTTTGGTGACCTCATTTTGAACAGCAATGAACTCGAGGAGGAGAAGAAGGAGGAACGTGAGGAGCAAGCGCAACCAGTTCAAGGTAGGTTTTTAAGGCACATGGTCAAAGGTGGACGAAGAGGCTTGTTTAACGGGGAATAATAACGAAGTGGTGTAATCAAACTAGTTACTGAGTTAGTTTACGTTTTGTAAATTAAGAATGGGGTGTTAGTTTGATGGGGTCATGGTTAGCCTGGGACATTTCAAAAGTGATGCAAATGAGAATGCAAAATTCGTTTTAGTTAGCGGGATTTTCAGTGAGCGTTAGCATTGTAGATGTGACATATGTGCAGATTTTAGAGTTCTTTGGGATCCCTTATAATAATTTCTATATAAAATAAAATGTTCTTCTGCAATGGCCAAGCCCGAAAAATAGTTTATTGTAAAAAAACTCTCTTGGACACCTCGTGGTGTATGATTCGAGTATTGGTGTAAGGTTATTGTGGATACAAATGATGATTAAAAAAGGACTGGCAGTTAAAACACAGCCGAGTAATAAGGTACATTTTCTGTGAGTGATTGGGGGATTAAGGTATCGAATGGAGTTTCAACGTCCGTTTAAAGTTCTTTGACTCCAGTTCATTTCTCACTTCTTGGGGTAACTTAGTTGGATCGTATATTTTCTAGCTTTGTTTCGTGTGATTGCATTCGTTAAAAACATGCTTGCCTGATTGGGTTATTCGGTAGTGGGCCGTTTTCCGAACACTAGTAAAGAACTGAAAAAAAATATCTAATCTATATTTTACACCAAATAAAAGTGTCTTGCCCGCCTCTTGTTTGAAATCCACACAATTTGCCTCAAGTAATTCTCGTTGACAGAACAGGTTCTTTTACGTCTGCGTGGATAATTTTTCGATTAGAGACGATTTTTTTGTGGATTTCAACAAAAGGAAGGGGTCTCTAATTAAGCATATGCAACCTCTGTAATACAAAAAGAAGCTCAAAAGTCGAATTGAGTTTGCAGACATTAATACATATGTCTTTATTTCAGCTTCGCCAAGGCCAAACATTTTTGATCCCAGATTGAGGACGACCTCGCCAGCCAGCACTATTTCAGTCTCCACGACAACTCGACGAATCAGTTTTTCCAGGCCCACTTTGAATCCCAATTTACCTGAACTTCCTCGGAGGATAAACTCTCAAAAGCGGCCGTCCTTTGGACAATTGTTCAAGAGCAAAAAAGAGGATAAGGAGAAAGAAAGTAATGAGGTGGATGGAAAAGACCCAGTCCCCTTCACTGTCATCCGGGTTTCTTCATCTGTTAGTCAAGTTCGTCAAGAATCCAACGAACTTGACGATGACGAGCAAATTGCATTACCATTCATTGTGGAAACAACCACTTCTGAAGCAGAAAGAGTAAAATCGGAGACTGTTGAACCAACTTCTGATACTACTGCCACCGCAACTACTTCCAATACCAGCTCAAGCACGTCAGGAAATCCATCTACGGCTCCTTCAGTTAGCCAGACAACGACATCAAAACGGCTTTTTGGTCCCCGGAAACCGTTCTTGAGACCTGTGGCGAAGTTCCAGGATATCAAAATCCCGTCCCTTGAACCGAAAAACCGCAACAACGCAGATTCTCCTTTGATATTTAGGCCAATTGGGGATAAACGGACGTCTTTCAAGAGACCAACTTCAGCCCCAATTACAACGGCCTCTACTTCAGAAGCGACTGAGTCCAGTGTCAGGAAATTCACAAGAGTCCCCATTCGGAACACGGTCAGTTTCTTGGTGAGAAACGCCACTACCTTCTCTGTTGTGACCAAGTCCTCGTTTAGTGAATCCGGAGAGTCAACGACCATTGTGACACCGATCCCTTCCTCAACAGAGCTCCCTTCCACTATATCCATTGCTTCAGACGAGTTCAGAACTTCCAGCTTGGCTCCAAGTTCCACCACAGCACGATCCATTTCGAGGTCTACTGAGTCAGCCAATGAATTCAGACCCACTGTAAAAAGTGGGGAGGCTGAGGCAGCCATTGTTGAGGAGACAACTTTGTCCAGAGGCATAAGCACCACTCAAGAAGTAGTGACGGCCAATGAAGATGAGGAAGAGGATTCTGCCACACCTCCATCTGAGACTGTCTTGCCGTCTGATGTTGAAGATGAGGCCCTGACCACCATTCCGATTACATCGACGACAGCAACAACCACTACCACCACAACTACTGGCAAGCCATTCAATCGGAGAATCACAATCAAGCCATTTGTTGGGCGCGAAAGAAGCCGGTTCAAGGGTTTGAATACAATTAAAAAGCTTTTGGAGAAGCGTAAGCAATTCTTAAATAAGGTGAGAGCTTCAACAACACCCTCGTCAATAACCAAATCCGTCAATCGCTTCCGAACCACCCTAAAAAAGGTGTCAAGTCAGGCGTCCAAAAAGGAGGCAGAGGAAGAACAAAGGGAGGAAGAAAACGTGGAGGAGAAAGTAAAGGATGACAAAGAAGCACCAATTTCACCCTTCTCCAGAAGACCATTAATCAGTCGGTTTAGGCCCACAGCCAAACCAGAGGCATCCACATTCTCCACATCCGTGAGGGTAAGCCGGTTCAGAACAACAAGGGCCCCTTTTGAAGTGGAGATCATAACCAAAGTCGTCCCAGACTCTGCCTCAACAGTTCGCATCTCAGACAATGAGAGGCTGCGAATTGTTACGGATTTCATGAAGAAGGACAAGGAAGAGGTCAAAGAAAATCAAGTTCCCCCTCCCAGTACTGCAGATCAAACAGATGCCAATGAGTTCAAAGAGGAAACACGGACCATCAGCGATCACTCAGAGAAACGTAAGGGCGTAGTGGTGAAAGTTCCCAAGAAGATTGACTGGAACCCAGTGAAGACTGCCGCTGCCGCAGCCGCCAATTTAAATGAATTGAATGACGACAATGACAAGAGCACAAAGATCAAAGTGATTAGCACAGAGCCATTATTTGTCACACCACCTCCACCAGGATTGATCAGTGATGATGGGACTTCATACAACCCGTGTTCCATTACTGATGCTTGTGGTCCCAATGCTGAATGCACTCCCCGCGCCAATGAGCCATTGTGCACATGTCCACGCGGGTTCAGTGGGATCCCACGCGATGGTATTCCAGATCCGGCCCATGGCTGCGTGCGAACCCCAGAGAAATGCACGGTCAAGTATGATGTTGACTCCTGTTCCAATGGTCAATCATGCGTCAGAGAGCTCTGCCTACCTCAATGCGAGTTGGACACGGAATGCTCCTTGGGTGAGCGGTGTGTCAACGGAAACTGCATCAAAATCTGTTTCTACGACGCACACTGTCTTGCAGGCGAGTTCTGCGAGAAATCAGGTCTGAACTCCACCAATGGTGTCTGTCTGGCGGGTTGCCAACGTGACACCAACTGTCCATTTGGTCAAATTTGCATATCGGATGAACTGAGAGGAAAGCGATGCGAGGAAGGCTGCCATTTCAACAACGACTGCGGAATGAACCATGCTTGCATCAATGGGTCTTGTGATGATCCATGTGCCGACTTTGACGAATGCGGCAGCAATGCTCTTTGTGAAGTGATCAACCATGTTGCCACTTGCAAGTGTCCCCCGGCCTTCCGGGAGCTCAACTCACCCTACGTGGCGTGTGTGCCCAACGCTTTGGACTTGTCAAAGATCAATTGCTTAAAGGACACGGATTGTGAGAGCGGACAGGCGTGTCGAGAC
>NC_081451.1:9250822-9270724 GCF_007210705.1 Tigriopus californicus
TGAACCTCGCGCTGGGCTTCAAAGTTCTGAAATTGCGGCGGGGTTCGACTCCTGGGCAAGGCCGGGAACGAGGAAAACTTCTCATCGTCGTCCTCCTCTTGTCGATTGAAAGAACTTTCCTGGGGCGAGAGTCTCTCAGGTCTAGGGTCCAGGTTCGTGAGAATGGTTAGACGTCCACCCCCACCACCATTGGAAGATTGTGTGGGTACAAACTGGTTTTGCTCTCGGAAACGCTGAATGGCCTCATCACTGGAAAGGGCAAAGGTAAGAGGCTTGTCCTCTTCTTCAAGGGCGGTTGGTCTTTGGGCAGGGGGTGGACGACGGACTCGAGTCCTGACCCTATTCCTCTGTCCTGCATTTTGAGAGGCAGCTTGTGCTGCCGGACGTAATTTTGTACTACCGGATCGGACGAGGTTGGGTCGAGCAGTTCTGAGGATGGAACTATCTCCTATGGAGGCGAAATTGGAGAAGTCCTGTTGGTCTGGCTCTGGTTGGGCTTGAGACTTTACCACTGGTTTCCTTCGGAAATTGACCCGTTCTCGAGGCGTGTTGCCTGAAATCTTGCTTTGCGGAAATGAAGATGGGTTCTTGATGCGGGCCAACTCGGTCTCATTATACCACGTTGAGCAAGGACCCTTGACATTGGATTGCCGATCACACGAAACTGTGTCAGGATTGAATACCAAACCCTCAGTACAACCGTTGCGCCTGGCACTGACACCTCCAATGCACAAGTAGAAGAATTGACAATCTGCAAAATAAAACGAGTTGAGAGGGTTAGCAATTTAAAAGACCAAGATCTTGATGTGGGCAATTCGAGCCCATTCCATTAAGATGCACGGTGATAGAATACTGTAGGATGCCCAGTTAAAGTTTTCGTCGTTGTTGCATGGGAATGAAAAACTTTATGAAGCAGTTATTAGTACATTACCGTTTGCGCGATCGATTGAAATATTTATAGAACTTTTTAAATTTTGCTATTGCTCTTTAATATGGTTAAATGCGTGCTATATTAATCGCTTGAAAAGTCATCAAAATCTGGCAAAAGTATCCACGTGTTATTAAATCGTAAATCGTAAAATTTATATTACCAATTTTGTTTCACCCTTGAACAGTGACATAATTTCCCCGGCAAGCTTTGTCATTTGACGCACTGCTTATGCTTCAAGTAATCCCTCTTAGAAGTATCCGTACAGCCTCTTCACATCAACCCAAGAAGGTTGCTGTCTCAAGTATTATCCAAAACACCAATAAAGCAGATAAGGCTTATGTATAAAAAGGTCATTGTCACACTAACCTTCAGGATCTGGGTATCGAGGATGAGCATGAGGGGAGTTCGATGTCTTTGGACAGGCAAATTTGTAAACCTCCGCAGAGGAACATCCTTTCCGAGAGACTTGGTCCACAAAGTCGCATTGACCCTAGCAAAAAGTTGCAGCATTAAAGACGGTATTACATCATGTTCAACCACGCAACCTTTCATCCTTCATTTTCAAGTCTCACCTTGGTCGGATCGAAAATTAGAGTGTTGGGGCACGAGACTAGATTGGCCACCCCGTCCACACAAAAGTAGAATTTATCGCAGACCTGCAATTAGATTTGGCATCATTCTCCAGACATTGGTTGACATCAAGACTTGGGAGGGGAACTATAGACAAATATCACTATCTTGACAAGGTCAAAGAGTGTGAAAGAATGTCAAACACCTTTGTTTGTATTACATTCTGTTGAAAGCGATCTCTGACAAGATTACGAAGATAACGCGGAGGAGTCTTTTGCATTCAAGAGGATTTACAGTAATGTCTGTTTTTATGCAGAAGCTAGGATTTGCGTTTTGTGTATTACCGCTAATACTCGCCAAAGCTGTCAAAATTGATGGAACCGTATCATCAGGAAATTACAAATATAAAGCGCGGTTTCAAACATGAAATGGTAAAACCTCATTCTGAGTGATAGCTTTTTGAATATGAACTCCAGCATGGGCAAGTGGCGGTTGAGAATAGTTCAGTCTAAAATGCCTCAAATAGTTTAAAGTAAACGGATCTGATGTGGCCAATACCTTTGCTGTTTTACAATTTGCAGTACTTCGTAGAGGTTAATGAATTCAGACAAATAGTGAAGCAAAGCAGTTAGCGATATGCTTCCCAGATAAACATTTCTTGCTAGTCATCTTTAACAGTAAAAGGAATGATGGGCTTAATCACTAAAATGTTTGATCTGGCAGGGATGATAATTTAACATAATCATTTTTTTAT
Source organism: Tigriopus californicus (assembly GCF_007210705.1). NCBI lineage: Eukaryota > Metazoa > Arthropoda > Copepoda > Harpacticoida > Harpacticidae > Tigriopus > Tigriopus californicus. Next base: position 9,253,078 of record NC_081451.1, read on the forward strand.
GAGTAGAGTTTTTTCATGAAACCAGATCGTCATTCTTTTGCCAATACTCAATAACATGGAAGAGGTTTGACAAAAGCTGGCCTCAAAAAGAAAATGTCCATAACTTTTCAGCATGAGATATTTGTTTTTGTAAAACATTCATGCTAGTTAAACTTAGCAGCGACTTTAAATCCACAAAACAAATACTTAGAGACCAAATATACATAAGCTAGTGTAGCAAAACCTTCTGACATAATATACTGCAAATAAACGGTTGATTTTTGCAATGTTTGAAGTTATACATTGACAGATAATGGGATAAGCTGTTAGTTTACTTAAGCACGGTTTAACATGACTATCTTTTAGACTATCAGTGTCCTCTTTGAGTATAAAGCAAAATGCCAACCGCCATGTTCAAATCTTGAATCAAGTTGATGTATGGTTCTCAATTCTCACTCAGAATTACGTTCTTAGTTGAGATCATTATTCAATAATCATGACACACTTTTAAGTTGGTTTTTATGTTCGTATTTCACTGAAACCATTACGTTGGAATTGACCAAACACAATAAGTCTAGTTTGTTTGGTAAGATGTTAATATGAATGCGTCATTTGGTGATTCTAAATCTTCAGATTTTGGTCTGATTGCAGGAGCGGACCTTCTATCGTCAATTGAGTAACGACCAACCAACCGTTATTTCTTGTTACTTAATGGCATTTTGCATCCAATTCTGAACTGATATTTTTCTCACTAGAGGGTGCTCAAATTGTTTTAGGGTTAATGTGAAAAATGCTGCTTGTCACAATTTCTGCAATGACTTCGATCTCATTGCTGTAAATTATGTAACTATTCTCATTCAACCAACAGTACATGCATTACCTTTCTTCAAATATTTTCTTTAAAACATTAAACGAAGTTTACAATTGCATTAAATATTATCAAGATTTACGGTTTGGTTTACACTCCCCATCACTGAATATGTTCAATCCCTTCCACACTAAAAAAACCATGAACCGCGACGATTTCCAAAAGAAACTTAAAGGGTGCTTCTGTTGCGATGACCATCCCAGATGTTGGTTCCCCTTTGAGAAAAGAACCAACTCTCTCCCTCCCATAATAAAAAAAAAGTCAACAACAGTAGCTCATTAAATACAAATACGATTTTCACCAACTCACATTGGGATCCTCATGGGCAAAGTAGCCGTTTAATCTCGGGCAAAGTTTGCTGGGTGTCGGTGGCTGAAGTTCCGTTCGTCCGGAACAATCCACGGAGAATTGGAAACTGCATTTGGCAAAGTTGACACTACTTTCGTCATAGACCAATCCATCCGGACACAAATGATCTATAATCTACAAAATAGGGACGTGTGTTGACATAAAAGTACCGTACATACTTAGATACTGGGAACCGATTGTGTTTGAAAGCAGAACTTACCTCCCCGTTTTTACACTCGTAATATCTGTCACATTGAACTGCATCGGCAAAGAAGCCGTTGTCCACGGGGCATTCATCAGTGTAGTCTTGGGCAACACTCAGACCCCAAAACAGTGAGGTCACCAGACCAAGTTTGGCCAACATGGTCAATGGCGTTCTCGGTTGTTCAAGTCACAGCCAGGTTCAAAGCAACTCGTAGGAGGACGGGAGAGATGTTTCCTGGTGAAGGTGTTTCAATCAACTGATTCTTGTGCCATGGTCATCTGGTCACTGGACTTTGGTTGTCGAGCGCATAAGAGAAATGCAGACAAGATTCTGGTCAAGCGCCATTGCACTCCGAATCAATCACTATGATGGGAAGATAATTGTGAAGCAATCCCTTAAAAGTTAGAAATCGCACAGAACTATTTACGATTTATTAGGCTGAACTATTTTTGAAAAATATGTTCAAGAGACTGTTCGGCTTATTTTTTATCTAGGTTTGATAAGATGGTGTTACATTAAGTTCTTGTATATATTTTACGCCTTTCTCTTTTTACCTCCTGGCTTTAAAATCTCGGTGATTTAATTACCAATAGCGTAATATCTCTTATTCGTATTCTAACAAATCTCTTGAGCAATAGATTGTTAATGTAGTGTATGATCGAACGGATCTTTTTCTGTAAAATTCTTCCATTAAAGACCAATATTTTTTCTGTTGCCGACATACAAAAAGTATCTTGCATATCTGTTTATCAAATGAAGGTTCACCGAACTTTTAACTATAATGATTCAAATTAAATTTAGGTGGTTTTTCCTTATGAGACTGTTATATTTTCTCACCTTATTCACATTGTTACAGTCGCACCAAAATCCTTAATAATGATACATGCTTCAATATTTGCAAGTCATTGAAAAGAATAATGCAAAGCAAAATGAAATGCGATACATCATCTCAGGATTGGATAACAATGTCAAACCAGTACCGTTGTTCATGAACCCGGGACTTGGGAGCTTCTTATTCGGGAGGCTTTGCACAACTAATCGCTAATATAACCAAGGAGACCAGAATCCCTGGGCTGAACTAGGAAGTGAGGATTTTCCAGAATCATGCCCACGGCAGAGGATAAAATGACAATGGCCCCACTGAGGAAGAAATATAGGGCACCATCACGATTCCACTACAACGTTCAACAGACAGTACTACAAATTGGCTGAACTACCATGTGCAAACACTAAGAATTAGATCGGTAACCTAGACTTTGTGTGCTCGAATTGGTCAACCAAGTTCAGGATTAATGTTGGAAAGGATCTCTGTCGTTTTCTAGCGGAATGGGAGTTACGGAAGTCTGCTCTGCCTAAATTAAACACATGTTCGAGAAAGATGGGAAAGTTGTCTATTCCAGCCAGGCATTTGAAATACATCAAGTAGAACTAAGTGCAGTGTCGTTGACTTGACAAGTTTCGAAATGTATCAATCGCCACATACATACCCTATATGTCTGTCTAGGATCATTGGTTAAAAAAGCATTCAATTAATGAGTGATGTGCTGAAATTGATTTTGATCGTCCGAACCGGATTCTGTAACAATTGAAGCTTTAGAACAAGTGACATGAGAAAATGAGGGATAGAAATAACAGAGGGAACAATGAAAACCAATGAACAAAATAAAAATGCATTCATTTTAAGTCACGTTAAGAATCCAGGAAAACCACATATTAACCGGTACCGAAATGGCAATAGCTTGTTGCAAGTTTTAGAGAGAGATCTAGACGTGAGGGTAAGCGTCACTTGATTATACCTGTAATACATACAACTGCATTTCCTGATTTAAAAAAAAATCTTGTTGTAACTAAACATACTGTACCTATTTTTTTCAACCTTTTACATATATTTTTAGAATTTAGATGCATTTTTAATTGCCCCTGTTGAGATAATCTCGGAGTTTGTCCAAATTTAATATTCAATCAAATCGTCTTAAAAATATTGTCCATACTAAGGTGGTTACGTTCTTGACTTTCCATACATCACAAAAAAACGTGCTAATGACTTGTTTAGGGACTTGAAAAGTTGAAAAATTCAAGTGAAAAGTACAAGTAATGGGTTTGAAGTATATAGATTGCTCTGAAATATTTGCCTACCTCATGAAAATGAAGTATCAAAAAATCTATAATCTGTGGTTGAATGCTGGTTTTTCCTAGCAATTCACTTTTTTGACAGTTTGATCTGTCCATTACCCTGCATTTTGTTCCATGACCTCAATTGGGGTTTTGTATTAAAACTTAGATTGGCTTCTCTTAGTGTCCAGCTTTGCATCTTGAGTTCTCGAATTAAACCACCCAACTTGCACAATAAGTTCGTCTTCTTGATAAAAGAAAAAAAATCAAACAGTGTTAGCCAAATTGAGTTTCCATAATTTATTCAAAGGTGCTGAATGATCTATCATTGTAACGTTATAACACTTTATCATAAATAAATGTATCAATATGTGTAACGTTACATCCGAAGCAACGCCAGGCAAATTAAAGCGAGCAAAAGAACATTTGGCTCATGCTGCTTGTCTCTTGAACAGGGCCTCTGTCAATTTCAAAAACGAGAACGCTTGAGAATGCCACGTCTCTTTTTGTTTGAGGCGTTGTTCGTTGAAAACTAGATGGGCTCGTTGGGAATTCAATTGGCCTTCAACTCCGATTGGTATCTCACGTTTCGGGCATCCTCAAACTCGAGTATTTCAAAACTCTTTTTTTTATCTTTCAAATGATCATCTCACTCGGATGCTCATTAAGCTTTTTGAGGTTTCTTGAAAATGAACAGGACAAGTTGATCATGGTCAAATAATCTGATGGATAAGTAGATAAATCTCGCTTGCAACAAATGTAAAAACAAGATGTTGATATTGTCCATTTGCAAAAGTACAAAGTAGATGCGAATTTATTTTTGCTATAAACTTGTTATTGGCTTTTCATTTCCATTATCTTGAAGAAACGAAAACGTAATACTGGATGAGATGCAAATTGCATTTCAGTACAAAATAAAAAGATATGGTGAGTCATGTAAAGGTATTATAAACCATTTTGCTGAAAGTTTTAAACACTAACCTGCATTGGCCCTGAATTGATAAAGGATGGGCTAATAAATCTATTAATTTGGCTAGTCAGGGTCTTGAACTCAATAAATTGCTACTTAAATAGCCAATCATGTGTGCTGTAACATTGTAAGTGTTGAGTAACTTAAGTGTCCAATTTCTTTATCAGGATTTTGAGAGATTATTGACTCAAACATTTGAGACTCTGACTCGTAAACAAAGGTCAGGCGTCACGTCAATATTCAGGTGAGGTCTTAAAGCCCGATATAAAAGCAGACATTTCTCAAAGAGCTTCAGTGCTACGCTGCAGTGAGATTTGTCAAATCAAGTCTCTCCAAATGAAGGTTTTCATTGCTCTTGCCCTATGTGTGGCTTTGGCCTCGGCCGCCACCTTCCAAGAAGAGGGATTCCTCAGCCGGGAGTTCCAACTCTTCGAGGCCAAGTTCGCCAAGAAGTACGCTTCCGTTGCTGAGCGACAAAGCCGTTACAATATCTTCAAGCAAAATGTTGCCAAGATCCAGCAACACAACTTGTCTGGAAAAAGCTGGACCGAATCCATCTCTCAATTCGCTGACATGACTCGTAAGACAAGTTATGGACGGTGCCTCTCAAGGAACCATGCTATGACCCCTTCTCCGTTTCAGATGAGGAGTTCGTGTCTCAACGCTTGAATGGATACGTCAACATGAAGAAGGAGGGTTTGGGCGCCGCCAAGGCGCAAGAGCACATTGACATCGCTGCTTTGCCCGAGAGCATGGACTGGAGGGACAAGGGGGTCGTCACCGAAGTTAAGGACCAAGGATCTTGTGGCTCCTGTTGGGCTTTTGCCTCTGGTGAGTAACTCTGCCCATTTAAGCCTACATTGAACACTTCAAAACGAACTGCTTCTGTCCCTCACCAGTTGAGAGCATTGAATCTTATGTGGCTATCAACAACGGAAGCCTCATGGAGCTGTCCGCCCAACAGATCACTTCTTGCACTCCCAATGAGCTCCAATGCGGCGGAACCGGTGGATGCCAAGGATCCATTCCTCAATTGGGCTGGACCTACGTCCAGTTGTTTGGTTTGGTGAGCGAGGATGACTGGCCCTACCAATCTGGAGGCAACGGAGCTAGTGGCTCTTGCGACGACTCCTCCGACATGAACAAGGCCGTCACCGTCCGTGGTTATGAGCTCCTTCCCCGTAACGACTACAATGCCATCTTGAACCATTTGGCTACCGTTGGACCTTTGGCCGTGGCCGTTGATGCTTCCTTCTGGGGATTCTATGGCGGTGGTGTCTTCGATGGGTGCCCCTATGATAGCAACATTGTCATCAACCACGCCGTGCAAATGGTAGGATACGGAACCGATCCCGATGAGGGAGACTACTGGATTGTCAGAAACTCCTGGGGACCTTCTTGGGGCGAGGATGGTTACATTCGTTTGAAGAGAAACTCCACCCCTCAATGCGGAACTGATTCTACCCCCTTGTCTGGAACCGCTTGTGTCAATGATGGCAATGATGAGCAATACGTTTGCGGAACATGCGCCGTTCTCTTTGACGTCTTGTACCCAATTGGTGCTACCGCTCTCTGAGTTAAGATTTTATTCAATCAGAAACAGAGTCCTCTTGATTAACATTGAAATCTGAGTGTTGGTATTTTATTGCCAACAAAACATAACAAGAACTTGGAAAACTTAACCAGATATTGAGGAGTATTTAACGGAAGGGATGAAGGATCTAAAAGGCTTGCCATGGATTGGGTAATACCAAACCAATGGGGCGGAATTTTTTTGACCATCCACAAGCAAATTTGGCTTGGAGTCGATCACGTTTTCTTCTTCTCTCTCCTCTACTAGTGAAGGCAGGACCTCTGAAGTAGATTGGATTTGGGCCTGGAGGGAGCGCGTGAGGGAATTCTTCTCATCTGGGATGGAGTTGGTCTCTTCTCCAAAGTCCTCGGCTGGATCAGAGACCCAAATAACCGGACTATCTGTCATTGGGATCAGGGTTGGAGATTCATCAACTGCCTCAGTGGGTGAAACGCTGTTCTCAGATGAATTGCTTTCCGATGTGGTGATACTAGAGGATGGAGTGGAACTAGAACTAGATACAATAGAAGTTGGTTTGATAGTCGTTGTTGTCGCTACTGTTGTTGTCGATATAGTATTTGTTGTCACAACTGTTGTCTTTGTTGTAGTTGTAGTAGTAGCAATGGTAATCTTAGTAGTAGCAGTTGTAGTAGTAGATGTAGTAGTAGTAGTAGTTGTAGTAGTAGTAGTTGCCATTACTGTTGCTGAAGTAGTGGAGACTGTTGTGGTTGGTTTCGGTTCATGCTTAGTTGAGGTGTCTCGGTCCGCCCACACCCATTTATCGTTATTGTCCTCACGGAGAACGTTGAAGAAGGCATTGTCACTAATGGTAGCTGGGTCCAATGCTTCATCATTGGGATGGTCAGCAAAGTCGGTGTAGTATTCATAATCAATAGTTGGCATCTCTGGATCTTGCAGAGTGCTAAAATCCAGATCATGATCATGCTCACGAACAAAATTATCGCGCTCAAAAGGCTCTTGGTCTATCACATGCAGGATTTCCAGGATTGACTTGGGATGCTCTTGTTTGGAAGTGGGAGTAGTCTCTTCTCTTGGGATCGCCTCGTCCAGAGCCAAGGACACAAACGCATTCAAACTCGAAGGCGTTGGCGATGCTGTTGGACTCATTGCTGTGGCACTATATGGCACTTTGTTCAAGGACTCTCTTAAATTTTGAATCTCATTTTCAGTGTCATGAATGGCATTCCGCTCATGGGAGTTGTCAAGGTTTGTCATGTCAGGCAGTAAGCCAATTCGATCGGGGTCAATCGATTTCCCGTCTCTTGCATTCAGCTCTTCTTCTTCTTCAATCTGGACCTCCAGAAGGGGAACTTCTGTTTCGGGCTCTTCCGGATTCCCAGGAGTGGGCTCCACAATAGTTTTATTTTCGCCGACAACCCAGGTTGTTGTTCCCACCATAGGAGAGGGAGTGGGTGGTGGATCAGGTTTTTGTTCCTCATCTTCAAGGGTCACATCTTCAACAATAAGCAATTCTACCTCTAAAGTGGCTGGAATTGTTGTGGTAGACGTGTAACTGGTGGTGGCAGTTTGACGAACCTCCTTGGCGGAGTAAGGAGGCTCCAAAGTAGCTACGTCTTCAATTTCCTCCTTGTTCACCTTTACGATGACTTGGGACAGATTATTTCTGCCTTTGGTCACTTGTTTCTCGCTACTTTGAGTGAAGGGATTACGAACGGTGTCTTGAACCAAGACCACTTGGGGACCAGATTGATTGGCCCTGCTTTGCGCAAGATTTTCTTTGGTCGAGGTTTGAGCGTCTGATTTTTGTGGAAGTGAAAACATTTCCATGATTTTGGCCATGGTCATCGGGATCCATTCATCACCAAAACTAGACAGTTCAGCTAGAGGCTCACCACCTTCAGCGTCATTGTTTCTCAATGCTTCCACAATAAGAGGAGTCTCTAAAGCCAAGGTTTGGGAAGGTGGATTGTTGATTGAGTTGGCAATGGATCCTAAAGGCAAGGCACCACCGTCATTGGCGTCCAATGCCAACTCTGGGGTGATCACCGACGATCCAAAATCATCAGAAGCAATCACAGATCCCAAGGGAGACCCATAGCCAGTATCTGGCTGCCTGGTCGAGGGTTGCGTAGGAGCGGCTAAACTTGGAGCTTGAGATTGATCAACGCCATTATTATTGGACTGAGTCAAGAAAACCCCTGTGGTTGTTTGGCTAGACGGATTGGTATTTGAGGTCAGAGGAGGGTTGAAAGTTGATGGAACATTAGTGGGTACGGAGAAGCCTTGATTGGGAGGCAGAAAAGATTGGGTCGGGAACTCCAGTCCAAGAACTGGAGCTTGCGGGGAACCGTACCCCGTGGATGCAGGTTGACTAATGCCAGAACTGCCACCAATATTATTATTATCATTATTATTGTTGTTATTCTGGAAAATTCCGAGATTTGATTGTTGGCCAATGACCGATGCTTGAGGAGATCCATAGCCGTCATCACTTGGGAAGATCACTGGAGGTGCTTGGGTAGGAAAGGTGGGGAAATGTGTCCCAGGATTAGTATTTGGAGGCAAGTATCCGTTTTGTGGCCGAGTTGTTCCAACTGGCTGTTGAGGATACGAAGGTCGATTGCCTTGATGAAAGTTTCCAGGGGTTTGGGGTCGCCCCGGTGGAGGTAAATACCCGGGCTTTGTGGTTTGGCAAGAGGGTTGATATCCGGTATTGGTTCCTTGACTAGGAGGTTGGTATCCGGTATTGGTTCCTTGACTAGGAGGTTGGTATCCAGGTTTGGTGCCTTGACTAGGAGGTCGGTATCCAGGTTTGGTGCCTTGACTAGGAGGTGCATATCCAGGTTTGGTGCCTTGACTAGGAGGTCCATACCCCCCTTGGGGTCGACCCGGTCTATGTCCCGGTGTGTTGTAGTTGTACAAAGGCTTATATGCGGGTCGATATCCACTGGACGTCGGTTTTTTGCTCCCGAATATCCCCAAGATGTCCCACTTAAACTTTCTCTTGGACTTCGAGAAGGAGTTCCCTTTTGGAGGATGGTAACTCGGTTGGATCTGATTCTGCTGAATGGGACGCCATTGTCCCACGGGAGGGGAATAACTAGGCTTTACATTGTTTGAATTCCCAGGATAATAGGAGGGTCTCCTTGTTGGGACTCCCCGATTCTTCTTGAAGAGGTTGAAAAAAAGTCCCTCACTTTCGAGCACCATCAAGGACAACACAAGCAAAAAGATGCGGGCACCCCACATTGTTCTTGTAGAATTCGTAGCACTCACAACAATATAATTCTCTCTCTCTAAAGTCCGCACATCATCACATATTTCTTGGATTCGACAACGTGCTTGAATACGATTCCGGATGGCTGACCATAAATAAAATGCCGGTGTTTCCACAGAACGCACTGGAACCGTAATGAGGGACTCTGCAATGGAAACAAAGATCTTGCATTCTTAAGAACTTCATCTTGAACACTCTATGCCAACATCTTTCAAATGGCAATGAGGCCAATCCTTCAGTTGAAAACTCTGAACGTACTACCAAGAAGTACATCTACATGAGGGTTCGCATCTGAGGTACATTTCATGTCATTCTTTCCCTCATTACCGGTCGGCTTCCGCTTGATTCTTCACTGTTGTTGTTGCTTTTGTGTTCCCGTTTATTTTGTTGACGGCACATCCACAAGCATTCATCGATTTCAGATAGTGGACTTTGGTTTGACGTGAAATCCTCCTGAAAAAAATAACAATCGTACAAACCCAGAAAACAGGGTAGTCACAGTCAGTCGCTTCCCTCATCCTGATAGAGCAATTAAACCATTTCCCATGCGTGATAGCAAGCATTTGCCGAATACAGGGTCGACCAAAAGTCGTTTTTTGCGAAATTCAAATTTGAAAATCAGTAGAGGAATTCAATAGAACCAAACTTAAATGAGTAAAACCCAAATTTTCAAGATGATTTTGACCACGTGGTTTTACTTTCGAACAACTACAATCGTCGTCATATTTCGGTGTTTTAGCCAATCAAAGATGCACAACAGTTCTAAAATGGTCACGTTGCTGCATTTTTCTAGGAGCCTCCGTACATTTCTATGTTATAGCATCACATCTTTAATCCTCTGTGTGCATCGTTACTTTAGCTTACTTTAATTTTAATTTTAAAGGCTCGGCTTTGAATAGCCAAACTATAATGGCACGTGAAAATATCACGCTGTTAATCTTCAAGAATCATTTTTTGATGGACCCTGTCGACAAATTCTCAAGAATTGTTGCTCAAATTCTCATGTCAAGCAAAACGTCTACAATTTTTATGACTTTGCTCTCGCTTGTTCTCATAACCAAAAGACGTGTTCAAAAGACTTGAAACAAAACCGCAATGTCCCTTACCTGTTCAAGTTCTCAGTTCCGCTTCTCCATAATGTCTTCTGATGAATTAATAGAGATCTTGAAATGATGACGGCTTGGGAGCGACTGGAAGTGCCATCATCATTGGTTGTTATCTGGCAGGAAAATCAGATCCTCCTGCCCCTCCTCCTTGTTCTCATTCTCATCCTCAGTTTTGGACTACTTCCCATCTGGCCCAGCTTCTTGTTAGGGAATGAACATGGCCCAGACAACTTTACACATTTGGTCGTCCTAGATTCGAGTTCAGGTCCAGAACGAGAGTTGTCGCAGGTTCGGGTGTCTTGCTAATTTGTCGCCCGTTGCTCTTGAGCCAAATCTTCTGAAGAGGCACGAGCCACAACCATCAAAGAACCAATTTTGGCCCCCGAATTTTGGTCGCCACTTGATGTCAAGCTTCGGGGAATCGGTAATAATCTAACGTTCATTTGCAATATCATTTTGGAATGCCTTTAATACGCATTAAGTATCAATTTCTCAAAATAATGAAACCAGAAAGAGATGCCTTCTTTCTTCATTTTGAATGTGATAACAATATATTAATCATCGAAGAAATACTTCTTTTTTGCTTAGATTTTTCACGGACTTATCTAACGGCTGCAAGGAATGTAATCCCCAGTACTATTAAAATGAAAGGTTATAATTCGTCTATTTATTACCTTTCAATCTTTACATGATATTTGGTCTACCAACGAATTTGAGTTGGCAGACCAAGCTAGTCCTTGAATGTAGGGTTGATCTGGTATGCTATCTAAAAAATTGTCCAAGTCTGACTTGAAAGATGCAACCGGATCAGCAAGGCCTACGTATTCCTTACGGATATCAGAGAGAAGCAAATTAAACAATGAAGGAACCCGAGAAAGAAGAGAAGTGGACTTCATTGTTAGAACCAACCTGAATTCTCGAGGGCTTGAAGGTGCTCTCAAAATGCACATTAAGCCTCGACGGTCACTAGATAGATACCAATGTGAAAATAGTACGATGGTACTTAATGTGATCAGAATATGGTAATGATGAAGATGAGAACCTCGAACTGATTTGAAGCTAAATATGGGAAAATATTGACGTTAAATTTACAATTTTTGTATGAACTCATAACGCTATTCTCAAAAAACCAGAATTTGGTAAGTCAATAGTAATGGCAGGTATTAAATAGAAAGATACGGGAGGCTGTCAAATGTGTGTGAATCCTTCAAGATTATGTTGACAGCAAGAATGTGCATCCTCACAACTTTACTCTGCCCAAGTTTGTTTTTCACTAAATGAAAATCTTTGTTTGAAACGCTTTGTTTTAGACAAGAATGTGATTGACGAGAATAACGCCTTCTGTCCCTCGATATCGACTGTTTCACATATCGTCAATGCATTTTTCACACTCCTTTGAATGAACTTTTTTTCGCTTAGGAGCGACCTTGAAGAGGTCAGGACATATTTTTCCCTCGTTTGGGCGTTGTCTGCAAAAACGAGGTATCATCTTTGAATTGATATCTTCCTTAGAATGTGACATGAAGTGCCTTTTACGGCAAAGATATTATTTTTAAAGAGGTGATTGCCAAATCCACCACTTGAGGGAAAAAGAATCCGACTCTGGTTTTCATTCAATCAAAGTGATCATTATTTTCGAATCAGCATTTTGAACTAAAGTGCTGAGATGTAAACAACATGTTGAAACAGGGAATCTTAAACCCTAGTTCTGCCTTAATTGCAAACAAACCCAAAAGATGTCTTCCTCTGATAAACATTTATGAGTAAATGACAACTTCCGTCACTCACTATGACTGTGCACCATTTTTTTCGAGCACTTTGCGTTCTTTTACTGCGAGTCCCTAAGTACATGCTTCCAACCCATTTTTATATATTTTATGCCCACATGATTTTTTGTTTACGCTGCAAGTTGGAAATCCTGATGAACATATTGCTATTAAGCTCGGGATCTTAAATAACGGAGTTTTAGTACTTGTTGATTTGTCACTGTACAATCCAATTGAATTTTGCGTTGCTCTCTTACTTGATAATCAAATGTTAATCATGACATGTCGCAACGAAAAGTGAGATAAGAAAACCGCGAAGCATCAATGTATCAAAATAGCTAATACAAGCAAATGTTTTGTGGGGTAATAAGGAGTAAGATCTCAAGGTTCAGTTGAACGATATGCTGCGCAAGAATTGTCCCTTGAGGATCGTCTTTTGGCGGAGAGCAAACAAAGTAGTGAAAAGATATGGAGTCACAGACACAAAGGTCTTAGATAACTTATTTGCAGGTCACGAGTGCTTGTTTACTATTATTATATCTATTGCTAAACAACAATATCTACCCAATGCCTTTGTTTGTGAAACTGGCTTCCAGGGGTACAAATCATTTGGACAATTAACCAGACATGGAGAATAATGATATCTGAAATTATGATAATGTAACAAGAGCACATTTGTCATCTTGTTTAGTTCCATTTTTGAGACGGCTTCGTAACAGCCCCCTTACGCTGCACGAAAAATGGTTTACGTTCTACACTTCAGAGGGCACTTTGTGAGTCAGCCTCTACCAAATAACGGGCTGATTGGGCCGATTCCTTTTTATTGAATTATCATGCCTTTTTGTTGTTTTTGGCATATTCTTTCAAAATCTTATGTATAATAAATGACCTGGGTCACATAATGTCCGGAAAAAAAACCGCTTTCATGACACGTGCCTCTTCCCGTTTTCTTTGGGCCGTGTGACGTTGCAAATAAGGGTCCTTATTTGAATGACAAGCTAACTGGCTACTCTTAAATCTGGTATTTCATGTGGTTGCATTTCTACCCACGGGACAGAGCAGTTCAAAATGGCATTTATCTCTCAAATTTAGCCTTATTTTTGTATATTTTCAAATGATGTCAAAAAAGTTCATCAATTTTGAGTGCCAAAACTTGTCAATTAGCCTAAAAATGAGATCCTTAAAAAATGGAAAAAATGAAAAAGTGTAACTTAAAGTTAGCGGAAGTCGAAAAAGCACTGTGAGGGAGCCATTTATCAAAGTAAATTAATGTCATGAGACGTGTAAAATGCACAAAGATTCCCACTATTTCAATTGAGTTGGAATAAAAAATTGTAATCCGGGATCCGACCAAAATTGGGTTTGAGCCAACTTGTCCCAAACACTACCAAATGGTGTATAAATCTAGTTCTACCTTAGGACGATATTTCTTTGATCTAGCAATCAAAATTGAGACCAAATCATTCCTAAATGAAACATGTATTTGAGTGAAAGATGGTTCTTATTTGCGAGCGATCTGGCCAATCCTTGCCAATAGTAGAATTGGAACCAGGACTTAAAAGATTTGCGATTTTGTCAACTCCTACTTAGCCCAAAAACGAATACCATTCCAGACGTGAATCAAGCAAATTGCGAAAAAGTAAAGCAATGGACTTATGTCCAGCTCCTGTTCCAAATCTACATGCGCCTTGACAGTTTTGACGCTTGAACTTATTGTCAATGAAAGAAGCACCGCTTGATATTATTCTCTTGATTTTTTTCGAGTTTTCCCCTAAATTGATCTATTGCGAAAAAGCTTTCCATTCCAGATTTGTGCCCAATTTAGAATGAAAAGCATTACAAATTCAAAAGTGTTGTATAAAATGGAATATAGCAAATACATGCTGAATTTTGTTTCCGCTAATAACCTCAGTGGCCCCACTTTTTGACTAATAACTTTATTCAAAAGAGAATGCTTCTTATTTTTTTCTTTTTAATTGCGATTAGGAGTCATAACTATCATTCTGTGGAGTTAGAAATTGCAAGTTGAATCTTAATGCAACTGAAATATTTCTGCTATGATTGCTCATCTAGTCGGATCAGATTTGTTCGTTTTCCTTTAATGAACATTTATTGAAGAGACAGTTACGTAAGACGACGCATCGAAAGAAAGAAGAAAAACACAATTTTTGCCTCATTGAGCGAGGTCTCTGGGGAGAATCGCAGTTTCTTGTAATGAGCCGTGCAACAGATTCTAACAACGACATCATTTCGCATCTTGAGTTCAGTTGGAATTCACGCTTCATGGGATGAACAAAATGGTCTTCCCAAAGAATTTCGGCAAGTTCTCACATTTTCTATCAACGCAATAAGACAAGTCAAATCACGCAACATTCTTTTCTAGATCTTGGTCTTGTGCTTTTGATCCTGGTTTGTACACATACCGCTTTGGGTCAAAGCCCGGAAAACCCTTGGAATCAACCCACGTAAGTTTTGCTCAGGATTGTTCAAAATTTATAACTCAGAATTGCACAAAAATCCACATTTAGATTAACCAAAAAGGCGAATTTACAGAAAATTGCAAAAATGCCATTTGCGTAACACTATTGACGGAAATAAAGCTCTATTTTAGGGATGAATGGCCAGCAACTGAGGCTCCAGTTAGTCCCTATATCTTATATGGACCGCATGGATATCGAACCTTTGCCCATTCTAGATGTCAAGAGGTTCCAACAGCAGATGTGTCACTCTCCGAGGTAAGGGCTTTAAATTGAATAGGGATCGGAAAAACAGTTTGTTTCTAGGTTGTGAAAACCAACCAATATAACTTCCGAAAACCTACAAATAAGTGATAAAAAGTTGCAATTTCTTTGGCTGTTCTATTGCTTTCAAAGTAAAAATTGTTTCATTATTATGTTTTGGGCCTTTTGAGTTGAGTTTTGCCCTGAAATCAAAGAAAAAATAAAATGTAATGAACTATAAATGTCTGCAATTTTTCAAAATGATGTTCATGTTTTGAACCACCCTGAATTCAAGAATGGTTTGTAAAATCAATATCATCATGTGTGACGCTCTGAGTTAATTGGGTACAAATAACTTATGGGATTATTCATAAAATAAGTCTAAACTACACCTTCATATTAGTAACGAAGTATCCAGTGTCAACCAAAACTTCCCTTTTAAAGAAGAGATGGTCAAAATAGATAAACTCGATGCAAATGGAAACATTGCAAAAACGAGATCAATGTTTTTTTTTCGGGAAAATTATACGTAAAAAAATCATTTGGAATCTAGCTCTTCTGAATTTTACCGATAAATGACAAAAAAACCTAAATTTCCCCACAATCGTCTATTTTGGTAATCTTATGCCTAAAATTCGCGATTGTGTTTTTGGAAGTGTTTTTGCCTCAAGACGACCAAGAGAGTTCAAAACTTGATTTAACCAAATGAAAATATTTTCCTGACCGCTAACAATGATAATAATTTGTTGTGTCGTAGAAAAGTACAAATTCTTGATAATTTCTGCAACAAACTATTGAAAGGTAGCAGTGCGAACATAATTCTTCCCTTGTGGTATTCCCAATGTGCATTGAGCGTCAACGAAACCATCCCTCGCATCATCTTATTCAGTTCCAATAAGCAAAGTCACGTTTTTTTGGATCTCATTCTACATTTGACCACTAAGCAACGTCTTGTCCTCACCTTCTAAAACGAACCATTTCTCTCTCACTAAAAACCTATATTTCGTTGCTATAGTTTTCAGAACCTACATGATTTTCACTAACTCAAAATAACAAAAAGTGTGTGCCTCAAGAAGAACCATACCTCAAGATGTACCTCAATGTAATTTTTATTGTTCAAGAACAATGAATTTGACACAAGTTATTCTACTGTGGAAAAAATGAGTTGGTTTTGAAATTGTCTTTTGATCCCTTTTTGCTACTTGTAAAACTTTTTACTTATCTATCTTTCTTTGCATTGATGCACAAAGTATTGTCCTGGTACAGAACGATGAAAAATGGCATCTTAACCAATCGTCTCATAATCGAATGAAATAAGCTAATGGGTTTACTGTAGAAAAATGTACTTTAATTTGGCGAATCTTCATGTTATCTTACTCGACAGACTTTTTTCGCTGACCGACCTTGCCTAGGAAATAAGCCCTCCTATTGATAAAATCAAAAAAGTTACTTACTCATTCCCACCATATTTATTGCACACCTTCCTCACATCAAAGGGATCAGCACTAATTTCCTTATATATCAGTTGAACGGAAATTGGTCCTTGGTGGAGTACATAGCTTCATTCGATGGAAAGCCCATACCTCCCCACAATCCGTACCTTTGTCCTGAATCACGGATGGTTTGGTCTCCTAATGCCAATATGGATGGCATGAATGTGTCTCAAGTGTCCATTGAATGGCCTCGGATCTATCAAGATGTTGTCCAATGGACCCAGCACCACAACAAGAGTGGTGTGTTCTTCCACGAGGAGAACGTATTTTCATTGTGGACCATGAAAATCATGGAGGTGGTGCCGGATAGCCACATGCTGGTGTTCTTTTGCATTGATTACACGATTTGGCCGGGTTGGAACCACCGAGGGTTTTACATCTTGAAACGGGACCCGCTCAGTAATCAACGAGTTCGCCGGAGATTGAGCAAAGCGGCCCATCGAAGAATGAGAATTCAATACCATCGGTAAGACGTAACATTTGTATTGTAACTTCTTAACAAGTCTAGGGTTAACAAGGTTCAATGAATTTTTACCTTGGCAGTCCCTCTAATGATATTGGGAGTTACTTTTTGACATCAGGGAACCAAAAAGAACGGCTTGGTGGATGTTTGTAGGCATATTCTTATCTAGTTTATTAAGGTATATGATACAGTTTAAAGAGCTATCTTAGGTTTTCAAGGCTCTCCGTTTTTGTTTGTAGCTTTGTGTTTGTTCTAGGGGCAAATCGTCTGTTAGGAATATTTCAGAAATTAGAGAGCTTTCGCATAGGGAGAGATTGAACAGCTATAGCCTGTGCTGAAGAGCATTCAAAGAAGATACGAAAGATATCTCAAATGGAACGTTGTCAAAGACAATTTCTGTCCTAGTTCTGGTCTAAGCGTCAATATTTATCATTTTTGTTTGTTTGTTTTTTCACGGGCTTTTTTAACCGCTGCAGGGAATGTAATCCCCAGTAGTACTAAAATGAAAGGTTATAATTCGTCTAATTGTTACCTTTCAATCTTTATATGATATTTGGTCTACTAACAAATTTGAGTTGACAGACCGAGGTAGTCCGTTAATTTAGGGTTGATCTGGAATGCTATCTAAAAATTGGTCCAAGTCTGATTGGAAAGATGCCACCGGATCAATAAGGCCAACGTATTCCCTAAGAAAATTAGAGGGCAGCAAATCAAACAATGAAGGAGCCCAAGAAAAAAGAGATGTGGACTTCATGGTTCCAACTAGCCTGGAAGGTGCTGGACTT
>NC_081451.1:9270760-9273122 GCF_007210705.1 Tigriopus californicus
ACGCTTACCGTATTCCCTAAGAAAATTAGAGGGCAGCAAATTAAACAATGAAGGAGCCCAAGAAAAAAGAGATGTGGACTTCATGGTTCCAACTAGCCTGGAAGGTGCTCTAGGGTCACTGGAATTGACCCTAAATCCTGGGTTGGGACAAAGCTCATGGATACTTTTGATTACGTACAGTATCAGATACCTTTCGTACCTTCTCTGAATGTTCACTGTGGAGTCCCAACTTTGTTAGTCTCTCCCAATACGAGAGCTCTCTCATTCCTGTGATGTTCTTAGTGAAACATCTTTGGACTTGTTCGACCTTTCGCAAACCTGCTGAACACAATTAGAGTGACTATGGAAGATTAACGCCAAACCTTAGAGCTTCCTGGCTAAGAGAAGTGGTCTTGGGCAAAATAAACCTGTTCTTTAACTTAAGGAAATTCAATAACAGAATATTAAATGACTTACCACGTCAGTGCAAGTATTTACGAATGGTACATTTTCCTTGCTGGCGTTCAATTCTTTTAAGGGCTTGGCTGTCGTATTTCGTGTCACATACATCAGTGACGGACGAATAATGAATACCATTAACAAAAATGAGGAGAGGTGTTCCTGGTGTGTTGATGTTGTTTCTTGTAACTTGGGTGGTCTGCTGACTTGACGCCTTTACCAACTCTACTGGGACGTCAGGATCTGTTGGAGTGTCTAACAGCTGGGTTGGTTGAGCGACAAAGTGCGCCGCCATCAATGTTCATTTTATATCATGTAATATTGAGCTAGACTCCACGAAACATAAAGGTAATTATTGGGGAGACATCATATAAGTACGTACAGTACACATACAGCAAGGAGATTATGAAATAATGCACACAATAAGTGGTGCTTTGGCCTTCAAGGGGTTGGCTGGCAACCCGATGAGTGTTTGCTTGCCATTGCTCTTGCTTGCTGCATTGTCGTACCAAGCCTTGATCTGGTTGACAGTGGAGCACTCACTTCCCTGCTGAGGCACAGTATTACTATTATAGTTCCAAACCCTTAGGGCAAGTCAGGTGTAGAAAAACTGACTTCCTGATTGTGAAATGTGCTGGCTTTGAAATTTGATTTGAGAGCACTCACACAAAATTTGTCAGCTTCTTTTCGATTGGTCAACACTTTTCCAGCAACAATAGAATGGCAGCATTTCGTACAGACTTTTGGGATCTCAAAATCAGCCACAACTGACTGATCAATGCTCAACTTGGGTCTGCTTGACCCACTTGTATGGCCTATAACCATGGGTTGGCCAAGAAATGGATTGTTCCACTTTTGGCCCCACTTAAATTGGAAAAGCAGGAAACCACTCATCCATCAGGTTTTCATCCTGTTGGCTCGCCAACCATACCAATTGGTTGGTGTTTCTTCTTCTAACCCGCATACTAACTGGAAGGGACGAAAACCCTCATGCATTGCTTGCGTTTGGCAGGTTCAAACAGTGCCTACCACTAATTATGAGTCTCTCTTTTGGTTAGAAATGGTGGCAAATCCAGCTTGTCTACCAATTGAATCAGACACAGAATACCAACATAATTTCAGAGTTCTTGAGTCAGTCATTTTATTTGAATGAATAAATAAATAGCTTCTCAATAAATAGAGGGAGGTGCTGTTGGTGGGGTGCGTAGTCATCATCATGATCTCATCACAATTTAGTTGTACTTGGGGGGAGGAGGAGGGTACTTGGGGGCGGGCTTGGGTTGGTACGGCTCATACTTGGCCTCACCAGCGTACTGAACATCAGCCACATAACCGGAGTAGCCATCAACAGTGTAGGTCACAGTTTGGGTGCGGCCATCGGGAGGAGGACCTCATAGGACCCAGTGGTCTTGTAACCATCACGCTCCTCATTGGCCTTGAAGTCCAAGTTGGCATACTCGTCCTTGACGGCATAAGCATATTGGTTATGAGCAGGTCCCTCCTCGTATTTGGGCTCAGGCTTGTAGGGAGAGGGCCGTAGCGGGGCGGGGGAGGAGAGGGTTATCGGCAAGACCACGACGGCCAGAGCAAGGAGGGCAATGAAGGACTGAGGAATGGAAAGGACAAAGACAATGGTCAATTGTTGAGCATTGGGAAGGAGGATGGATTGGACGGAGGGTCTTGCATTGTCAATACGTAACTTGTTAGGGAAAGAAAAGGATGCTAGCCGCCAGTTGTTTACCTTCATGTTGGTTCTGTATAGTAGTCGATCATTATCAGTATGACTGAGCGGATGATGCTCGTACTGGCTAGCACAACGCACTGCTCCCACTACTGTCCCTACATAGGACAGTAAGTATGCGGGCAAGACTTGTTGCGGCCGTCCGAAACTTTAGGCAAGACAGAACATCGCCTTACCATTCTC
>NC_081451.1:9273173-9278097 GCF_007210705.1 Tigriopus californicus
GAGAATGGTAAGGCGATGTTCTGTCTTGCCTAAAGTTTCGACGGCCGCAACAAGTCTTGCCCGCATACTTACTGTCCATGCTAGGGACAGTTAGTGGGACGCATGCGTTGTCTAAGAGTACGGACGTCATCATCCGCTCGAGTCATACTAAATGATCATCACTAACACCAACATGAAGGTAAACAACTGGCGGCTAGCATCCTTTTCTTTCCCTAACAAGTTACGTATTGACAATGCAAGACCCTCCGTCCAATCCATCCTCCTTCCCAATGCTCAACAATTGACCATTGTCTTTGTCCTTTCCATTCCTCAGTCCTTCATTGCCCTCCTTGCTCTGGCCGTCGTGGTCTTGCCGATAACCCTCTCCTCCCCCGCCCCGCTACGGCCCTCTCCCTACAAGCCTGAGCCCAAATACGAGGAGGGACCTGCTCATACCAATATGCTTATGCCGTCAAGGACGAGTATGCCAACTTGGACTTCAAGGCCAATGAGGAGCGTGATGGTTACAAGACCACTGGGTCCTATGAGGTCCTCCTCCCGATGGCCGCACCCAAACTGTGACCTACACTGTTGATGGCTACTCCGGTTATGTGGCTGATGTTCAGTACGCTGGTGAGGCCAAGTATGAGCCGTACCAACCCAAGCCGCCCCCAAGTACCCTCCTCCTCCCCCCAAGTACAACTAAATTGTGATGAGATCATGATGATGACTACGCACCCCACCAACAGCACCTCCCTCTATTTATTGAGAAGCTATTTATTTATTCATTCAAATAAAATGACTGACTCAAGAACTCTGAAATTATGTTGGTATTCTGTGTCTGATTCAATTGGTAGACAAGCTGGATTTGCCACCATTTCTAACCAAAAGAGAGACTCATAATTAGTGGTAGGCACTGTTTGAACCTGCCAAACGCAAGCAATGCATGAGGGTTTTCGTCCTTCCAGTTAGTATGCGGGTTAGAAGAAGAAACACCAACCAATTGGTATGGTTGGCGAGCCAACAGGATGAAAACCTGATGGGATGAGTGGTTTCCTGCTTTTCCAATTTAAGTGGGGCCAAAAGTGGAACAATCCATTTCTTGCCAACCCATGGTTATAGGCCATACAAGTGGGTCAAGCAGACCCAAGTTGAGCATTGATCAGTCAGTTGTGGCTGATTTTGAGATCCCAAAAGTCTGTACGAAATGCTGCCATTCTATTGTTGCTGGAAAAGTGTTGACCAATCGAAAAGAAGCTGACAAATTTTGTGTGAGTGCTCTCAAATCAAATTTCAAAGCCAGCACATTTCACAATCAGGAAGTCAGTTTTTCTACACCTGACTTGCCCTAAGGGTTTGGAACTATAATAGTAATACTGTGCCTCAGCAGGGAAGTGAGTGCTCCACTGTCAACCAGATCAAGGCTTGGTACGACAATGCAGCAAGCAAGAGCAATGGCAAGCAAACACTCATCGGGTTGCCAGCCAACCCCTTGAAGGCCAAAGCACCACTTATTGTGTGCATTATTTCATAATCTCCTTGCTGTATGTGTACTGTACGTACTTATATGATGTCTCCCCAATAATTACCTTTATGTTTCGTGGAGTCTAGCTCAATATTACATGATATAAAATGAACATTGATGGCGGCGCACTTTGTCGCTCAACCAACCCAGCTGTTAGACACTCCAACAGATCCTGACGTCCCAGTAGAGTTGGTAAAGGCGTCAAGTCAGCAGACCACCCAAGTTACAAGAAACAACATCAACACACCAGGAACACCTCTCTACAACACTTGCTTTTCAAATTTGTCGCTCAATGTGTGCAGCATTGACAGATTGACTGTGGTGGCAACTTTGTCTTTTTCATGTGTCACCTCTTTCCCCATACTGGCACCTTCTGCGACCAAAATGAGAATTCATTTCATTGGCCTGTCATTATGATCAGCTTTTGTGGTATCAACAGTGCTGATATTGTGCATCAAATATTTTGACTCTGATCATTATGACCATTGTCAGTGTATCTTTTACTAAATGAACTTTCTTTCAAGCAGTTTTAATTGTTTCACAACAGTCCCTTTTCAGCGCAAGTAGTAAGCAAGTAGGAGGCAAATCTGATCTGACAATGCTGTACTTTTCTGGCTAAAAAAAATAAAGATTTAGAAATTTGTCCTCTAGATAAGACTATTGTTGTTTTCATGGTTTTCATAAGTTGATGATGATACCTATTTGTGTCCATTTTACCTTTGGATCAAATCCGTTGCCACGCAATGGATATCTCAGAGAGGGGCACTAATCAGTCACCTTTTGAACCAAAATCAGGCCCAATTTTGGCCAAACATACCATTTGCCTTTTTAGCCAACCTGAGTGATTGGCTCCAATCTGAGGCCATTATTTGCTACTGTCTATTCATATTCATGAAAAGCAAGGGATGGATATCCTGATCTGATTCTGAAACATGCGTTGATTTCATGGGATTTTGGCAGTGGGTTTCTTTTCAAGGACCAGAGCCTCTTTTTGCCATGCGGTTCAATTTGTCCTAAAAACGAAAGGATCCCTTGGAACAGGGCAACCTTTTGCAACGCCACCAATGGTCCAAGACAGGAGTCAATCAGCTGTCTGGCTGGGACACACCTCAATGCCAAATCTTAATGGGATGGATTGACTGTGCAATTGATACACGCCCAGATGTGACTGAAGGCAGGACCCTGGGGCTGGGGCCACTGAAAACTAGATATTTCTGCGGCTGGACTGGCCTATACTCGTCAAGTCAAAGATTATTGCTTTGAAACGAAGCCAATCATGAGAAACTAATTTTAAATCAAAGGTTTTGTTGTGAGGGCAAACCAAGCTCTTGCTTTGACGTCTTTGCGTTCATGGCCTGAAGTTTGGTATTGTGGCTTGTATGCACACTATGTAGGGCTGCACAATAGGTTTGTGTATGCTTCCTAACAGCGATTGCATAGGATGATAGATGTTAAACAAAACATTCCTGCTGTTCATGTGCTCTATGCAGTTGGGCATTGCTAATCAAACGCCATTTTCACGCTTTTGCTCATTTTTCTCTAAACAAACCACTAGGATCTGTCTGTAAACAAGCTCATGTAGGTATACATTACTTGGTTGATGGTGGCATGGTCGTCTGCCTAAAGTTTCGACGGGCCGCAACAAGTCTTGCCCCAACATACTTACTGTCCATGCTAATAGGGACAGTAGTGAGAGTGCGTCGTCGAGGGTGCTCTGTCCCTCTGACATATAAATACGACGTCAACCTCAAATCCAACAACAGTCATCTAACTGATTCACATCCAACAAAAAACATGAAGGTAAGACAACTGGCACGCTAGCATCCTTTTCTTTCCCTAACAAGTTACGTATTGACAATGCAAGACCCTCCGTCCAATCCATCCTCCTTCCCAATGCTCAACAATTGACCATTGTCTTTGTCCTTTCCATTCCTCAGTCCTTCATTGCCCTCCTTGCTCTGGCCGTCGTGGTCTTGGCCGATAACCCTCCTCCTCCCCCGCCCGCCTACAAGCCCGCCCCCTCTCTACAAGCCTGAGCCCAAATACGAGGAGGGACCTGCTCATACCAATATGCTTATGCCGTCAAGGACGAGTATGCCAACTTGGACTTCAAGGCCAATGAGGAGCGTGATGGTTACAAGACCACTGGGTCCTATGAGGTCCTCCTCCCGATGGCCGCACCCAACTGTGACCTACACTGTTGATGAACTCCGGTTATGTGGCTGATGTTCAGTACGCTGGTGAGGCCAAGTATGAGCCGTACCACCCAAGCCCGCCCCCAAAGAGGTGTTCCTGGTGTGTTGATGTTGTTTCTTGTAACTTGGGTGGTCTGCTGACTTGACGCCTTTACCAACTCTACTGGGACGTCAGGATCTGTTGGAGTGTCTAACAGCTGGGTTGGTTGAGCGACAAAGTGCACCGCCATCAATGTCCATTTTATATCATGTAATATTGAGCTAGACTCCACGAAACATAAAGGTAATTATTGGGGAGACATCATATAAGTACGTACAGTACACATACAGCAAGGAGATTATGAAATAATGCACACAATAAGTGGTGCTTTGGCCTTCAAGGGGGTTGGCTGGCAACCCAATGAGTGTTTGCTTGCCATTGCACTTGCTTGCTGCATTGTCGTACCAAGCCTTGATCTGGTTGACAGTGGAGCACTCACTTCCCTGCTGAGGCACAGTATTACTATTATAGTTCCAAACCCTTAGGGCAAGTCAGGTGTAGAAAAACTGACTTCCTGATTGTGAAATGTGCTGGCTTTGAAATTTGATTTGAGAGCACTCACACAAAATTTGTCAGCTTCTTTTTCGATTGGTCAACACTTTTCCAGCAACAATAGAATGGCAGCATTACGTACAGACTTTTGGGATCTCAAAATCAGCCACAACTGACAGATCAATGCTCAACTTGGGTCTGCTTGACCCACTTGTATGGCCTAATACCATGGGTTGGCCAAGAAATGGATTGTTCCACTTTTGGCCCCACTTAAATTGGAAAAGCAGGAAACAACTCATACCATCAGGTTTTCATCCTGTTGGCTCGCCAACCATACCAATTGGTTGGTGTTTCTTCTTCTAACCCGCATACTAACTGGAAGGGACGAAAACCCTCATGCATTGCTTGCGTTTGGCAGGTTCAAACAGTGCCTACCACTAATTATGAGTCTCTCTTTTGGTTAGAAATGGTGGCAAATCCAGCTTGTCTAACAATTGAATCAGACACAGAATACCAACATAATTTCAGAGTTCTTGAGTCAGTCATTTTTATTGAATGAATAAATAAATAGCTTCTCAATAAATAGAGGGAGGTGCTGTTGGTGGGGGTGCGTAGTCATCATCATGATCTCATCACAATTTAGTTGTACTTGGGGGGAGGAGGAGGGTACTTGGGGGCGGGCTTGGGTTGGTA
>NC_081451.1:9279097-9280970 GCF_007210705.1 Tigriopus californicus
GTAATCTCTTATCTAGGCTCATAAATCAAACCGTACTAAAAGTAGAATTCCTCGTCACACATTCAAATCCCATCTGACCCTAATTGGTTACTTTAACATCTTTATTCCATCACTGATCAATCATCAAACACTCAGTCCACTAAATTCCAACAAGTTGGACCTAGGACATTTGACGCTCATTTCACTTTTAATGTCCATCCATTCTTGGATACGTAAGCAATAAGAGGATTTTCAACGAAACCGCTAAAACATATGCCGACAGTATCCTGCGGCATTCAGGGATTCACCTACCTGGTTCGAATACATGAAACGTTTTTGGACACATAAAAAATAAGACAAAACCTGAATTCTTCTTCTAGATCCAATTATTTTACTTACGAAGCTAGATAACATCAGCTACATTAGTAATCGATTTTCATCCAACTTCATAAAGAGCTAGTTATTTTTTTCCCAAACTCTGTTTCCTGATGTCCTTGGTTACTTTTTGCTATGAATTCTGACAATTTCTTGTGCCTTTATAAGGTACACTAGCCAATTTAAAAACAGCCAAGTGTCCCCCCTGATAACGCCCCCTGATAACGCGCCCAAAATGGTGTTAATATTTAATTGCTCCAACATCAACATCAACACCTCGAAACTCGTATTCATCAATTCTGTCCAAAATTGGTGGTTGACAAGGCGGTCAATCTTTCAATGTCTCAAGTTGGTTTCTCATTCGTTTTTCCAGCCTTAACAATTATTGGAGATCATGCCAAACCTGGTTTGAGGATTCAAGTTTTTTCTTTGGGACTCATTTTCGAACTCGTTTTCCTGTCGTCGCGTACATACACACTTCAGCAACTCCCTTAACTTCTTCCGGGGTTGGAATCTCACCCTCCCAAATTACGACATTAAGACATTAATAGGTTCTCATGTCTGGCCTGATTAGTTCACGCCTTATCCACTGGACTCTCTTTTGGGTTGGGTCAGCCAAGTAAAATGGTCAGACACGGTGTTTAAGAGGTGACCAGTGGCCCGGAAGGCTTCGGAATTCTCGGTCACCGGATTACTTATGTCAACAACTGGTCAGGAAGTGGCTTCCCATTTCATCCCCGTCATCATATTCAAATATAATTCGATTTTGGTTAACCCCACAAGTTCTAGTTCCGGGCTACTTCCGACGGTGGATTGAACTGTTGTAGGTAGGCATGTGCAGTTGTAGATGATGGTTGCCTCAGGCCAAACCAAAGAAATCAAGAACACTGTTGTATGTAGTACAGTTCATTTGAACGGACTTCTGCTACTTAAGCGGATGACGATGTCAGGTGGAGAATGGATTACGATGTACGTTTTAAGCTCTATTCAAAAGCAGAATCAGAGATGAAGACAAAACGTTGTGGTTGTAGTAAATGGCTCAAATGATAAACATGAAAATGAATCCAGTTATGGCCAACTGAGAATATGTCGAATCAGATAGTGAAGTTTTGGAGGTGAAGAAGTTGAACCCACAAAAAGGCTTCAAGATTAGCTAAAACAGTGCCATCCTTTGTTCTTGCTTTGTGGAGCTCTGGTTTGGTTCATTAATTCAACCAGACAACTACAACAATCCATTCTTGAATATAGAAGTGAGGTAACTAGTCTATCGAGTGCCAATATCCTGATCTAAGTTGACCTGAATGAACATTGAAGAAATCGAAAGTTTATTCTCTCAAGTATTCATGACTCTATGGAATGTTGCAAATTGGACCAGGTTAACATGAGAATTGTGAAAAAAACAAAAACAAAAAAACAAAATCCAATTATAGTTCCAAATTGCGGTGTGTGTGTGTGTCATCAGTTGTATTTCTTGTCACCATGTCATTCGTGGATACATATTGGACCATACCATTAATGA
>NC_081451.1:9281762-9291182 GCF_007210705.1 Tigriopus californicus
ATATTTGTGTTCTATGAGCATTGAAATAACTAGAATGTGATTTTCTAGTATTCCAGTCGATGGATTGTCCAATTAAGTGCTATTGTGTGCGAGCTAAACTTTCATTATACACTATATACTGTATAGTATGCTCTATAAACTATACTAGATGGATTTTCCTTAGCAAATAAAATCCCCAAGCAAATTACCAAAGAATCTTTGGAATTGAAGTGAACCCCTTGAATTTAGGAATCATGCCAGAATGTTTTTACTTCCTTACAAGTGTTCATGCTTCTTCATTAAACAGAAAATGGCTCTTGAAATGATCGCTAACAACAAATTCACATGCTGATGCACCATTTAGGAACTGATGCTTAGAGATTCGGGTTCCTTCAATGTTTTTACAATATATTCAAGGGATGACTAAACGCCTGGAGACGTTAATTCATCAGACGTATAATGATAATCAAACAAACGCAAAGCGGCTCTAAAATGGTTAACCCTGTCCAGGAAAACTCTCTCACTCTTTTGAAAATTTTCCTTCTTTTGTCAAGTAAAGTTTAGAACGTGAATTGAATTTTCTAACACTCGTTTCTGGTAAGTATTTATGTCTTTTTCGAGGTCTGTCTAGAACATGGCTTTTTGTGCAAACAGGTTTTCAACCCTTAGTTCTACATCTTTTGTATGGTTTTCACTGCTTCGCCTGACCGTTTCTCAACTTTCTGCCCCTCCCATTATCTCGATTTTGATGATTATTTTATCATAATCGAACCAAAGAGAACAAATGCTGTTTGAAATATGATAAGCAAACAAAAGATTGGTGGAAAAAAATATTTCGGCAAAATGTACCCAAACACTTGTTTTTGCCAACAAAATCTTCGTTCATGTTGACAAAATCCATGTCAAAATCTCTCTGATCCATCCTTTCATCATCAAAAGTTGAACATTTGATGATGAAAGCTCAAGAGTAGAAGCAAAATTACCGCCATGGTTTTGACATATTTGGACATGTAATCCTAAATTCCAATTGGGGTCAAAAATTTGATTTGCAAATCACCCTAACACAAGTCACCTCGATCTCATCAAATACAATTCATTAAGTAGGTATATCTGGATATGATTTGCATATACCTTGCTCTAGTAAATAAAAAAGATGGTCTCTAAATCAGATCAAAAATGCCCTTGTTATTCGTGAATAAGGCACACTTCCACCTAACCAAAACTTTATCTTGAAATGGACTCGTCAATGGACTTCTTACTGACCATTGTTGATTTTTAGGACGCAAACCAATGCTCTGTTGTGCTGTAAGATCCGATTGAGACTTGTTTCGTTTCCTCTTGAGGGCCAAGGAACTCCAAATGCACACCGAAACTGGTTCAGATGCCAGATTGACGACCACCTAGATTTATCATACATACGGTGGATTCCGGACGATGGCAAATGCAGTTGCTCAAATGGGTCAGAATCCTGAATCTCGATCAAATTAGGACAAACGGCGCTTCAGAACCACGATTCCAGAAGTGAAATGAGCCGAAGAATGCATCACTTGGACTTGAAAGACATCGTATTTTGGACAGGTTTCCAAAGCGATCACTACTCCGCATTATTTGTTCGACATTCCTTTTTGAAAGCAATGCTCAGAGATCTTTGTTTGAAGCCATTCCAACCAATTTTTCGGATCTTATCTGGTCAGTGGATTAACCACGCCGAAATTATTAATTCCATGGACTGGATTCCCGAAACACCTCGGGAGATCTTTGAAGATGCAATTGTCAGATAATTGCCGAGAGACTTGTCTTGAGATTGTGCATCAGCCACCG
Source organism: Tigriopus californicus (assembly GCF_007210705.1). Classification (NCBI taxonomy): domain Eukaryota; kingdom Metazoa; phylum Arthropoda; class Copepoda; order Harpacticoida; family Harpacticidae; genus Tigriopus; species Tigriopus californicus. Next base: position 9,283,563 of record NC_081451.1, read on the forward strand.
ACACCACTACCACTACCACTATCAAAGCTACAAACAAGGCTTGAGGTTGAGAGGAATTCAGGAAACGATCTTTCTCCAGGCCAGATTACTTCCGTCCAAGCGCCGTCCAGGAATCAAACCGTTTTCACACATTCCTAATTCTGCATCGGTACAAGCGTCCAGCCTCTTGAGCCCGATTTGAATCCGATCATCTGAACAACTGGAAGCGTTGCACTAATAACTGTGCTTTGTTTTGAAGTAGAGACAAACGAAGTGGAGGGAGTAATTGGGGAGGGTCACCTCAACCCTTTTTTGCGTACCTTTGAGAACTGGTCGGTCAAGGAAGTGGAAAGTGATTGGTATCCTCCACGACCCAAATTCAAATTGCACTAGTCAGAGTAAATGAATCTAAATGAAGCTAGAGGAATGCTTTTAATCGATGACAAGCAATTTTCAAAAAACTTATATGGTCTTTGATCAATTGACCTCTAGGGTGTTGAATAAATGGGACCATTGGAAAATGAAGGGATTATTAAGGCTCAATTCTGATATGGCTTCGATTCCCACACTCGTTGATCATATTTTACGAAAGAGGATTAACAATGCAAGGTTATTTGATATGAAGGTGTAACGTCCCTTTGAAAATGCTTGCCGTCGGACAAGAACGAAAACTTGATCCAAACTCAGTTACAATCTAACAAATATTTTAAACAGCCATCAGGATAAGGAGGGGCTTCAAAGAAAATATGTATCAGGGTATTCTGTTGGCATGAGCTATTTTCTTCTAATCCTACGATAAGGCTACCGCTTCACTAACAAGTATGTACAAAGCCGAAACATGTACGAAGACACAGACTACAATCTAATTCCAAAGATTAAATTCCTAATTCAAATGTGCAATGTGGCCAAATTGCCTTTTTTATTGATCATCATAATGTCAAAGCAAGTTCTTGTTCTCCCCATCTTTTTCAAAGCCCTTCACAATCGTGGTCAATTATGTCTTTCTTGGTCTCGTAAAGTGTTCATTTCAATCATTTTCATTCTAAAATAAATGACAAAGCCGTCATGGTGAACACATTTTCTTATTCACAAAATAGCGACTTTTTAGAAGGAAAATGCAGATTATTCAGTGGAGCATGAAATTTTGATTTTGAATGCTCCTTTTTACATTTCAAATAATTGTTTTTATTCGAATATGATAGGCAACATTTGCCCCAAACTTCTTTTCAAATCCTTAAGAAAAGAGGTCATCTTTTTGCGGACTTCCTTACCGCTACGAAAAACCTATTTATTTTACTTAATTTTATATTCAAATGCTATCTGATCCTTAGGCAAATTGGAATTGAATGTAGGGTTGATCGGGAATTTTGGTCAAAAAAGCGTCCGAATCTGACTTGAAAGATGTTGCTCGATCAATACCAACATACTCCTTAGAAATGTTGGATCATGTAGAGCAAGTTGAATGATGAAGGATCCCAATAAAGAAAAAAAGGGTGGACGATGGTTTGAAGGTGCTCACAAAACGCTCATTAAGCCCCTACAGTCACTATAATTGATCCTAAATCCTGGTTTGGGATAAGGCTCATGCATGCTTTAAAAAAAGTGGAGTATAAGATACCTATCGTACCTTCTCTGAATACTGTCCAATCCCAACTTCTTTAATATCTCCTAATATGAGAGCTCTCTCGTTCCATTCATGTTTCTAGTGAAAGACATTTCGAGTTGCTCGACCTTTTGCAAACCTGCTGAACTAATTGCAGCCCAATGGGCGAGGCATGTTCAAGATGGGGCTAGATAATCGACTTGTAACAAAGTATCATTGTGCTACTATCTCTGGGCTTTACAATCCGATATATTCAACAAAATGCTTGAAAAGGTTTGCCTTCTATCAGGCAGATATGCTTTTCGAACTTTCCATTATGTTGGAGGACTACACTTTAATCCTTCTTGGATGAGGCCTGATGTATATCTTTTCCTTCACCATCTGGAATGTTTAATGGTGTCGGCCCTCTTCTTTCCGTTCAGTGCCATGTTACTCGCAGCAACCCAAGAGTACATTTGATCTAGGACCTCTACCATATAACTATAATCATCATATAATCATTATTTATTTACACAAATCAATTCTGTATAATCAGCGTAAGAAGACATTCATTCTTCAGGATTCTTCTCCCAACACCCAATGGGCGAATTACTGGTGGCTCAGAAATGGTTCCTTAGTCCAATCCAAACCACGTGCCTACCAAATACAAATTTGCCCGTTCATTCGTCAGTTTTTGTTGCCTCACCCTTCTTACTGAGCAAAAAAGAGGTTTCCTCCAACCTATGCAGAACTCGTTCCTTGATTGATCCAGGTTTATACGGAATAACATTGACACTCGCTCTCATTTCAGGTTTCGTTGCAACTGTCCAACTTTGGGAACACCCATTATTGCGGTGCTTCCTTGATTGACGAGAATACCTTGCTCACTGCCGCTCATTGTTGCGACGGCGTCTATCCCGAAGATCTGTTGGTTTCTCTTGGAGATCATAACCTGTTTGTGGATGAGGGTACCCAACAGGTAGGATTAAGATCAATTCCGATAATAACACTTCTACCGGATGTGTGAGTACCTCTTTTGACAGAAAATGGGAGTGTCTGATATCAAGATCTACCCCAAATATGAACATATCCTCAACTGTAACAACAAATAGAAACGCTTGGTTTTTTATTTGCAATTCATTCCACTTATGAACAACATTGCATTGTAAATCAATACATATTTTCCATGACATTCCTTGTTTTTGATACCCAGACCAAAATAATTATGACAACTTTGTGAACGATATCATCAAGGTCAATTTAAGAAGAGCTGATAGTTGAACCAAATATCGATCATTTAATTACTCAAGGACTGCAACGAAAAGGTTTGAAATGCGAACGGAGGCAAACATTTCTTATCTCCTAAACCGTTTATCTTATTCCAAACAAAGCACTTCATACGACCACAAGATCCTGTTGAAAAAATGAACTCGGCCAAATTTGAACCCAATACCATGCTTAGGAAACCTTTTTCTTCCTGCCTGACCCTTTTCTATGCCAGCTCCCATCCCCTCTGACGAAGTAAATCCAAACTCATCTGCTTCCAAAAGTCCTTAAAGAGGAATAAAGTGGTTAAAGCGTCTTGTTAAGAACCGATGGAAATGGCCCAACGCATCTTAAGATTTTCTAGCAACCAATGCCACAAAGAACCAAATGGATTTTATTCTTTTATATATTTTCTGGCTCATAATAACGACATCCGTTTTTAACAAATATCTCATAGGGTGGAATTTAAAAAAGGCAATTGGATGAAAACTAGTAACACACTAAGTAAGGGATTGTAATGAAAAATTAATTAGACCACCTACTTACTAGCACTGAGTTATATGTGAATCGATGGCCTTCACTATGTGTGTTTTAGCTACAAGATGCAATACAAGTATATAATCATTTCAAAGTGAAAAAATCAAACAAAACCCATTTTTCCCATTTTTTATCGCAATGTTTGACCTTAGGACACGTCCTCAACTGATACGGATGTTATGGAATACAATTGATTCTCTTCTGGAGCTTAATGATATTCTTCAGGGTGCTTGTGTTCACAAAAAAATTATTTGTGGTTGTTTGGATAAAACTTTAGCTCAACTGCAACTCTCTTTTTTGGCGACTTTCCAAGCAGAAGACCAAATGTTGTATAAAATTTCAGGGGTAACAATTAGGACGAATCATAGTCTTTCAATTAAATATACCGGGGATTAAATTTCTTGCACTGGTTAGTAAAGCCAATGAAACATAAACTAAAAACTCTTCTAAGCTTCTGACCAGGATTTAATCCTTCATCTGATCACACTGCACGGAAATAAACAAAAAGGTCCCTAACAAGGAACTACAACGAGGAAAGAAACAGGCAGATAAGACCCAATGACAAAACTGCTAAAGATCTTCTGAAATGTAAAAAAGTAAGAAGAGAGTAGAAAATTGGTAAGAAGGCTAAAAAGTGGAAAATTGGAAATTTGGAGCAAAAAAAATTCCGCCCCCAAAACACAAAATAAATTTTTTCAGCTCTAGCGACTACGTAGCCGTAAGTTCTAAGATACGTGCAACAACAAATCTTGAAAGTCTCTTGTTTTAAACTCCAAAGAGAAATGTGAATAGTATTCATGCCTTTTGCTGAGGCTTTTGACTTGTTTCGTGTCTTCCGCCACCCTGATTTTTGGGCATTTTGGGGAGGAGAACTAAGACAAAAATCACATTCAACTCGCACCATCCGCCAATTGAATTTTCATTAATCGAGTAATTTGAGTGAGCTGTGATAGAAAACCCAACAAAATGAAAATCTTTGGTGTTAAACGGTGAACGCACATATCAAATTGGCTAAAAACCACAATGCTATTTGCTTAGACAAGCATTCAAAATGGAATGAATGTCAAAAATCAAACTAAAATAAGTTCCGAAAACATAAAAATAAGAGAAAAAATGGTGAAAAAGTGTTCAACTTGCTGGTTATTTAAGTATTATGGTATTTTTTAAGGCAAAAACTGCTTGATGATAGTTTTACATGATCTTCTGGCTATTTGGGCTAAGAATCATAATTTTGGATTTACAGAGACTTTAAAGTGAAAATGACATTTTGAAGCATCCTGAAATCATGGTCCAGACAAAGTAGCTGAGTGGCCTCTAAAATCAAACGCCATCACTGTGTGAGAATCTAAAGCAGTTGGATACAAAAAAGCTTGAAGAATTTAACATAGAAAAATGAAATACGCCTTCAGTTACCCATCAAGGGCCACCCAACAGTTTTTTTATCATTTTCGAGTCACGCATTTTCATCAAAAGGGACTACTGAAAAAATCTAACACATATACCACGAATGATCCAATTTTATTCTAAAGGTGATTGGTAGCCCTCTGCCTTTGGTCATCTGAAGACTGACTCCCGTAATCCCAGAGCTTTGCCCGCGGTCTAGTCTGTTGCAAAGGGATTGGCCGTTTTTGAATGAAGTACTCCACTCACTAATGGTTCAAGGATGGACACCGAAGGGCTAGGTCACTTCCCTCGGCCTCTTGCCAGTTTTCATCAGGCCCTTTGTTTGGTTCTGACCTACCTCAAGATTGCCCTTAGTTTCATTTTCGAGCCTTGTTTTGGGGATAAACGATGAGAGGATTACCAATTGTCTCTAAGCTATATATACCTAGTTATATCACTTGTAATATGTCACTTTGTCTTCAACAACTCCTCTTAATGAAAGATTGGGATCGATCTTAACAAATCTTTGAGCGGGGACAAATATTGTCAGCTAAGGTAGCCCTAGACATCCCCCTCATTGCATTTTTCTTAAACATTTCCTAATATCATGACCAATATCTCCAATTTCTCCAAAAAAAGTATCATTTTTTAAGATTCAGCGGCCTTACGTCACAAAATACAAGCAAAATGTAAACAAGGTGTCATTAGTTGAAAGTGCCGGTAAAAAAGAGGCGGGAAATTCAAACTGAACGGAAATGAAGTTTCACTTGTTCCAGTCAATAATTTTGTCCAAAACTGTTACAACAACACATTTTTGTAGCCTTTTAGAATTCAATCACATTTAGAATCCTTTTTGCATCATACTCTTGCTAAAAGAAAACGTTCAGCAGTCATATATTTCAGCATTCGCAAATCCTTATGTACTGTAAACTTGATGATTGCCGAAATGCAAAAGAAAACTCCAAATTGCCTCTATGCTAGATTTCAAATAAGTTTGTCGCTTCTTTCATTTAATGGTTGTTTATAAACAAAAATGAGTCGCTAAGATTAATTCAAAACAGAATGTTGCAACTAACATGACTTCGCTAAAAAAGTTGGTCAAAACAAAATTGGAAAATGATGAATTTTTGAAGCTGCCAACCCGCAAAAAATAAATTTAGGATAACCTTGAAGAAAATAGCTTTTCGACCTCTAATTATGACGCATTACTGACAAAAGTATAGCTTGAGTTACAGAAAACACCTAAGTAGAGTTCAGAATTGAGGTCCATACCTAAAAACAGCCTTTGATGCTAGCAACAGCTTTGTTGATCATATTTGGTCATTACAGACATGTTTTTCTCCGTATACAATTTGCAGATGTTTACGTACGCTCTCCAAAGTGCAACAGGATGTGTTTTAGATTGACGTAAATGTATTTTTACTTAGAAAATTCTGGACTTTGAATCCCTTATTCACGAGTGAATGACTTGAGGAGAGGAGAGGGGCAGGGTAATTTTATCTTTGTAATCATTCATAATTAAATTAAATAGATAACAATACTGTGCTCATGCATTCATGTCCTGATTGATCATTTGAAGAGAGTAAGCTAGATAACGTTGATCATAATGTTGTCAAAGCAAGTTGTTTTCTTCATCGCTGGGGTCCTAACTGTTTCCACGAAGGCCCTTCCTAATCAAGTCAGTCAGATATTCTTTGGCCCATTCCATAATCATTTGCAATATTTCCTTCTGCAAATGATTAAGAACCATTCTTTCCATCGGATTTATTTGACCCCAAATTGGCGACTGCCACAACACAAGTTGCGCTTTATCAACTTAAATGGGTGAACCTTCGGCCATTTTCCTAAGTGGGGCAAACGTTAATGAAGGCTGCGATCGTGAGATTACTGCCACTTTACTCCGTAAGAAAACAAACATTATGGAGTATAATTCGAATAATTTCATTTTTAAAAGCTCCCTTTGTGTGCCGTATCTATTGCTTTCAACATGAAATCGTTGCTAATGCTGTATTTTTAAAGTCCTTAAAAAGCAAACACTCTAAATTTCTGACGATAATATTTCGAAAACACGACCTTGAAGAATTCTTGACTAAAAATGAGCCCATTTTTCAATCTTCAGAATTTTTCTCGGAAACCAAATGACGAATTATTGGTGGCTCAGAAGTGGTTCCTAATTCCATTCCATACCAGGTACCCACCAAATTCAAATTTGCCCATTCATCCGTCGGTTTTTGTTCTCCACCCTCATCATCCAGGAAAAACAGAGCAGAACACGTTCCTTGATCAATCTAGGGTTTTACGGAATAGCACTGACACTTCCGACTCGCTCTCATTTCAGGTTTCGTTGCAACTGTCCAACTTTGGGAACCCCATTATTGCGGTGCTTCCTTGATTGACGAGAATACCTTGCTCACTGCCGCTCATTGTTGCGACGGCGTCTATCCGAAGATCTGTTGGTTTCTCTTGGGATCATAACCTGTTTGTGGATGAGGGTACCGAACAGGTAGGATTATGATCACTTCCGAGAATAACGCTCATACGATCCAGATTACCTTTTTGATAGAAAATGGGAGTGTCCATATCAAAATCCACCCGAGTATGACACTTGACCATTTCCAATGACATTTGTCTTCTGATTTTGTCTGTCCCTGCGGAGCTGAATGAGTAAGTATTTAACAAAGAACAGTCTGAAAAGTGGACAGAGAAGCAATGGTTGCAAATTTATGGTTTTTGCTTCAAAATCTCAAAGGTGCAATTGTGTCACAAGCTTTGAGATTGAGCTTTGAGCGCTATTTAAATACTAATTACATAATACCTAAGCGAAATAAATTTTGATTGAATGTCTTCACAAAGAACGTACACAATGTGCAAAA
>NC_081451.1:9291233-9306044 GCF_007210705.1 Tigriopus californicus
GCGTTGTATGTTGTTGAACGAGATGTATGGTTTTCCACTGCTTCGCCTGACCTTTCTCAACTTTTCTGCCCTCCCACTATCGTCATTTTGATGATTATTTTATCCATAATCGAACCTATTATGAGCAACATAATCTTGTTTTGATAATATGATATAGCAACAATGAAGTTGGCGTGAGGTGAAAAAAATAAGTTTTCGGCAATAAATGCTTACCCAGAACATCTTGTTTTTGCCAACAAAAATTCTTCGTTCATGTTGACATAAATCACATTTGTCAAAATCTCTCTAACCATCCCTTTTCATCATCAAAAAGTTGAAAATTTATGATGAAAAAGCTCAAGAGTTTAGCAAGCAAAATTACCGCCATGGTTTTGACAAAATATTTGGACATGTAATCCTAAATTCCAATTGGGGTCAAAAATTTGATTTGCAAATCACCCTAACAGCAAGTCTACCTCCGATTCTCGATCAATACAATTTCATTAAGTAGGTATATCTATCTGCGATATGATTTGCAAAGTTATACCTTGCTTTGTAAATTAAAAAAGATGGTCTCTAACAATCAGATCAATAAAGTGCACCTTGTATATTCGTGAATAAGGCACACTTTCCACTACAGCCAAAACTTTATCGTGAAATGGACTCGTCAACTGGACCTTCCTACTGACCATTGTTGATTTTTAGGAACGCAAACCCAATGCTCTGTTGTGCTTAAAGATCCGATTGAGACTTGTGTCGTTTCCTCTTGAGGGCCAAGGACTCCAAATGCACACCGGAAACTGGTTCAGATGGCCAAGCATTGACGACCACCTAGACCTTTTATCAGTACATACGGTGGATCTTTGGACGATTGGCAAATGCAGGTGGCTCAAATGGGTCAGAATCCTGAATCTCGATCAAATTAGGACCAACGGCGGCTTCAGAACCACGATTCCAGAAGTGAAATTGAGCCGAAGAATGCATCACTTGGACTTGAAAGACATTGTATTTTGGACGGTTTCAAAGCGATCACTACTCCGCATTATTTGTTCGACATTCCTTTTTTGAAAGCAATGCTCAGAGATCCTTGTTTAAAGCCATTCCAACCAATTTTTCGGATCTTATCTGGTCAGTGGATTAACCACGCCGGAAATATAATTCCATGGACTGGATTTCCCGAAACACCTCGGGAGATTTTGAAGATGCAATTTGTTCAGATAATTGCCGAGAGACTTGTTTTGAGATTGTGCATCAGCCACCGACACCACTACCACTACACTAATCAAAGCTTACAAACGAGGCTTGAGGTTGAGAGGAATTCAGGAAACGATCTTTCTCCAGGCCAGATTACTTTCCGTCAAGCGCCGTCTCAGGAATCAAACCGTTTTCACACATTCCTAATCCTGCATCGGTACCAAGCGTCCAGCCTCTTGAGCCCCGATTTGAATCGATCATCTGAACAACTGGAAACGTTGCATAATAACTGTGCTTTGTTTTGAAGTAGAGACCAAAACGGAGTGGAGGGAGTAATTGCGGGAGGTCACCTTCAACCCTTTTGCGTACCTCTTGAGAACTGGTCGTCAAGGAAGTGGGAAAGTGATGTGGTTCCTCCTCGACCAAATTCGAGATTGCACTAGTCAGAGTAAAACGAATCTAAATTGAAGCTAGAGGAATGCTTGTTAATCGATGACAAGCAAGTTTTCAAATAACTTGTATGGTCTTTGATCAATTTGACTCTAGGGTGTTGAATAAAATGGGACCATTGGTAAATGAAGGGATTATTAAGGCTCAATTCTGATATGGCTTCGATCCCACCACTCGTTGATCGTATTTACGAATAGAGGATTAACAATGCAAGGTTATTTGATATGAAGGTGTAACGCTCCCTTTTGAAATGCTTGCCCGTCGGACAAGAACGAAAACTTGATCCAAACTCAGTTACAATCTAACAAAATATTTTAAACAGCCCATCAGGATAAAGGAGGGCTTCAAAGAAAATATGTTATCAGGGTATTCTGTTGGCATGAGCTATTTCTTCTAATCCTACGATAAGGCTACCGCTTCACTAACAAGTATGTACAAAGCCGAAACATGTACGAAAGACACAGACTACAATCTAATTCCAAAGATTAAATTCCTAATCAAATGTGCAATGTGGCAAATTGCCTTTTTATTGATCATCATAATGTCAAAGGAAGTTTCTTGTCTCCCCATCTTCTTCAAGGCCCTCACAATCGTGGTCAATTATGTCTTTCTTTGGTCTCGTAAAGTGTTCATTTCAATCATTTTCATTCTAAAATAAATGACAAAGCCGTTATGGTGAACACATTTCTTATTCACAAAATAGCGACTTTTTAGAAGGAAAATGCAGATTATATGTGGAGCATGGAAATTTGATTTTGAATGCTCCTTTTTACATTTCAAATAATTGCTTTTATTCGAATATGATAAGGCAACATTTGCCCCAAACTTCTTTTCAAATCCTTAGAAAAGAGGTCATCTTTTTGCGGACTTCCTTACCGCTACGAAAAACCTATTTATTTTACTTAATTTTATATTCAAATGCATCTGATCCTTAGGCAAATTGGAATTGAATGTAGGTTGATCAGGAATTTTGGTCAAAAAAGCGTCCGAATCTGACTTGAAAAGATGTTGCTCGATCAATACCAACATACTCCTTAGAAATGTTGGATCATGTAGAGCAAGTTGAATGATGAAGGATCCAATAAAGAAAAAAAGGGTGGACGATGGTTTGAAGGTGCTCACAAAACGCTCATTAAGCCCTACAGTCACTATAATTGATCCTAAATCCTGGTTTGGGATAAGGCTCATGAATGCTTTAAAAAAAGTGGAAGTATAATTACCTATCGTACCTTCTCTGAATACTGTCCAATCCCAACTTCTTTAATATCTCCTAATATGAGAGCTCTCTCGTTCCATTCATGTTTCTAGGTAAAGACATTTCGAGTTGCTCGACCTTTTGCAAACCTGCTGAACTAATTGCAGCCCAATGGGCGAGGCATGTTCAAGATGGGGCTAGATAATCGACTTGTAACAAAGTATCATTGTGCTACTATCTCTGGCTTTACAATCCGATATATTCAACAAAATGCTTGAAAAGGTTTGCCTTCTATCAGGCAGATATGCTTTTCGAACTTTCCATTATGTGAGGGACTACACTTTAATCCTTCTTGGATGAGGCCTGATGTATATCTTTTCCTTCACCATCTGGAATGTTTAATGGTGTCGGCCCTCTTCTTTCCGTTCAGTGCCATGTTACTCGCAGCAACCCAAGAGTACATTTGATCTAGGACCTCTACCATATAACTATAATCATCATATAATCATTATTTATTTACACAAATCAATTCTGTATCATCAGCGTAAGAAGACATTCATTCTTCAGGATTCCTCCCAACACCCAATGGGCGAAATTACTGGTGGCTCAGAAATGGTTCCTTAGTCCAATCCAAACCACGTGCCTACCAAAATTACAAATTTGCCCGTTCATCGTCAGTTTTTGTTGCCTCACCCTTCTTACTGAGCAAAAAAGAGGTTTCCTCAACCTATGCAGAACTCGTTCCTTGATTGCATCCAGGTTTTACGGAAATAACATTGACACTCGCTCTCATTTCAGGTTTCGTTGCAACTGTCCAACTTTGGGAACCCCCATTATTGCGGTGCTTCCTTGATTGACGAGAATACCTTGCTCACTGCCGCTCATTGTTGCGACGGCGTCTATCCGAAGATCTGTTGGTTTCTCTTGGAGATCATAACCTGTTTGTGGATGAGGGTACCCAACAGGTAGGATTAAGATCAATTCCGAGAATAACACTTCTACCGGATGTGTGAGTACCTCTTTTGACAGAAAATGGGAGTGTCTGATATCAAGATTCACCCCAAATATGAACATATCCTCAACTGTAACAACAAATAGAAACGCTTGGTTTTTTATTTGCAATTCATTCCACTTATGAACAACATTGCATTGTAAATCAATACATATTTTCCATGACATTCCTTGTTTTTGATACCCAGACCAAAATAATTATGACAACTTTGTGAACGATATCATCAAGGTCAATTTAAGAAGAGCTGATAGTTGAACCAAATATCGATCATTTAATTACTCAAGGACTGCAACGAAAAGGTTTGAAATGCGAACGGAGGCAAACATTTCTTATCTCCTAAACCGTTTATCTTATTCCAAACAAAGCACTTCATACGACCACAAGAATCCTGTTGAAAAAATGAACTCTGGCCAAATTTGAACCCAATACCATGCTTAGGAAACCTTTTTCTTCCTGCCTGACCCTTTTCTATGCCAGCTCCCATCCCCTCTGACGAAGTAAATCCAAACTCATCTGCTTCCAAAAGTCCTTAAAGAGGAATAAAGTGGTTAAAGCGTCTTGTTAAGAACCGATGGAAATGGCCCAACGCATCTTAAGATTTTCTAGCAACCAATGCCACAAAGAACCAAATGGATTTTATTCTTTTATATATTTTCTGGCTCATAATAACGACATCCGTTTTTAACAAATATCTCATAGGGTGGAATTTAAAAAAGGCAATTGGATGAAAACTAGTAACACACTAAGTAAAGGATTGTAATGAAAAATTAATTAGACCACCTACTTACTAGCACTGAGTTATATGTGAATCGATGGCCTTCACTATGTGTGTTTTAGCTACAAGATGCAATACAAGTATATAATCATTTCAAAGTGAAAAAATCAAACAAAACCCATTTTTTTCTTTCTTGTTTAATTTCTATATCTCTCAAGACTACTAAGAACGTTAAAGAAATGGAACATCTCGCAAATTGGGAGGGATTGAAGATGCTGCCTATTATACAATTTTCACAAAAGGTATAAAAGGAATGTGGCAAAATACATTTTCAAAAGCAAAAACAAGATTTGTCAAAAAGCAGAATTCAGGGTCAATATTTTAAGATTTACAATTACGACTCTTATAATGGTTTTGCTTTCGGTCACACAAGTCCCTCGTTTCCCTGATGTTGACAGCCTTCCAGCTGGCGCCCTTGAATTGCCAAAAAACAAAAACTGGCTCAACTAACCCTGACTTTGGCCCCACCCACCCAAAAATCCGCCTTGGATCTTTAACCAACAATGTGTTTATGCAAAATATCATCATGAAGGTGCTGAAGCCAAGCTGGAGTTTGAAGGGTCAAGTCGACTTGGCTTCATGTTTTGGTCCGAAAAACGCCTGCCTCTGCACTTGCGTCTGAGCCTGCGTCTGAGCTTGAGCAAGCATGGCAAATGATACGAAATGCCATGATCAGACATATTTTCAGGGTTGAGAAATGCTAGAGAAGTCTTCACAAGGGAAAAGTTGTTCTACAAAATGCCATGTTAACCAACAGAGGCAGTTCTTCATACCCACAATTGGACATCCCTCATTTCGCTGATGTTGACAGCTCTCCAGCTTGCGCCCTTGGATTGCCAAAAACAAAACGAAAACATTGAAACTATGAGACCTTCAGTTACCGACCCACAAGCTTTCTAAAGCAAAGGGCAAACACAAAAACTCCTGACTGTTGGATATCCAAGCAAAAGTGAAACAAAAATTTAGCACGCTTTCATTCACTGATTGTTACTAACACACTGGAAACAAATGTGCACAAAGTAAGACGTCCAATACGGCCACACATTTCTTCTACAGACTGTTGCTTGAAGAAGCTTGGGCTCATATACCACCTACATATACTATATGAGGGTATGCATGATGATTGTACTGTTTGTATTCTTATGAACCATTGGACATGTTTGGTCCATTATCTTGCTTGCTCTTTGCTCCAATGCCTGCGAACATTTGACATGTTCTCAAGCATCCTTGGTGGGCGTGATTGGCACTGTCCTACTTGAGGGCTGTCAAACGACCAATGATGGAGGATTTGTTTGGGGATCATGGGAAAACGAAATCATGATTTCGAGCTCAAGTTCGAGTGGGTGCCAAAGGCACGCAAGCCAATATTGTACATGATCAAGTTCTGTCTTCTCAATCAATGCATGACTTGTTGCACTTGGAGTTTGTAAGCATGGCTGGCTTGCTGTGTCAAATAGATGGTATAGGTCAATTCTTGAGTCACATTACTATGGATGTGCGCGATGAAACGTGGTTGGTATGAAGAGTGCCAACAAGTCAGATTTCCTTGTCAGTTAGATTTGGCAGGTAGGAAAGAGGAATAATAAAAGGCTCTGCTGATCCTGCCCAATTTTCACATTTTCGCTCAAAATACATAGTGCACATGCATGGAACTCATAACTTGTTTTGCATACGAGCTCACTTACTGCTTACTGTATGCATCCAATATTAGTTGGTCATTGTGGTGCATGATTGTCCGTCAAAAGTTTTCGTCCGTGCTAATCATGTCCTGCCTGCCCAGCAATACAGTAGTACTAATAAATCCCTTACTACATGGAAGCAGTGAGAGGAGTGCGGCGCCAAGGGTGCTCTGTCCCCTCCTATAAATACGACGTCAACCTCAAATCCAACCAACAGTCATCCAACTGATTCGCCTCCAACAATCCAACAAACATGAAGGTAAGACAACTAGCAGCATCCTTTTCTTCACTTAGCAAATTCTGGGCAATGCAAACCAAGACCTCCACATCCTGCTTCCCAATCCTCAGCAACTGACTGACTGACCGATGTCTTTGTCCTTTCATTCCTTCCTCAGTCCTTTATTGCCCTGCTTGCTTTGGCTGTCGTGGTCTTGGCCGATAACCCTCCTCCTCCCCACCCCCCTACAAGCCCGCCCCCGCTCTCATTTCAGGTTTCGTTGCAACTGTCCAACTTTGGGAACGCCCATTATTGCGGTGCTTCCTTGATTGACGAGAATACCTTGCTCACTGCCGCTCATTGTTGCGACGGCGTCTATCCCGAAGATCTGTTGGTTTCTCTTGGGGATCATAACCTGTTTGTGGATGAAGGTACCGAACAGGTAGGATTATGATCACTTCCGAGAATAACGCTCATACCAGATCCGAGATTACCTTTTTTGATAGAAAATGGGAGTGTCCGATATCAAAATCCACCCCGAGTATGACCACTTGACCATTTCCAATGACATTTGTCTTCTGATTTTGTCTGTCCCTGCGGAGCTGAATGAGTAAGTATTTAACAAAGAACAGTCTGAAAAGTGGACAGAGAAGCAATGGTTGCAAATTTATGGTTTTTGCTTCAAAATCTCAAAGGTGCAATTGTGTCACAAGCTTTGAGATTGAGCTTTGAGCGCTATTAAATACTAATTACATAATACCTAAGCGAAATAATTTTGATTGAATGTCTTCACAAAGAACGTACACAATGTGCATAAAATTATTAATGCATGTGCAGTTAAGGATGGTATTGTTTTAAACTTCAGACCACCATCACGTTTAACTCATGCATGTTATCAAGTTGAAAACTGGAAAGTGCCTTCACAGGAGCATAGAGTTCATCTTTGTTCAAAAGTGAAGATCCACTTGGGTAGTGAACCTAAAAATAGTCATTCACATTCAAAGCCTATCTGTCCATATTTAAAGCGGTTCTTGAAGGGCTAAACGCACGAACGATTTCTTAATAGGTTTATCCAAGCGGTCGAATTACCAGAACCCGGACAGACCTACGCTCCCGGAACAATGGGCACGATTTCTGGTTGGGGTTACCAAACGGATGAAGGACCTGCTTCCGATGTCCTTTTTTCCGTGTCGGTCCCGATCCTCTCTGACGAAGGTAATTCAAACTAAACTTAAGCCAGATATCTGCCATATGTTTAGCAGGCCTTTTTAAAGTTTGCATACATTATTCATCTGATGCAAAAAGCGCTTCATGGCCATAAAATTTCCTTCTTTATTTCAACTTTATTTGACTCCAGTAGCATTGTAAAAATATCCCAAGGCTATGACTTTGTGAAGAGTGTTTGTGTAAAAAGTGTTGCGTCTAACCTAAATGGCAAACCGGCAAAATGGTCAAATATCCGAAGTTAATTTTTTCTCGACAAATTCATAGTATATTATTGGAAGCTGGTACAACCGAGCAGTCTAAGAGATAACCTAAGCCAGGCGAAGATATTCTCCCCAGGTGTGTGAATCCTGGTGTTGGAGGTAATCCGTTTTTAGTCTTATCTTCTTTTGAGAGCAATCGCTCATTCTTGTCGCTCCTGATCTTAATAGAACGGCCGGCATTAGCGTGTGTTTTGTAAGTGGTGAAGTTGCTGCTCGAGGTAAGACATGTTTTCATATGCCTTAAATTCATATGAAATACATATTTCTCTACAGTACTGTACATAAGGTACTGCACCGGTGTGTGGTCATGAATCATGAACCAGTTGAAAATTCATTAAGAAACAATTTGCCAGAGGCATTTGGTTATCTTGAATGGTAGACGGATACTACTATCAATTTTGCTGGTAGCATTTTTTTATTAGATATTTCACTTGAAGTATGCATGCTACCAGCAAAATTGATAACAATATCCGTCTACCATTCAAGATAACCAAGTGCCTCTGGCAAATTGTTTCTTAATGAATTTTCAAATGGTTCATGACCACCCACCGGTGCAGGTAAAAGGAATATGAAAGAACATATTATCTCTGAATAAGTCATCGAAATGATGAGTATCAGGCACCCTAATATTACTCACGGCAAGAGTTTCATGAACGGGCTGAGAAGGTAGGAGAGCGAAAATTCGCGGGAAAAACTTTGCCAACAAAGGATAGCTGCGCAGCATTATTCGTGAAATTCCGTCGTGATAGGACGTGAGTGCGACAACCTCCACCCGCCGTTCCACCGGTTGACCCAATTTCACGATATGCCTCATCCATGATCTCCCCTCAAGTATTTGGTGCGGCACTACTGAGAGCATAAACACATTCACTTCTTTTGGAGATTTCACTTGCAACATGCATGTTACCTGCATTTTCATAGTGAAATATATTGTTTTCTCAACGCCTCGAAAAATAAAACCCGATAAAATATATTTTTATGAAAAGTGGTTTTCATGGAGAGAATCTTAACTTCATTTATTATCTATATTATCTATTTCATAGCCGTCTGTTCACAGAGGACTGGAAAGTAAGTTTCCCGTCAGCAGAGAAGAGAAGGCAAGTTCTGACGAATGAAATCTTGACTTCCAATGGTTTTGATTCCAGAATAAACCTTGAAAACCAGTTGTCACAAAAAGCTCCGTATTTTTTTGGCCATCATTGCTCTCCTTGCGCTAAATTTTTTCAAGTTTGGATTTTTTTAAAAATCCATTGTCAACACTTTAAACTCATTTGCCCTTTAATGCCTTCTTGTTAACATGTTAAGGGAAAGTTTTGATTTAAGATACATTCTTTTTTGTAAATGCAGTTGTTAATGTGGGAGGTTTCAGGCTTGTTTTGACACCAAAACTAAAAAGGAGCAATTATTTTTGCCGAAAATAAGAAACAACATCAAGAGATGGTCAAAGAAGTATAGGGTTTGTGTTGTGGGGGGTTTTCTTCCCCAATCATGGTTGTCATGTAGGACAGTTAACGCTGACCTATCCCACCTGGCTGAGTTAACCAGGAGTGGGTCATTAAAATTGGCATATTGATCCCTTCTCTACTTTTTTGTATTTTTTGTAGTCAGCGCAGAGGTAGCTTTTACCTACAGTCACCGTCATTATTCCTTTTCTCTGTCCCTAGGTACTACTTTTTCCTTGGTTTCTACCAAGCTATTCACTTGAACTAGGTTTTCAAACAAGCTAGGTTTTCACATAACTATCTACTACTGATGGGATCAAGTATTTAATCAGGGGATTAATCAGGGGAGGTTGCGACAAGGGATACCAATTTACATTTTCAGTGACATATGGCATCACTAGCGGAATATTGGAAACCCGTAAGTTAGGGACAAAAAGTAACCCTGATTTTTCTTCGCTTAAGCCAGGGTTGCTTTTTTGGTCAAAGCTAACTTTTCACCTTGCGATAGACAGGTTGGTGCTATGACTTTCCTAGCTTTCTGTCAATCCCGATTTTGGAACTTTGTTTGATCCAATTACTACTATCTACTATACTGCCATTACTTACCTGTCAGCTTTTTTCTCAAAGTTTTCTGACTTCTTGTTTATTGCTGCAACCACTTTGACATTATATTGATGATAACAGACTATTGGTTGGTAAGGGGTAAGGGAGATAGAATAGTAGATAGGTGCTAAGAATTTGGATTGGTATCTAGGGTTAAAAAGCTATTCTTACCCGCCCTCAATGTCCGAGCATGCCTGTGCGACACTAACAAGGTGTTCCATACACGGGCAAAGCGCGCAAAAAATGAATGGCACCGTATTCAAGATTTGGCCAATGGTTTCAAAAGAGGCTTATTTTTTTGTATCGGGGTCATCATCCGTCGAAGCAATACCATGATGAAGCCAGGTTTCACTGATCAGGCCAAGGGTCGGTGATTCCACCGCGATCAAAGTTTTAATTTCGGCGAGTTTGTTCACGACACTGCGAGCGTTTAAATACAAAGCCATGATGGATTTGATAGCCATAGATTCAGTACAGATTATGTCTTAATAAGAGCATTGCGACTTTTCAGCGGGCTTATCCAGTCTGACATTCGTGGAGCTCGAGGAAGTTGATGATGCATAACGAGTTGACATTTTGTGATGGCCTTTGACCACTCTCGCTTTCTTCTTAACTATGGTTTTAACTTTGTTGATGGGAGTGGTTTGTGTCTCTGGAGTTCTCCTCTTTGAACAGCTTCAATGGCGGGAAGAGTGGGATTGTTCCCTTCTTCTAACTCCCGTCCTCTCTCATCCGATACATCCCCACAGTTGCCCTCATTTGCCTGTAGCTCGTGCAATGTGTTTATCAGTGGAGCATAATTGTCTGATGTACGGTTACTTTTTCCTTTAACGAGTGGTATTATTCTCCTGTCCCCTTCCATCTCTTCTAAAGGAGGTGCAGGTTCATTCAGGAGGATCCAATGACAAATCTCCATTCATTGGACATTCCGACTTGAAATGTCCATTTTTTCGGCAAAGAAAGCACTTAGGGTAGGTATTTGGTCCTTGTAGTAGATAAGAATCTTTTTAGTTCCAATGTTAACAAAATCCGGAATCAGCCGTTGAGCCATGACTAGCACTCGTCTATGGCAGTTCATTAAACCACTCAGGCGTGGATCCCGGTTTCTACCAAATATTTCTTTTCCATTTCCGAGACAACCTTTGCAAAGAGAGCGACTTGTCTGCATAGCTCATCATCTACAATCCATCTACGAACGTTGAAAAATCGCATGGCCTTGTTCCGGCAAGAATAGAACATGACAATTTTCGTTGGTTGACAACTGTTTGAAATTCCATCCCATCTATAAATGTGGTATGATATTAACTATTACATTGTTCGGTCGTTCCACATCTCCTTTCTCACTTCTATTACAAATCGATGCCTGATCTTTTCCTGCTGTCGGGAGGTTGGATCGAGGGCCGGCTGACCGCATGGTCGGTGAAAGATGTGTCCCTTATGAAAATATATTGTGCGTTGAATGAACTAAGGTTTTATATTATGTGAACCACCAACATCTTTCATGGCGCCGTTGTTATAAAGAACGTCCAACATTTGGATACCTACCATTGATCTGTGTGATTAGGTACCATTTGATTGGAACTCTCACGCCTCTTCTTGACCTTGATTGCCTGAAGACTCAACCACATCAACGACTTCAAAATGTCATTTGAAACCATCTCCGATCCCCGAGAGGTTATCCAACGTTTGATTCGATCCCGTTGAGCATACAAAGGGACAGTGACACGTCACAAGACAAAGGCGACGAGTATCCTGAACTTACATAAGACAGGTGATGACCCGATTCAACTCGAATTGATCTTAAGGAAGTGGGAGGACGCCTTAACGAAGTACGCACTCGCAGATGAGGAAATAATGATAGATCCAATGGCCGACGACAAGGATTCCAATGAGATTAGCCTTGGTGAGCATGAGAGTCAGTTCATGATTTTCTGAACTCGAATCGTCGGCTTTCGGCGGGACTATAATAAAGCTTTGGTGCCCATAACTTTCACTTCCGGCACTGCAACCGTTTCTGATAATTATCCAGGACGAAGCCTGTCCAATCTCAACATACATAAATCGTCCTCAAAACCTCCAAGACGATATCGATCTACGCTTATTCCTCAAGTGGAAACCAACATGGTGCACCCCACACACCAAATGCACGTCTTATGTCCCTACACCTTTGCCTACAATCAACTCAAATATCTGTCTTTTGGCAATGTTGTTCACCAGGATTTTTCCGCATTGTGGGATATTCCATCGGGATAAAAGCAGATACCGGTCGTTCTGTGGATGAGGTGATTCAAGCCATCACTCTTCATTTACGCACCCTAAGAAATCACGATGTAGATATTTTTCTGGGGGGTTTGGGGTTTCACGGGCTTTTCTTACCACTACAGGGAATGTCATCCCTAGTACTATGAAAATGAAACGTTATAATTCGTCTATTTATTACCTTTCAATCTTTATATGATATTTGGTCTAGCAACGAATTTGAGTTGGCAGACCGAACTAGTCCTTGAATGTAGGGTTGATTCGGAATGCTATCTAAAAAATTGTCCAAGTCTGAAATGAAAGATGCAACCGGATCAGCAAGGCCTACGTATTCCCTACGGATATCAGAGGGAAGCCAATTAAACAATGAAGGAACCCGAGAAAGAAGAGAAGTGGACTTCATTGTTCGAACCAACCTGAATTCTCGAGGGCTTGAAGGTGCTCTCAAAACGCACATTAAGCCTCTACGGTCACTATAATTGACCCTAAATCTTGGGTTGGGATAAAGATCATGAATTCTTTTGAAGACGTAGAGCATTATGTAAATACCTTTCGTGCCTTCTCTTAACACTGTAGAGTCCCAACTTTTTTAGCCTCTCCCAATATGAGAGCTCTCCTAATCCTGTGATGTTCCAAAGTGAAACATCTTTGGACTTGTTCGACCTTTTGCAAACCTGCTGAACTCATTGGAGCCCAAATGGATGGACAAGACTATTCTGGACTATGCAACAAGAGTAAAGAATTAGGAGAATACGCCGATCCAAGCAACATCACCGAGGATCAACTCCATTGGCATCCTCATTCAAGCTATGAAGAGTGAAAGGGATCAGGCAAAGCTATTGAAAGAAAATCCGAAAACTTTCGAGGATGCAAGCCGATTTATCTTAGCTGTGGACACATGCAAAGCAGGTGCTAAGCAGATGGGAAGATCGTCATGTTTGTCAGGTGTCAACCTCGCTATTCAAGCAACCAAAAAATAGAGGTACTTCAGCCGAAAATATAGCTCCAATACAAAACTTTCTCCAAGTAAACCCAGTGGGAAGAAAAGTTTCAAAGCAAGAGATTATGGATCAAAATCATACTATTTTATTGTAACTGAACAATGTTCCAGAGTAATGATAGTTTTCTACATTCATATTTTGATTGGGTTCCGTTATATTCAATTCATACTTTTCAAATGGGTTTGCTTTCAATTACTATTGAAATTGGCTTCCTGTGGTACCGTAATGGTAGAGCATCCACACTTCAATTTGCGAATCCTGGTTCGATCCCAGGTTAGCCGAGTCCATGCTTCTTTGCGGTATTTAAATTACATCATGAGTTGTTGCTTTTAATAGCTTAAATGGGCGAATCTGCAGTCATTCTCAAGGGTTAGGTGATAATAAATGTTGGCTGTAATGATGAAGCGGGAACATCCCTCAATTGGGACACCCATCCATCAGATGGCAGGCCGAGAGAGTCTTATTTCCTTGATTAAGTCGGACGAAGATGGGTTGTGCCAGGGACGGCTACCCCCTGGACGGCAATCTCTCTTTTCTGCATAACAGAGGAAGGCCGACTTCTCCTCAATTCTGGGTGCTTGAAGTTCTTAACTAGCATACATCTAACTGGCTTTAAACGTTCCATGCTACAAGTTAGCCTTGAGTAGTATTTAAAATGACTATCTGAAAAGGCAATTCAATGCCTAATGAAGTAATCATTCCAGCTATTTGTTACAAAAATGAACAATTTTCTGGAGAATAGCATATTATTCACTCTTACTGGTAAGGTTACATTTAGCTGTCTTTCATTTTTTTCTGTGACAATCATGTACAAAAATGAAAACTGTGTTACTATTAAACAATATAGATTTACCATTTGTACATGTTGATTGAGATCTTAAACAAACTTTGAAACTGAATTGTGAGAACATTCTTTCATAACCTTAGTACATGATTGTCAACCCTGTAGTCAACTACAATTACATTATTGCAACCTTTTATCATAACATTGCAAATATGAATACATTAGATGATGACATTAAAGTTAACATTTAGCAAACACAAAAAGTGTTTTTTCTCAATTCTAACTTATGACCAATGTCCTGATTGAAGGTTTCTATTTCCAGTAAAAAGGCGTTGTTAGGGCAAAAAGATAGGCAAAAGCAATTTTATACTCACATGGGTTTATTATGATTGGCACAATTTCAAAGGAATAACTTAATTCGCGCTTTGATGTCCTTTCACTGATCTTTTCACTTTGGTGTTTGCAAATTATTGTGGTTCTACTCCCCAAAACACAATACAAAGAATAGTACATACATTTGGAGCTCCTAGATTGGATCTGTCAGGCCTGAGTAGCAATTGCAACCTGGACATGGTTTTTCAACACTGATTATTAAACACAATGGTCGCAAATGCACTTGAAAACTTGGGTTACTGATCATTCAAAGTTCTTTATCACAGAATGTTCCGGCCAAAGAAAGCTATAATTGTTGTTTTATCTAGTAGCGTGATTTGTCAAGTTGGCAAGCAACCTGT
>NC_081451.1:9306300-9309424 GCF_007210705.1 Tigriopus californicus
GATCTGTCTTGGGAGGCCTTCATACTTGAAATCCGGGGTAAATGACACTCCACCAGCGGCAGAACCAGTCAGTTATTTCTTAGGGGTTGCACGAGCTTTGAAATCTCCGAACACTATCACTTTTTACGCGAAATCCCCACTTACATTGATCGTAATTCGCACGCCATTAGTATGAGGAGTTTGTTGATCGATTGAAAAGTCGGCCTTTCGGTGTTTTGGCGGGAAAGATTTGAAAAAGAGTATTCCGTCCGCGTTAGTCCAGCTGTCCCTGGTTGTGCAAAAAGTGAGAGAGAAGAGGAAGGACCCCGGTGAGACGATCTGCAAAACCCAAAAATTGGAAAGATCGGACTTGAAAAAGATCCCTCGTCACCACTTCAAAGGTCGAGATGGAATTTGATCTCGTAGGAGTGGCTCGGACGGTGGACTAGGGCGGTAAACTGGCACTTCTCGCATGATTCGATGGTAGTGGAAATCTCGTTTGAGAAACCGGCCAAAACACAGCTTGGCACTCCCGTCGCTTAGTTTTCTCAATCCCTTGTTGGGAAGAGTGGAGACGGTGTAAAACGTCCTTGACCGCAGAGGGGGGATCACGATTTGACATCCTCGTAGCACTAGCTCGTCGTCCAGTGAGAGCTCGTCTCAAAATTTAAAAAACAATCGAGTGTTGGGGGTGAGGGATGACGGAATAAATCGGTTCGAAACAGCATTGCGTAATTCAGCGTACTGCTCATCACCCTGGCATTGTTGACGAATCTGTTCGACCAACAGATCGTCCGAGACTTGGCCTGCAGATTTCCTGACCACCCATCCAAATGGTCAAGCCACATAAGTCCGAGTCTTCCGGATCGGATTGTGATCAAAAACAATTTCAACCGGCTCTATAATGATGAAACTTCAAAATACAATGGAGCAATCCTATTGTGATCAAATGTACGCATATAAGCAGTCAAAGAGCGCCAAGTGAAAATTCTGCTTACAAACGATTTAGTTTAGGTTAAGAGGGTGGATGAGGAACAAGTTCCAAAACCTCTGCAACTAAGCAAGGTGATAGAGCTTGGAAAACGCGCTGATTTTGGTTCAAAACTATCTTTTCAGCTTGCGGTGATATTTACGGAGCCGAAAACGTACTCGAATCCATGATTTGTGCAGGTGGCAATGGACAAAACTCCTGTCAAGGGGACGCCGGAGGTCCCATGACTTGTGAGGACCAACGTCAATGTGGCATTGTCTCTTGGGGATACGGATGCGCCTTGGGGTACCCAGGAGTGAACACAGAGGTTTCCTACTTCATAGATTGGATCAATGCTAATAAGAAATAGTTCCATAATAAAAGCGAATGTTGCAATGAGGCAAGAAAATGGTTTTGATATTCTGTTTGAATCAGATAAGTTATTTACCAGGTGATTTAGCCCTCTATTTTACTGTCTACACTTTTGGCCGAAATTACCCTTTCAATCGAGTATCAATCTTTCGTCCAGCAAAATGGCAAATAATGGCAAAAGAGCCAAAAGCACCTAGACTAGTAGTCATTTTGTGAATTTATAGCTATTGATAAATTGAAAACAAGTCTACTCTTTGTGATATGATCAATAAAATTGGCCAAAAATGCTATTGTAAAGGCAACACAAAAGCAAAAAACGAAAATTCTAAGTCCAGTTTACTCTTTTTGAAAGAGCCAGCAGCAAAATAATGAAAGCACAAAATGTCACGTTAAGCTAAATTTCTAAAGAGTATCAAAAAAGGATGAAACAATTTTCTCTATAAGCACTCTACTCTACTGAAGAATAATTTAACGATTTCAATTTTTTACTATTTTCTGCCACTGATTTTGGATCAATTTCTGCCACTTTCTGCCACCATTTTGTACCAGGTGGTAGAAAATGGCTTTTAGTAATTTCTCATGCCTGAATGCAAACCAAAATGCTTTTAGCAACGGACACTTGAAAATCTTATCAAAACCATGTGATCTGGCTTGTCTTTGGAATCAAGATCGATCATTCTAACCACCGGCGGCCATTTTTGACCACCTTCAAACAATTTCTGCGATTTTTTGCCACTTGTGCCAGAAAGTGGCAAAAATTGGACAAATCTCGATTTTCCCCATCGCGGGTGCTAGGTTACGAAATTAACTATTGATACTGTAAGTACTTTGAGCAAAATCAGTTTGCATCATGGTAAAACCATTGCATTTTAATCAACTATCATGTGTCTGCTAGTGATGGGATCAAATCAAATTTCAAATTCAAGGTTACCAGAAACGGGGAAAAAGAAAGCACCCGCCCATTGCATCGCAATGCGTAAACTTAGCTTTGAGCAAAGAGGCAACCCTGGTTTGACGAGAGAAAAATCAGGGTTACTTTTTGAGGCTGACAAACGGGTTTCGGAGATTCCACCAGTTATGTCACAGGCCATTAAAAATGTAAATTGGTAGCCCTGGACGCAACCTCCCATGATTATGAATTTGATCCCCATCAGTAGTGTCTGCAAGTAAACACATCATTAGAAGGGAATCTTTCTTTCACACCATCCTTTGACTATACAAAAAAGGTGAAAAATTTGGACCACTTCGACTTTAAAAGCTGAAGCAGAATACTTATGTCCCCCAAAACAATCAAGACAACAACGGCATGAACATAAAAAATACTTTTGAGATTAACTCGTGACTTGAAGGGTAAGGTTGTTAACGTAAAAAATGCACACCTAAGCACACCCTGGCACAAAACAACCGTTCGCGAAACTATGAAAGTGAAAGAGATATGGCTTCCAGAACACAGCCGGTGTGATCATTTCCTATCAAGAGATCCATCAATCCATGTTGCTTGTTTGATGTGGTTGCTTGGATGGTTGGTGGGTGGGTTCCAGATTCATCTCCTCTATATAGTCAGGTCATTTCCCCTTTCATGGCAAAGGAGTATACGTAGACAAGTTTTGTTGATGTTATGGTTGTGGTTATGATGGTTGTTGTGGTTGTGGATCATAGGGCAAGTCGCAAATCATTTGTGGTATAAGATGCATTGAATAAGAACCAAAACTACTTTGGCTCAATCTTGGTCAATTGTTTTGATGAAATTTTGAAAATTTTGAAAAAAAGTGTCAAAAGATTGTGATTGCTTGGCCTTCAAAG
>NC_081451.1:9309475-9310875 GCF_007210705.1 Tigriopus californicus
ACCTAGCTCTTCCTTTTAGAACAAAGATTGTGTATGCCATTGTTATACCGAAACTATTTCAAAAAACACCCGATTAAGGCGAGTTTAGAGCTTAGAGCTTAGAGTTTAACTCTACAGAACTTACATATTTGCATTACTATTGTGGAGCAGAAAATGTGGTTGTGTCAATCATCTTCATTTTCCTAGTTCTACGAAAAAGCAATCAGCTTGGAATTGCCCTTTTCAATGAGGAGAGGGGTCTCCCTCGACTTCGTCTAGGGTGCGGACAAACAAGCGTAGGAACGAGAGAATACGCTTTAAGAATCCAAACTTTACCAATATATTTTGTCAAATGAACATTTTATTGCCCAAGTACTGGGACTCAAAGATTATGCCATCAACTCCCCTGGGAGACGGTTCAAATTTTCTATGGGTAAAATTCCGAACAATTATGACATGTAAATAATTATTTTTTGTGGGGGGCTTTGTACTGTATGATTGACAACGTACCAGCACTTTACATTTGGCAATTGTCGCAATCTTGATGTCTGTGGATGGAGTTATCTGAAGAGTACTAGGAAAGTTTAGGATAGGTTGGGTGAGTTAACGAACTCAATGTAAACCATAGATGTAGAACCGAAACTTCCCTAGTACTCTTCATATATCACCCCATCCACAGACACCAAGATTGCGACAGTAATCATCAATTCCCACAAAATAGTACTTGGTAAAGCAAAATTTTACATCACTTTTTCTAAACTTTTCCTTATCGTTTTAAGCACAATTTCATGGAAAAAGATGAGGGTGAAACGACGCTGGTATGCTGCAAGTATACAATCCCTCTTGATCCATATCTGGATGTCAAAAGTGTTTGTAATTATTAGGGTTCGAAAGCATATTTTTGGGCGTTCATCAAGTTTTAAACTATTTTGGTCATTTTTAGGTCAAAAATACTTGGCTTTGATATGTCCTCGCTTAAAAATTTGTTTGACAGTGAACCCCATGCTTTCTAAAACGGGAACTTTTGAACACATACTAAAGTGCTCAAAAAGCTCTATCAGTAGACTCCGACAAAATATGTTGAGTTTTTGGCCCAAATATGTCATTTTTATGTTGCTTAGAACAACCCAAACATGTTTATCTTATGTTAAACAAAACGATTCGGTTTGTTGTTTCTGTTCCGTTTATTTTTTCTAGCATAAAAACTAGGGCCGGCCAAAACTTGCAAATAAATAAGGTCTTTATTGACAGCAAATTTGCTTAAAAAATCAACCAAACTTACACAAAAGTTTGTGAATATATATTCCAAAACATAGGCAACAATACGTTCAAGGAGGAGGCTATTTTTGACTTCCACATCAAGCAACACATAGATGAAAGGGAATATTACATTATAATATCTTCAAGCACCAGTAATTGAC
>NC_081451.1:9310926-9312609 GCF_007210705.1 Tigriopus californicus
CTTCAAAATATGATTTTCACTTAGAAGTCATAGAGATGAATGAATCTACATTGAAATGAAATTTTTCTTTGATGTTAAGGCAAGCATTTCTCAGCAATAATCAAGCATTTTTCGACTTAAAGACCACCAAAATGCTCGAACAGCCAAACAAATACTAAACTTTTTTTCCACCTTTTTACAACTTTTTTACGTTTCCGTTACTTTCTTCTTCTAATTTTCAAAACCAATAGAACCTATTTTAACCAATATTACATACTATTTTTCCGACCCCTAGTGATTAAACCCATAGAATTTAAAAAGTCTCTCAGAAGGGTTGGTGGTGTATTTGTGGTGTTAGAATATGTTATTGTAAATTGACAATACATTCATCGCCTTCAGTTAATTGAGTGCTCAAGGATTAGGAAGGATCCAGAATCTGTGTGGATTGAAGTTTCTCAAGAAATCCAAATAACTGTACACCGCTCACATCCAGGGTGGAAATTTTTACTTTTATTTTTGGACACCATCAAAAAATAGAATGGGTTTCAATTCTTTTTTTTTCTCATAAGGTATGAAGACTTCATATGCGCAGGAAAACAATTATGACTTCACCCAAGAAGCAAAATGAAAGGACCTTTCCAATCATGACAGATAATAAGATGGACACAAAGTACTCGTTTCAATTGGAAAAGAGCAAAAACTAAATGGTAAATAATGATACTCTCTCTCTATGTTCTGAATGAATAATTTGGACGAATGAATAATTTCGTGGGTGAAAATTCGAATGCAACATGACAGATTTGCGGATGAGGTACTGTGAAAATAATCATGTGTTTCATGTACATATACAAGTAATAGTGGTACGTAGTGTAAGTAGACAGGATCTTCAAATCTATTCATTGTGGGTGGGTATTTGGGTTGGGGGGAGTGGTAATCTAGGAATATATTTTTGGCACGTTCTTCAAAATTCTTTCCTCTCTTTTTTGCAGTGAGTCTCATGGAGAATTGCACGTTCGTTTGGTTCCACACACACCTAACTGATTTATCCAATTTGGCACCAGCAATAAAGCTTTGCACAGGTTTTAGTTAGTACTATAACGCCACGAGGTCGCGCTCAGAACATGGGCTCGTGGGCCCGCTTGGCGAGCAAGGCCTCGATCAATTTGACCTTGGCCTTGGTCACCTTGTATTGCTTGTACGCGGTCTCGGATTTGTCGCGATCTTCCCGGAGAAGTCGGCGACCGGTTTTCTTCTGGAACTCCTCCTCCTTCTCCTTGATCAATCTCCGGAGCTGTTTCTTCTCCTCACGCGTCTTCCGGAAGATCTGCAGCAAATCGAATCTGGAACAACGCAAAGAGATCCAAAAGCCGTCAAAACTGGTCCACAAATCGTATTTGAAGGCTTTTCCAAGCATCGGCAAATTGATGTCTTAAGATATTTTTTTTCATCTCTTTTTAACGACTCTTGGACATGTTAATTTTTTAAAAAAGACGTTGGTGTTTTCGTTAGCACTAAAGGGACTTGAGACATTAATTTATGCTCAACGGTTTAATCAACTTCCCTTACACTTAGGGGCACTTTCAGTCGGTCAGTTCCTCCAAAAACCCTTAATCGACAATTTACCTGATTTGACTTGATAACTGAAGCTTGACATAGTTTTCGGGAAACATTTTTGTTCCGTTTACAAGCTAATCAGTAGTTGGT
>NC_081451.1:9312645-9313101 GCF_007210705.1 Tigriopus californicus
CCTCCAAAAACCCTTAATCGACAATTTACCTGATTTGACTTGATAACTGAAGCTTGACATAGTTTTCGGGAAACATTTTTGTTCCGTTTACAAGCTAATCAGTAGTTGGTGTTGGATCACAAAAACGTTATTTTGTAGATCTAAAATGAAAGGGTGTTTGTTTTTATCTATATGTTACATCATTCTTGAATTCTCTTCCAGTTCATTAAATCCAACGTATTGATGATTAATCAAGTTAACTTTAAAAGCAGCAAATCAACTATTTAAGAAATCAACTCTGTTATCTTAGAATCAACAGAGCCAATTCACAACTGCCCAAGGACTGCCCTATACCTTGAGTCAAAATCTTCCTTGAGCTAAAACTAAGTACCAACGTGGCTCCTCGTAACACAACTGCTTGTGGCAATTTAGTGACTTTTCACCTCACTCCAATATCTCCTTGAAAGTTTGAAAATC
>NC_081451.1:9313130-9317127 GCF_007210705.1 Tigriopus californicus
GGTTTTCCTCTTCGGCCTTACTCTCGGGGCCTTCCGAGTCGTTGCTGTAGTCGTCCCCACTTGACTCTGAAGTGGGCGGCTGTTTGGCCTCGGGTTCGGCCGGAGTATTTTTCTTGCTTACGGGAAGCCCATCTTCGACATAGCGCTTCTTCCCCAGACCGCCGGAAGGTGAGGTCGTTGAGGTTGAGCCGTTGAACTCTAGGTGGATTCGATGCGGGGGCGATGCCAGGGTGAGTGCCAGTGCTTCGCCCTCTGGGATGGTCTCCAATTCGGTGGTGTCCTTGGCTCTGGAGGCTCTGGATCGCCGCACGAGTCGCTTGACGGTACGGTAGCGGTCGTAGAGTGACTTGACTACCAGCTTCTCATCCTCATCCATGGGAGCTCCGTAGGCACTCTCGAATTGACGGATGGCGTTGTGGAGGTCCACTTTTTCGTCGTGAAGCTGTTCCACGGTCATCTCGTCGAGCGTCACACAACGACCTTTATTGGTCCTCTGGTAGTTCAAGCACTGAAAGAAAGGCTACTTTTGGAGAGAAAGTTCTTCTTCCGCGGGAGTTCTGCCAAGTACATACCTCTTCTATCTCGTCCAACGTGCTCCGCATGGCCTCCAGATCCTTGCTCTTATGGGAGTTATTGTTGTCGTTGTTATTGTTCTGCACCGATTCCCCGCTGCTCCCATCGGTGCTGTTTGTGTCATCACCGGGGCTCTCCACTTCCAGATCCAGACCCACCAACTTGTCCGAGTCGTTGCTGCCCTCATCCAAGTCCTCCAAGAAATCACAGTCTCTGTAGCCTCTGATTTGTCTTTGCAATTGGGATTGCTCCAGAAGAAGCCTTCTCATGTTCCGTTCACCCTGTTTGTCAGCCTACAAAGCGGAACACCGGTTATTTTCGGCACTCTGGAGACGGGTAAAAATAGTCCCCAATATCCCTACCTGAGACGGTTTATACCCCTGAGATTCCTCAAAACTGATCTGAAGATTCTCCAACTTCCTCCTGACACTGCTAAGCTGCTTCTTCAAGTGCTTTAACTTGGTCTTTTTGGACGCCTCAGGGTCGGAACTTCGGCGTTGTGTAACCATTGGAGTGGGATCCAGGTAACGGAGAATGCCCATTGCTCGACTCGAGTACATTTGGTCGTCCTCCAAGGAGCCAGATGGACGAGACCCATAATTCTGGAATATATGAATACGAGCCTTTTTTTATTAAGATTATCCGGAAGCGATTGGAGCTTTTGTTACATACGTAGATGACATTGAAGCCATTCAGTTGTGTCTTATTATTTGATTGACTCAATATAGCTATTTCTTATTGAATTTTTTATACTATGTTGGCTTCTTTCCATTCGGTGTACAAGCACTATTATTTTCGAAATATATTATACTCTGTTGGTAGATGTGTCAATGAGATTGATAA
Source organism: Tigriopus californicus (assembly GCF_007210705.1). Taxonomy (NCBI): domain Eukaryota; kingdom Metazoa; phylum Arthropoda; class Copepoda; order Harpacticoida; family Harpacticidae; genus Tigriopus; species Tigriopus californicus. Next base: position 9,314,547 of record NC_081451.1, read on the forward strand.
CGCAGATAATAATTTCCTTTCTCGAACACTTTTACTTGTGTTACTAATACAAAGATCAATCTTCATTATGTATTACATGGATGTTTAGAAAAGACTCGGGCTCTATCTCGACAAGTTTGCTCAAGGCACCTCAAATTGAAGGGAAACAAGTTATACTTGTTCGTATTTTTCCAATGGCAACTGTCCACATGATTGAATAGATAATTAATAATTACCTCGTGGCCAGGAGGCAACCAAGATAATGGTCTAATCTCTTGGTTTTGATCGACAATTGGCCCCACTTCGGCGTGTAGGCCCCATCCATTGAATTTGAAGGAAGTGGGAGTGGGCGGTGTCCTGAATCTTCGGAGACGGCTCAGGTTCTGATGTGGGTGTGGGTGGGACAGTCTGCAAGTCATCACATCAACATGATAAGTAAAAAAGAAGGGCATTACTGCAAACAGAAATTTACTCAGTACCTTTTCCGTCCCTTGTTTGATTGGATCCACATTCTCAGCGTTTGGGACCGAGTTGGAATGGTGTTTCTTCTGAAATTGACAAACACAATTGAGATCCATTATTCATGTTATTGCGCAATTTGGGCCTTGACCTTGGCCTCAAATTGGTCTTTCTCTCATGAGTGTGTGAACGGCATAAGCAATTTTAGGACAGGCTTCAAATTACAGGTAGAGGTGCAATGTCATCCCCAAGTCCCAAAAAGTTGGATTTTCGCTGGTCTACGTACTCTGCTCATCGAGCCAGAACTCCTTGAAACAAGATCATAATTCTGCTCGGTAACAACGGATTTGGTGTCGATAGCGAATTGAACCCGTAATTAAAAGGGCGGACCAGTCAACCACTCATGTATTCATTCATTCTCTCATTCATACGAGTACGTTTGTTCATGCCTACATGCTCTCGCTGTCTGCCTTATCTTATACACCATCGTGCCATCAACATACGGTGTTTCCGTGTCCCATTTGGCCGTGCCCTCATTCATTCAAGAAGATCCCTTCCTATTCATGCAGACTGTCAATAAGGCCGAGATGAACATTTCTAGGCCCTTTTTCTTAAGAGGCTTTTGATCGACCGACTCACCACTTTACCTTGTCTTGGTCGAGACTCGATTGAGAGGCTTCGTCAGCATCGCCTCCCAAGATCGTGGAGCTCGTTAAGGTGGAGTTTGAAGAGCCCGACGAGGTCTCATTGGCTTCATCGATGAAGAATCGATTCCGAGGGTTCTGAAACAACACGAACGGTGAATATTCTCGCTCCTTTTGAATGGGGAAAATGGGAGAATGAGTGAGTTCTGACTTTTGAGTACACATACCTTGCCCTCGTCACCCTGGATTTCGGGAGATGGAACGCAGCAGGGACCATCGTAGTCGAGGTCTACGGAGCTTTGGGATCGTCGAAGGAATCGGTAAAGTCGCAGGCAGAGTCATCCCAAGTCTCACTGGAAACGAGTGGCAACCAAATTAGAAAATGGACCATCCCTCAATCGTCAATTCGTGTCCCCCTGGTTATCAAAATAGCCCACGGTCGTCAAATTAGATCCCTCCAAAACGAAAGGCCTTGTTGTTAAAAGAACTTTCCAAAGACGACCGGTTGACCTTGCATGCAACTGAGGAGCCTCCGTCATTCCAGAGTCATTATTTAATAATGATCGTAGGATAACACATTTGGCCTATTTTAGTGTCCATCCATTTTAAAACAACGAGATCAGATCAAATTAGGATTCCGCTTTCCAATTAAAGATAGTCTGCGACAAAATTGATCAATTAAAAATAAATGTTATTTTATCTCCCCCCCCCGTTTTCTAGTGGATCATCGCCTCGAATGGCGCTCCTTAAACCGGAATGGGACAAGACTCAATACATCATGCTGAATTGTATATATCGTCACATTGTAAAAAAAATAACGGAACCAATGAGGTATTTCGCAATAAAGACCTTTTTAGTAAAATAAATGCACTTTCTGTCTTTCCATTTAGAAGGACAAAAAATATTATTTGATAAAATCATAATCATTTAGAGGACATATAAGAGTATCTGCTATGAGATCAACCCCAAAACTTTAAACATCAACTCCTCTTTTAAACCTAAAATATAATATGGGCTTACCTGCTTGATCTGGAGAATTTGCTATCATGTTCCACAAGAGTCTCTTGCCGTTCTTTGCGCTTCCGAGCTTTACACGAAGATGTACATTTGGCCTGCAGGACCTTGGAAAATTGGCTGCAAAAAATAACAATTGGACAATCTTCATACCAACGTTATGTTTCTATCCATTTAGAGCTAGTTCAAACCAACGGAAACTGGACAAAATGTCAAGGAGACATTTCCATAGCCCTACAATTGTCAGTCCTAGCCCATCAAACCCGAGCGACCCCTTGCGGTCAAACTGTCGGATATACAATACATTCCAAGAATGACGAACCTCTTGATAAATGTAAGAGGAATACATGCATGTGGTACTCGAAAAAGGTCAGTGTGATTAAATTAATCATTCGATCTATTCAAGCTCTCATGCAAAATGAGGTAACTAATGCTCGTAGGAAAAATTACCCCTCGATTTTATTGGCCTTGAAAAAGGTTTCTGT
>NC_081451.1:9317178-9319311 GCF_007210705.1 Tigriopus californicus
TGCATCTCGTTCTCATTTGACAAAGGAGTTTCAAGAAACCAAACCTTCTTTGTAAAAAAAAACCGAGCTGTGTTTAACGCAGTGCGCACAAAAAAGCACACAAAAAATGTTCCTTAAGTATTCACTCATCAAAACGTAAAATATTGCTTACACTATGGACCCCATGAGCTTAACTTGGTTGATAGAGCCCATCTTCAAAATTATCAACATCTCATATTAAGGTAAAGAGTGCCAATGATAGGCAATTAGTGATGTTAATTCAAGTAAAAATTGAAGGGATTATTGAGTTAAATCAGAAAGAAGTATAACATTGCATCATTCCATGAATGAAAAAGTAAGGAAACTAGAAGAAGCGCATTAAGATTTTTTCAACATTATACCTATACCCTAACTGAAAGAAGTTCAGTCCTTATACAAACACATAACTCTAGAAAGCATAGGACAGCATAACTCTTGAATAATCTGAGCTGCTGTGTTGGTCTCAAATAAATGTAAGACAAAACAGCAAATAACAACTTAATGTCGCTTTTATACCGCCGCACCCTGCAACGTCTCTGTCCAAAGCCAACCTGTACCTTTTTTAACCACCTTCAGCCAATAAGTACGATCTTTCGATTCGAGAAACTGGCTAAGGAGGGGCTTGTCTCCGTACTCTTAATTAGTCCATGCCATGTTTACCTGTCTCTCGATCAAGTTCTCGTGTAGAAAGTGCGCACAACTTACATAAGCTTGATTTCCTCGGGACACTCGTCCTCGCCCTCGTGACGTTTTCGGTGGACTTCGGTGGCCTTCCCGGCCGCTGCATTGGTCGTGTCCTCGGTCTTCTGATGTTTATCGATCACCCATTTCTCCTCGATGGCAAAAATGGCTCGATAGTCCGAGACCAATCGGGCCAAGATGGCCTCCAATTTCGCCGAGAGGGCCTGATCGTTTCCGTATTCGATGGACCGTTCCACCACATATGAGGCCACCTTCAGGGACTCGTAGTCAAAGATCCTTTGAATGATGGTGTTGTAGTATTGAGTGGTTGAGTACAGATGCTCAGATGAGACCTGGAGAAAGAACCAGGTGGAATGAAGGTCACATCTTGGGGGTTTTAAGGTCATTCGCCTTTTTTTGGGGGAGGGGGGGTATCAAGGACTTCTCAAGTACAGACAAAGGCCATTGATGAAGTCCATTCCGTTCCTTTGGCGTAATGCCAAATGTTTGTACTTCTCTGACGAGATGTTGACTGCGTGTACTGTTCAAGTGGCATAACAAACCCCTTTTAAATTCGTTTTTTTCCTAACGAAAGATAAAAGACAACTAATGATCTAAGAATCTTCACGAACGATAAATAAACTCAAGATGAAGTGAAGTGACCCTTTCGATGACAAATTTCTAACGAAAGCCTCCTTAACAAATACTGAGATTATGCTCTAATGAGCTTTTACGAAGGAGACGAAAAGAGAATTTGGTTATTGTGGTATGAATTTTCTACTTTGCTTTCAGCACTCAAACACCAATATGTATTAGTCAATGTTTTCAAATGAATCTACCCCAATCATTTTCCTAAAATTGCATCTTTAGATGTCAGGCGTTTAATATTTGCAAAAGAGGATTCATCCCTAATGAAAAGCTGCTTGATCACGCTACATACATTTGGATATTATTTATCATACAGAGGTTTAGTAAATTTACTGAAGAAACTTTGTTACATAAAGAGTTACGACACTGCCCGATTGATGTACGTAGAAATGGCGTGGTTGAGCCTTAACTTTTTGACTTATCATGTTACCACCGTCACATAAGACATGAATAATGACGCGTCTTTATGCTTGCTAATGCATGCAGCCTTTGTAGTGCTTCTTTCCCCGGCCTTTCTCTTCTCTCTCGTAAAGACTCCACTTCTAGGGAAATCCAGCGCATCGAAATGGGAACAAAAAAACTTACGGAGGTGAGTAGTCTGAGTTGTCCACATAAATCGGCCAGCTTCTTGTGCTGATTGTGATCCAGTTGATGGAGAACATGTCTGAATCGGCTGGTGCACAAACAGGGATGCTCGTCTAGGTATTCTGAGGACAAAGTAGGCATTTTATTCGATCAGTCCCCTTCAAGGAACTTGCCCAGTGTGTGGCTCACTTACTTGATTGA
>NC_081451.1:9319347-9326954 GCF_007210705.1 Tigriopus californicus
AAACTTGAGACGTCTAGTTACAAAAAAATGACTAGGTTCCGAGACATTGCAAAAGAAAGTTCCGACAAGTGAACAGATTTGCACTTGAAAGAGTTGACGTTGATGTTTAGAAGCAGAAGTGTCGGGGTAATGAAAGGATACCTGTAAAAGTGAAAGTCTCTTTTGGGTAATGTAAGGCCTAGATCAACAAACCACTTAAAAAAGAAGGATGAAGACACGGACAACTACTGTAGTCATTGAGGCATATTGCTATTCATTTGCCAACAATTGATTGGCAATCCAAATTTGAAAGCTAAGTTTATGTAGAGTTTAGATGTCAAGTTTACTTCACTGTTGATAGCTTATTTGACTGTTATGGCTGAACATGAGTAATGTAAGGGAAGTAGATCGATCCAACACCTTGCTGCCGAGCTACCAAAATGTGTTTTGGTTGGAGTAACTCTTCTCTCCCTAGACCTCTACTATTTATTATCGTATAGCTTAGGTTAGGATTGATAAGGTTGAATTAAGTTAGGTTCATTTAAAAAAATATGTCTGCATTGAGGCATAGCATGGATTTAACACCCATCATTTGAGAAGGTTGCGAGAGTTCTGAGGAGGCAACTGTTTCCCTTACCTTCGTCGCAGTCCCCATCTTGCCTCGGAATTTTGGAGTTGGTCACCTCGATTTCCTGCAGGAATGCGTCAGAAATAATTTTCGCACGAATGGGATAGTTGAATCTCAAGTTACCTTGTGTTCTTGATTTCTTATCCGTTGAACACAATCCGCTTCGGAACAACTATCTACCATGCTTCTTCGGCTTCACTTCTGTTGAATGGGTCTTGTAAGATTAAATCTTTCTTTGCACTGAGGTTGGGTGGTCAATCTCCCAAGTCCTTTTATGAACACGTATTATAGTCTGCTCTAGTAGTGTGGCTTTATGGTCCAAGCCTCAACGAGGGAGGGTGGGGTTCATATCTCTATCACGACACATCTTGATTTCCAGTGATTTCCAGTGTTTAGGGTTGTTTCAATGATCGATTACAGAGAAGCCGAAGTGCTAACATTGAGCCACTTCAAAGGCTTTCTTGATCCAACATGAAGATCGATTGTACCTCAGACGTTCAGCTGTTGAAACCTGGAATCAAAACAAGTCACGATGCGGTCGGTTATCAATGTCCATCGTTATCGGGCGCTAATCCGCTACTCAAGTATGTACTTGAACAACGATCACTCGGAATTTATGACCAAGTTTAAAAAGAAGTTCCCCTTGCTATGCAAAATCATATTCCATTTCAAAATCTGACGACAAACATCTTGAATAAATGTGATTATCTTGGAAATACCAATATACAAGAAAGGAAATCAAGAACCGGCGGATTTCCTTCTTACCAGAATCGCCTGCGATTCCGTTAGGTCGGTTTATACCGGCCATCCAATCCCAGTTTCCGTTGGTCCCAACCTCATTCCATTGATTGCCTCTTCAAAAGCTAATGCTTTATTTCCGCTCTAATTACACTTGGCTGTCAATGTGAGTCTCCGTTGTATTGGCAACCCGCTGACGTCAAGTCCTGTCCCAAGCATTACTGCACATCGTTATTTCCCCTTGGGAACAGGAATTTTTCTGGTGTTTACCAATTACGTCGGAGGTCTCTTTTTTTGCTCCGCGGTCCATCCTGTTCTCAACATAGAGATATTACAAAGGGAGGTAGTTTTGATTCTATGTTGCACTAAGATAACAATTTGATTTGCTTTTCCTTCTGCCACATGATTTCCTTTATGATATGATAGTTCTGCTAAACAAAAGAATTAGGTTTGAATAAAACCCGTCAAGAAGAAGTAACGTTTATATGTTTTTTTTTTTTTGCAAATTAACACGCATTTTAACTGACCTCACTAATCTCCCGATATGGCAAACACAAATTAGAATTAAATTTCAACGCTTGTTGTAATTGTAATAGTAATTGTTGTGTGGTGAAGCTATTGGATGTCAATTCTCGAAAAAAAAGAGCAAAACAACTTGGTTGGTAATACCCTATCTATTTGCAACAACTCTATGGGTCCAGGTATGCTGTCATCAGAAGACGGACTTGGCACGAGCTCAACTATGTTTCCCAATCACATGATTTCCATGTGTAGGAAACGAACGGAACATTAAAAAGACTTCAATCCCACCCAAATGAAAAGCTCTCTACCAGACTGACAAAAACTGATGAGGCAACAAAGTTTGCCATCAGGATCAAATTTAGATTCTCGAGGAGAAGCATTCCGTGGACAACTATGTGCCACGTTTTCATCAACGTGTCGATTGGAGAAACAAAATATGCGTGGCAAGCAATACAGGACATGATAAAGCAATGGCACCAATCCAGTAATAGCTTTAAGAGGAACAACATCATGAAGCTCTTGTTCATCTCGAGTGGAAAAATGAAGCCAGATTAGGTCCAATTTATCCGTTGTTGTTTGTCTGTCCATGGAAAGTCTTGCCTTATGAGAATATGTTTTTTGCTTCCAATTTGCTTTTCAACCATAGGTTGGACATTGATTCATGAAATATATCTGTTTCGCTATTTTCTTGTAGAGAAACCGCAGGAACTGGAAAGGACTCATATTGAGCGCTAAAAGTACGCCAATCTTGATATCTTGCCAAAAATCAAGCTCAAACAAACGCTCCACTAAAACAGCACAACTCATATAATGAACCGTCGATCCCATCAAAAAGCAACCGAGATATCTTGAGGCAGCTCTTCTACATATAAATCATATCTATTCATTTCTAACACCAAAAGGTAACTTTTAGATATAGTGAAAAGGAAGCGAAGCTGTAAAATTTCAAGGGCAAAAAACTTCATTAGCCGAATATTCATTTTCTCAAATTCAATTTTGCTCCACGTCAGAGTGGAAAAATCAAACAATAGTTACAAATAACTTTGCATTTATGAAGATTGTCAGAGAGCATCAGACACTTCACTAACTAGACGGCGCTACAAGCGCTTTCTGAAGGATAACCGCTCACAATCTTATTATAAACTAACCAACGATAGTTTTTGTGTCAGTCAAAACTGACCCTGTTACCTTAATCCGTATCCAAGCTACCTCAGGTCAAAACCTCCTTTTTTCTCATTTTGTGATAAATCATGCCAACTTATTAAAAACTTAAGGCTTAAAAACTGCATTATATCATAACCAGGCTTCGGGTGATTCGAAATCGAATGATATCATTTGGTACACATCAATTACTATTTGCTATATTTTGGCTCTTGTTTGCCCTTGTTTGGGCGCCATCTAATGTTGAAATTTCAAGATTACGAATTGCATCTGCCATGAATATGAAGGCTTTTTTATTCAAATGTAATTGGGTATTGACAGTTTTAGCACAAAAGCGAAGATGCCTGGCATACCTTATTATGTCAATATCGAAAAAGGAAAAGCTCCTTGTTGGGCATTGGTCATATATTTTAGTTTTCAAATACTAAAATTCGAAAAATTGTTTCTTAAGAGTTAAAAAACAGATTGATGTTGCAAGTTATGGCTCACATGGTTAAAAGGACATTCAAAAGGTGAAGTTGGTGGTTTTTGCATGTGCATTATTCTGGAAGGATTTATTTGAAATATTGGTCTTGTAAAATTTCTCACTACTCTAAATTAGAGTTTCGAATCATATCGTATCAAGTTAAAAAAAAAAAACATCGCTACTCTAAAGTGTCAGGATCTTTTATGTTTAAAATTATCTCGATTCTCTCATCGTAAAAAAAAGCGCAGTTGGTTTTCGCTATTTCAATTGTAAATCTAAGTGCATCTTGAGCCAAATTTCTCTACTTTCATCATGTCTCATTTCCTGGACATTTTTGAACAGCGCTAGATATTCTTAAACCTCCTGTCATTGATCAACTAAAACATGAAAAAAAAACTTTGTTATTGTCACTCCGTCAGAAAATGTTTGCCTTGGCAAAGTTTTGGTAGTTTGAAAAGGTTCTTTCCCAGTTTTTCCACGGAATTCTCAGTCAATCAAGAGTTTTCCGGAAACAAGATAAGGACGTCCTCCCAAAACTTTCTAATCACACCAAAGAGACACAGACTTATTGAGTATAACACTTCTAAAAAAGACTTTAAAGTGTATTTTAAAACAAGTAAGCCCACTGAAAAGCCACGAGCTCTGCTTTAGTTCAATGTACTTTACAAGATATTTCTCTTAGGAGGAAAATATTTCATGTCAAAAATGCAAAGAGAGACTAAATTCAGGACAATGTGCAAAAGAACATTTTTAACGCAATGAGGATCAAAAAAAGTCTCGAAGAATGCATCCTTTTCATCTCTGCCTCATCAGCCTTTTCTGGATGAAGGCTGTTTTGCATTCCAGCAACTTTCGAGGTGTAAAAGCAATAACATTGACCAACGGACACAAGATGAATCGTCTCCAAAAGATAAGATACACAAAACATTGATTGCCTAAAGCCCTCCTAGGTACTATCTTATGCAGATTAACCTCCCTCCAAATTCGACCAAAGAAAAGTCTGATAAATGAAACTGTTTAAGGTTTACTCCAGAGAATTGACCAAAGTAGTCTGAACGAAAACGTACAACAAGGTCAGTGATACGTAGACAAAACCTTGATACCTCAGACCAAAGTTGGTGAGCATGCTCATCTAATCTTACATCTTCTCCATTCCATCCGGAAACACCTACCACTAGATGGCGCCAAAAAGATACTAACTTCAAAATATAGGTGACCACTGTCCATGGAATTGCAAAATGCGTCGTCTCGACATATGACTAAATTTGGCTTCTTTCAACAATAAGTGTTGAAGAATGTGATTGAACAAGTCAATATTTGGCAAAATATTGTAGCGTGATACTTCAATACTATCATTCTATTTTGGACAATTGTTGCCAAACTAAAGCTTCCTGAATCTAATAAAGTTCCATGTCTTTCGATGCTCTTTTAAATTCCTGGGCCTTGCTGTTATGCAGACCTAAACACCTGAAACATGAATAAAACAGAAATACCTTGGTGTCAATTTCAAGAAACGTTCTGATAACTCGACACCTCTCTCTCAAAATTGGAATTTTCGACATGACTATTAAAGCATTGAAATTGAGGTTATGGCCTCGTTCATTTGACGTCTTAGTTCAAATTAAGTGACAACAACAGTCTTCAGCCTTATCTCCTCAAATAAAACCACATACCTGACATTTTAGTCGATAGGGATGACAAAAAGGGCATAAAAACAGGAACAAAAGGCAGATTCAAAAATAATCAATTGCATAGCGAAATATTCCCCAAAATTAACCAAACCAAGAGCCAAAATTAAAGCTTACTACTATATCTGCTCCCTCACACATGAAAGTTACACATAAATCAGAAAATTCCCCCTCTTTAACTTTGAAAAAAGTTTAACTCAATCGCCCAATGGGCCAAATGCATCCAACACCTTTAATAAGTTCTTTTCTAAAGTGGCTTTTTATTTAGAATTAAGCGTCATAAACGCACTCAATGCCTACTGAACATGCGATAGGTACAAAAAAGCAGGAGAAAAATCGGCTGTGGATCTTAAAATGATATTTACCAGAAGTTGACATCCCTACTAATCCATCTCGTTTGAGCAAGTGGTCAGCTGAGAGAAGAAGGTATGTCACTTACATAATCATTCATGGAGCATCCAGCTCTCTCGACAAAAAATGGCCTGAAGCATCACACTTTGTTGACACTCTCCCGTCAAGTACTTAATCAATCCTAGGGAATCAAACCAATGCCAATGTTTTCACGAACTTACATTCCAAACCAAACACAAGGTACGAAGGGCTGACATCGAAAAATGGCACTGTCACATGGCGGAAAATACAGGACACACAATTCATTAACCTCAATTTTGCTCTTTTGCAGAAACTGGAAGGCCGAGCAAGTCTGGCCTTGTTGCCTTCAGTGAGAGCTCGACCAAACAGGAAGCAAGGGGCAAGGCAGTTTGTTGTGGGGGGCAGCAATGCTCCTTGCAAGTTAGGCGAGACTTTGAGAGAAGTGCATGCACACTTGGACCATAGGAAGGAGAGCGGCACACAGCAGCGCGCTTTCTGGCTGGCTTGAATCACAAAGACGTGGGAACACTGAACGCTCAAGGGAGGACAAGAAGAAGAAGAAGAAGAAGAAGAAGAAGGAGGAAAAAAGAAAGGCCCATGGATCTGCAAGGACAGGAATCTAGAATCTGCAAGGGTGCAAGCCCGCCATGAATGGAACGGGTGACCATTTCAGGGTGGCGGGGCTCCTTTTTCCTCTTGCTTGAGAGGAGGTTCGCAAGGAACAGGGTGTGCATATAAGAGGTATTTTTATAGAGGACGGATGGGTCAGCGCCCAATGGAATAGAACAACACGAGTTTGGTGGCCTTGAAAGCCACATGTGTGTCTCTAATACAAATTGATGGTCACTGAGGGAGGAAGAACACTTGAAGTACGGAACAACTTTGTACTCCACTTAATTGGGGCACCTTAAGCCAGGAGTCACTTCAAATGGTAACTTTTTTTTACCACTGACCTTTATCGTCTTGATTCAAACTTCCTTATAAAAAGATGAATAAAAAAGATTGGAAGGTAAATGTTTGTGTTATTAATCGTGACTAATATTCTTAATAAGTTCTAATAAGACTTCCTCTTCCGAAATAGCAACGACAAATGGGAATGGAAGAGAAACCATTTCAGGCTTCTTTCGGCGCACCGCTACACATGAGAGGTTGTAGTATAACAGTTTTTTTTTTCAGTTCTCAAGCACTGTACAGTCGAACTTCGATTTTATTGATTTGAATTGAATGATATTTTGATTCTCACCAAATACTGAATTTCCCTCGTAACAAGTCTCGATTTGACAATAGGTTCTCCGCTGACGGACATTATCGGTAAATCGAAATTCGATTGTGCCTTCAAAAACTGGAAAACGGAAGACATGAAAATTCTCAACCTACTATACTTTTTTAGTTCAAAGTGTAATGAATTCATTTAAACGGTAGTAATAAAAAGGAGATGTTGAAGCAGACTATTTTCTTTGATGTTAAAAATTTTGACCAATGCAATAATGATACTTGGCCTTCTTTGTCGGCCCTTGAAGACCATGGTTCCGACACATTTTGGTCTGATTTGCGCAAAGTTTTACAATTGTTATTAAAAACTCATAGATTTGAAATTCATGAGATATGAGGCCATTGTTGAAATTCTTCCATCAACTTACAGAAATTATAATTAGAAAAGGGTTACATGTGTGATCTATAGGCACAATTAAGAAAATTTTAGGATTCTCCCTCTCAGGATATCATCTCTTCTGTCCTTGCCAGTCACCAATGAGTCATTCGTTTTAGGACCATACTTGAGCGTGTCATGCCTTTTTTTACGCGTGTCTTTCTCTGGATCATGACTCAAATACTCGTGGCCTTGATTGGCCTTGCTCTGTTTGCTTCTTTTGGTAAATGGAACAAAGCCTTAGATGCCCAGTTGTTCTATTTGGAAGTCACCCTGAGCACTTTTTTTCTTCAAAAAAAAAAGGAGCATTTTCTGAAAAGCCCTTTTGGCTTTCCGTTCTTGCCGTCACAGGGTTGGAGGAAACCGGAACAACCATGCGAGAAATCCTCTGCTACATCGAGGGCA
>NC_081451.1:9326990-9386175 GCF_007210705.1 Tigriopus californicus
ACTCGACACCTCTCTCTCAAAATTGGAATTTTCGACATGACTATTAAAGCATTGAAATTGAGGTTATGGCCTCGTTCATTTGACGTCTTAGTTCAAATTAAGTGACAACAACAGTCTTCAGCCTTATCTCCTCAAATAAAACCACATACCTGACATTTTAGTCGATAGGGATGACAAAAAGGGCATAAAAACAGGAACAAAAGGCAGATTCAAAAATAATCAATTGCATAGCGAAATATTCCCCAAAATTAACCAAACCAAGAGCCAAAATTAAAGCTTACTACTATATCTGCTCCCTCACACATGAAAGTTACACATAAATCAGAAAATTCCCCCTCTTTAACTTTGAAAAAAGTTTAACTCAATCGCCCAATGGGCCAAATGCATCCAACACCTTTAATAAGTTCTTTTCTAAAGTGGCTTTTTATTTAGAATTAAGCGTCATAAACGCACTCAATGCCTACTGAACATGCGATAGGTACAAAAAAGCAGGAGAAAAATCGGCTGTGGATCTTAAAATGATATTTACCAGAAGTTGACATCCCTACTAATCCATCTCGTTTGAGCAAGTGGTCAGCTGAGAGAAGAAGGTATGTCACTTACATAATCATTCATGGAGCATCCAGCTCTCTCGACAAAAAATGGCCTGAAGCATCACACTTTGTTGACACTCTCCCGTCAAGTACTTAATCAATCCTAGGGAATCAAACCAATGCCAATGTTTTCACGAACTTACATTCCAAACCAAACACAAGGTACGAAGGGCTGACATCGAAAAATGGCACTGTCACATGGCGGAAAATACAGGACACACAATTCATTAACCTCAATTTTGCTCTTTTGCAGAAACTGGAAGGCCGAGCAAGTCTGGCCTTGTTGCCTTCAGTGAGAGCTCGACCAAACAGGAAGCAAGGGGCAAGGCAGTTTGTTGTGGGGGGCAGCAATGCTCCTTGCAAGTTAGGCGAGACTTTGAGAGAAGTGCATGCACACTTGGACCATAGGAAGGAGAGCGGCACACAGCAGCGCGCTTTCTGGCTGGCTTGAATCACAAAGACGTGGGAACACTGAACGCTCAAGGGAGGACAAGAAGAAGAAGAAGAAGAAGAAGAAGAAGGAGGAAAAAAGAAAGGCCCATGGATCTGCAAGGACAGGAATCTAGAATCTGCAAGGGTGCAAGCCCGCCATGAATGGAACGGGTGACCATTTCAGGGTGGCGGGGCTCCTTTTTCCTCTTGCTTGAGAGGAGGTTCGCAAGGAACAGGGTGTGCATATAAGAGGTATTTTTATAGAGGACGGATGGGTCAGCGCCCAATGGAATAGAACAACACGAGTTTGGTGGCCTTGAAAGCCACATGTGTGTCTCTAATACAAATTGATGGTCACTGAGGGAGGAAGAACACTTGAAGTACGGAACAACTTTGTACTCCACTTAATTGGGGCACCTTAAGCCAGGAGTCACTTCAAATGGTAACTTTTTTTTACCACTGACCTTTATCGTCTTGATTCAAACTTCCTTATAAAAAGATGAATAAAAAAGATTGGAAGGTAAATGTTTGTGTTATTAATCGTGACTAATATTCTTAATAAGTTCTAATAAGACTTCCTCTTCCGAAATAGCAACGACAAATGGGAATGGAAGAGAAACCATTTCAGGCTTCTTTCGGCGCACCGCTACACATGAGAGGTTGTAGTATAACAGTTTTTTTTTTCAGTTCTCAAGCACTGTACAGTCGAACTTCGATTTTATTGATTTGAATTGAATGATATTTTGATTCTCACCAAATACTGAATTTCCCTCGTAACAAGTCTCGATTTGACAATAGGTTCTCCGCTGACGGACATTATCGGTAAATCGAAATTCGATTGTGCCTTCAAAAACTGGAAAACGGAAGACATGAAAATTCTCAACCTACTATACTTTTTTAGTTCAAAGTGTAATGAATTCATTTAAACGGTAGTAATAAAAAGGAGATGTTGAAGCAGACTATTTTCTTTGATGTTAAAAATTTTGACCAATGCAATAATGATACTTGGCCTTCTTTGTCGGCCCTTGAAGACCATGGTTCCGACACATTTTGGTCTGATTTGCGCAAAGTTTTACAATTGTTATTAAAAACTCATAGATTTGAAATTCATGAGATATGAGGCCAATGTTGAAATTCTTCCATCAACTTACAGAAATTATAATTAGAAAAGGGTTACATGTGTGATCTATAGGCACAATTAAGAAAATTTTAGGATTCTCCCTCTCAGGATATCATCTCTTCTGTCCTTGCCAGTCACCAATGAGTCATTCGTTTTAGGACCATACTTGAGCGTGTCATGCCTTTTTTTACGCGTGTCTTTCTCTGGATCATGACTCAAATACTCGTGGCCTTGATTGGCCTTGCTCTGTTTGCTTCTTTTGGTAAATGGAACAAAGCCTTAGATGCCCAGTTGTTCTATTTGGNCTCGTAACAAGTCTCGATTTGACAATAGGTTCTCCGCTGACGGACATTATCGGTAAATCGAAATTCGACTGTGCCTTCAAAAACTGGAAAACGGAAGACATGAAAATTCTCGACCTAGTATACTTTTTAAGTTCAAAGCGTAATGAATTCATTTAAACGGTAGTAATAAAAAGGAGATGTTGAAGCAGACTATTTTCTTCGATGTTAAAAATTTTGACCAATGCAATTATGATGCTTGGCCTTCTTTGTCGGCCCTTGAAGATCATGGTTCCGACACATTTTGGTCTGATTTGAGCAAAGTGTTACAATTGTTATTAAAAACTCATAGATTTGAAATTCATGATATTTGGAAGTCACCCTGAGCACTTTTTTTCTTAAAAAAAAAAGGAGCATTTTCTGAAAAGCCCTTTTGGCTTTCCGTTCTTGCCGTCACAGGGTTGGAGGAAACCGGAACAACCATGCGAGAAATCCTCTGCTACATCGAGGGCACAAACGGTCCGGTCATTCAACTCATTTCACCCCTCATCTTCCGTCATCAGGAAACGTCCTTGCGAGAGAAAACCAACCAGTCACAGCCGGTTTTGGGAAGTGTGTGTCCAGAACCCTTGATGATGGATTTCAGGGTGAACAGGTCAATGAACCATCTCCATACTTGAGATCTGATCTTGAAGACCTAGTATTTAACTATCTTCGATAGAGCATCACCGGGAAAAACATTTGCTCAAGATGAATGGTTCTTAGCTCCACTAAGACCGATTATGACTCAGCTATGATTTTAGGAAAGCGTGTTTAAGGACACAGGTGTGATCGATTATGGCCAAGGGATTTCACTTTCGTGTCTGAACTTGAAAATTCTTGAACGGAATTGCGCCGTAAATGGCTGGCATTCTAGGACTGCAAACAAATCCTAGAATAATGACTCGACTTCTATTGCTCTTTCGGAATCACAAATGGTTTTTTAAAAATTAACTCGTGATTCATGAAAAGATCGAATTTTGAGCCTAGGTTAAAAATTAATCCTGCATTTATTGTGGAGGTTACCTCATGACAAGAATGATAAGCTTACTTTTAAAAAGCATGTTTGCCAACAATTTACAAAGAAATGCTAATAATTAAAATCATTTGCATGAAACTTCAACCAAATGTAAAGAAGAGCAAGTTATAGTAATTGCCAAGGCTCGAGTTACATGAAAATGAATCGAGTTTATTTTAGAATCGACATAACCAGACTGACCAGAGCAATGGAAATATTCGCAGGGATTTAGAAATCTACTTTTTGTTGCTTGATGTAGCGTTTCTTTTTTCCTTTTCGATAAATCAGCAATTTCCTAAGAGGGCATTCTCGTACACACTTTTATGAGGTCTTTAATATTCGGCGTCTGGTAACAAGATACAGGCCTTACACTGCATGAAGTACGGTTTACGTTCTTGACTTCAGAGGGCGTTTTGTGAGCCAGCCTCCAGCGAATTAAGGGCCGATTGGGCTGATTTCTCTTTATTGAATTATGATGCATTTGTGCTGTTTTTGACAAACTCTATCTAAATAATATGTATAATTAGTGACCGGGGTCACATAATATTCGAAAAAGAAGTCGCTTTCTTGGCATGTAACGAGCAGTTTACTTTGCAATCTGCCGTACGTCTTCCCGTTTGGTTTGGGCAGTATGACGTTGCAAATAAGGGCCCCTATGAGACTGTCCTAAATAATTCGACTCTCAGGTTGGTCCTTGGTACAGAACAGCAATTTTTTGTCTTCATTGCATCCCTTCAAAGGAGAGGACAAAAAACCCCGCTATGGCCACGTATTCATGTTTTGATGTCAATGTAAAGTCATTAAATATTGAACAAGTGACTAATCTTGCAAAAGAAAAACCCACTCAAGTCAAGTCAAAATCAATTATCCTGTTTCCATCCAACGAATGTAAAGAAACGTGAGGTAGATCCCCGTCCATGATCATCGTTTTGCACCTTGTCAAATGTGTTTCGAATCAAAAACTGGAAGTCTTGTATATTATTTCTATTGACAACATGAAAGATTTGGAACTCGGCATCTAGGAAGACTTGTCATCTACCAAGGCCCAGGGGGGACTAAATTCACATTTTCTCTCAGTCTTTCGAGGAACAGAAATTAGATAATATCGTGTCCAATTACCCCACTTAAATTTCGTTTTTGATAAAAAATGTCCTAATGCAAAAAAAAATCATGTGAAGCCAATCGTAGGGGGGGGGAGGGGGTCAAGCGGGATTTTTTTAACTGCGGGATTCAAACTCTCAGCAGTGTGAAATTTGGAAGCACTTGGCTAGATATTTGACAAAAGGATTTTTCGCATGGCTCATAGCAGACGGTAAACAGTTTTCGATACGTGATTGGCTCTCAATGCAATCTAACTTGTACCCAAGTTATTTCTGCTATAAAGAAAAATGATGAGTTAAAGTATTTGCGACTTAGCAAGTTGTTTTGATTGTGACGTAACGACGTTTAGTCCAAAAATCTATCCAGAACTTGAAAAGTCTTATATCGTGTTCTACTTTTGTACGTGGATACATCGACAAATTGCTCAGATGATGTAAATTTAGGAACTTTCTTTAACAAGGAGAGAAGATGGAATGCTCGAAGTTTGAATAAATATTGATTTGAAATCCTTTACAATTATAAAGATTTGTAAAAGATGATCCATGCGATAAATGACCATATTCTCAACTTCTAGATTTATCATGGCCAATATTGGAGAACATTGCCTCATTTTCTTATTAAGAAGCATAATTCCGAAGGATAATAATAGTGCCTTAAAAAATATCGTTCACAATGCCTATATGAATATTGATCGATTAGACGTCCTCACAAAGCCAAAAGAAATCATACATTCAAGAGAGCGTTTCATAAATCATTCACAATATTCGATCTCGTTAATTGTTAACTTTTCACGACAATAAATCCATCAGAATCGAGATGTAAGTCTATCAAAAGAGAAACTGTGGGAATATGTGACCACAACTCTTTCATTGGCCTCTACCAGATTCTCCAAACGAAAGACGACGTGTTTCTCCCTCAGAAATAGAGCAATCACACTTTTTGTGGTGTGTACACCACATCATGAATTTGGAGGCCGGGCCAAGATAAGAAACAGGTTATTAGGAAGAATGGCCACTGGACTTGGCCATAAAAATAGTACTTTATACTTAAACCTAGGCATTGCACCATACCATGTTGTCACTTGTCACTCACCAAGTGTTAATGTGGTATATTTTGAGGGGGTTGGTTCGCTCTCGATTTCGGACACTACTAACAAGCAACAACACCTTGTGGAAAAGATGCCAACTGTACTAGGAATTCTAATCCAGTCTCTCTGGCAGACAACAATCAGAGGAATGTTCTCTACACACACCAAGCAAGAACAAGGCCAGGATGGGCACTTGTCTCCTCACTGACTCAAGTGTGGTTGAGACGAGAGTAGGGAGAGGGGCACTAGTAGAGTGCCTCCGATCCAAGATCCTAACAAACAGCGGTCAAGAGTACGGCCCAAACGCCGCTGAACCAGGCATGTTTTTGGTGGTTACAAGTTCAACGCCTCTGGATTGGACGCTGGAGAACTTGGAGGGCGGTGGTGGTGGTGGTGGTGGTTGTGGTGATGGTGGTGGAACTCCAGGTGCGTTTGGCGTTAAAGGGCTCTAGTTGAAGAGAAGTGTCGTCAAATAAATAAACAAGGACCTGCTCAGTAATGGTGGACGAACTCGGGACGTAAATAATATTTTTATGTGGAACCACTTAGACTGATTTCCTCCTATGGCTAACTTGATTTTGTGTAAGTTATTTGCTCTCAAAAACTCAGTCTATGACCTATTGCAGAATGAAGGAATGACCTCCACATCTGCTGGCATGAGTTTTCAGATTACAATGAACATTATGCCTGTACACGGTGGTTCTCGCTACACTTATCTACACTTACATTTACACTTATAAATAAACTTAAAGATTATGCTCAAATGTCAAGACTCGTAGTTGCGTTTTTTCTTTTCTAAACAAAACAAGGATCAATTTTGAAAAAGTATGCATCATTAAAAATAGCTCTTATAGTGTATCAATCCACTGAACACCTATTAAAAGAGAGTATTTTTAAAATCGTTGTTAATATACATTGTGAGTAACCTTAGTTACACCTGCAATTGAAATTTCAGATAAATCCATTGAACAGACACTGATATAATACCCTTCAAAACCTGTAATTTGCACCGAATTTGGCTGCAAAATGCTCTGGTTATTCCTTATAGATATTGCCAAGAAATATAGAATGCTTTTTCAAAATCCCAAAAATAAACGACAATGTTCCAAGTTTCAAAAGCATGCAGAATAAGCAAAAAATAGTTTAAAATGTCACTTAAAACTTACTTAAAATAAACGATTCATAACTATGATATCATAATTGTTAACCAGAAGTTCATTTACTTGTGAACTTGAAGCTTAAGACATTTTTTATTACCATTTGATGAAAAAGTTTTTGGTAGGTAAAACATAATCCGTGCAAAACGAGACAAATTTGAAAAATTAAACTGACAGATGTATCCTTGTAAAAATTCAAGCATATGATTGGCTAGTCTATCTTTCAAAGTTTTTAAAAAGTGATTGGAAATTTCAAATCCTGAGCAGATTTTAGGTGCCAATATCAATTAATTTTAAGTTTTAGGGAAATGCTTCTGAAAATGAAAGAATATCATTTATTTTTATGCTATCATAAAAGCACATCATTTATTTTTTTCAATTAACTAAAGTAGGTTTAGGTCATTTTTCGATCGATTTTACAGCAAAATGCAACTTTCAAAGCGTAATAACTAAGCATCTGCTAAATAGATATGATTGAAATTTTATGACAGCGCATAACTAAGAGATTTGATAATATTATTTGACCAGGATTTGCACGATACTTCAAAATATATGTTTTAAGTGCATCAATATGCTAATATAAATTTTAGGCATGCTAGGGTACCATATTGGCAGAGCATCTGCTTTCCAATTTGCGAATCCTGGTTCGATCTCAGGCTAGCCAAGTCCAAGATTCTCTGTGGTATTAGATTACAGCGTAAGTGTTATCCTGAATCTGCTACCAAGGAGTAATTATTTTGAGCAAAACATTTTTCTTGAAAAATTAAACTGACAGATGTATCCTTGTAAAAATTCAAGCATATGATTGGCTAGTCTATCTTTCAAAGTTTTTAAAAAGTGATTGGAAATTTCAAATCCTGAGCAGATTTTAGGTGCCAATATCAATTAATTTTAAGTTTTAGGGAAATGCTTCTGAAAATGAAAGAATATCATTTATTTTTATGCTATCATAAAAGCACATCATTTATTTTTTTCAATTAACTAAAGTAGGTTTAGGTCATTTTTCGATCGATTTTACAGCAAAATGCAACTTTCAAAGCGTAATAACTAAGCATCTGCTAAATAGATATGATTGAAATTTTATGACAGCGCATAACTAAGAGATTTGATAATATTATTTGACCAGGATTTGCACGATACTTCAAAATATATGTTTTAAGTGCATCAATATGCTAATATAAATTTTAGGCATGCTAGGGTACCATATTGGCAGAGCATCTGCTTTCCAATTTGCGAATCCTGGTTCGATCTCAGGCTAGCCAAGTCCAAGATTCTCTGTGGTATTAGATTACAGCGTAAGTGTTATCCTGAATCTGCTACCAAGGAGTAATTATTTTGAGCAAAACATTTTTCTTGAAAAATTAAACTGACAGATGTATCCTTGTAAAAATTCAAGCATATGATTGGCTAGTCTATCTTTCAAAGTTTTTAAAAAGTGATTGGAAATTTCAAATCCTGAGCAGATTTTAGGTGCCAATATCAATTAATTTTAAGTTTTAGGGAAATGCTTCTGAAAATGAAAGAATATCATTTATTTTTAGTAAGGAGTAATTATTTTGAGCAAAACATTTTTCTTCAACATTTAAAATTTTGAGCTTGAAAATGAGAGTGCCCGGAAAATTCAAATTTCCCGCTTTGGTTTTCTTCCAATAGTCAAGCAAACAGTAGAGACGTGTAAAGTCCCGGCTCGGGCTTCAGCAGCGTGGCTAGCCAGGCTGCGCCACAATCGTGGTAAGAACTACTATGATTGAAGCTCAATCAGTTACAGATTGGGTTAGTCAATATGCAACATTGTCTACCAACATAATTCAATGCTCTCATAAGCAAAGGTTTTTTTTGAAGAAAAGCCTGTCCATGATCTAATTTATATACTTTATTGAGTTGAATATTTCGTGTTTTGTTTATTCCAAAGTACCCTTCTTAATTCATAATTGGTTGTCTATAGAGACGTGTAAAGTACCGGATCGGATTTCAGCTGGGTGAGCTAGTCAGGCTGCGCCACAATCGCCGCAAGAACTACCATGATTTCAGCACATCCAACGCTTCCAAATTTTCATTGACAAAATTGTTCGCCATCCTAGGAAATAGCTTGACAATTATTTTTAACCATTTAAGTCCAAACATCACTTGAAAAAGACGACATTACATGGCAAGGGACAAAAACATGCAGAAATACGAAAAAAAATATTTGTTGCCAAAATTTTGTCTTCAGTAAGAAGTGTGGTGACACTTACTTCATGGTAGAAACAGAGGGCGCACTAGTATGAAATCCCAAAGCTTTACACTTCTCTATTGCAGCACAGGACTTGGGCAATTATAAGGGATGATTTGATTTGCTGATGGTTCCGAGGTTTTATGTGACATCACTAGGGGCTGGAAATTTAGGTTATGATTTTCCTCAAAATACCTTGTTTTTAGGTTGTAAAAATAAACCAAAATAAGTTCCGAAAACGTAAAGATAACTCATGAAAGAGTGAAAAAAGTTGTTACTTGTTTAGTTATTCCAATGTTTTGGTGGTTTTCAAGGGTAGAAATTGTTTCACTATCCTTTTTCTTGAACTTGATGCTAATGATCTTGTCTTAGATCAAGGACAAATCAAAATTCAAAGCAGATTTGTTTCTGCAATTTCTAACTGAAATTTATATTTTGAAGCAGCCTGAACTCATGAATGGCTGTAAAATCAATACCGTCAATGCGTGAGAGTCTAGATGAATTGGGTATGGATAACCTAGGTTCAAAGTCATTGAATAAAGTAAAAAACATCTTCGTTTACTTATCAAAGCCGACCACAACATGCATTATTAAGAAGAGCTGGTCAAAACAAAGAAATTCACGAGAAATGGAGACATTGCAAAAACTAGGCAAATATTCTTTTTTTTCCTCCCTCAGTTTTTTCTTTAAGTGATCATGTCAAGACTTTCAATTGGACTGTAGTTTTTCTAAATTTTGTCAAAGCATGACAAACCCCTTCAAGTTCCCCCTAAAACCGTCTGTGTCACGCTATTACATGGTTTAAGAAGTGTCTTCCCTGATAATGATCAAAATAGTGCAAAACTGAATTTGACCTAAAAAGCTATCTTTCCGACCTCGTGATCGAAAAATACCCTCTTTTAAACTGCCACATTTCTCATACAATACATGTCTTTCAATGTGCAATTGATGAATTTCTAAAAGGAATGTGTTTTTCTTATGTCTATGTTCTGAGCTAGACATTGAGGTTCAGAGAGGATTTCACAATGAAGAAACAAGATGAGCAACAATAGTATTGTTTGTTGAGCGCTAAATAGAAACCGAAACGAATTGTCGCACTCACCTGGATGGCTAGATCATTGATAAGGCAAGAGCAAACAGGAAAAAGCGCCCTCCGCGGTCGGATTATCATTATATTCAGTCATCTTGAACATGTAAGTTGAGCGGTTCTCTTCAAGTATACCTAAGCACCTTGGTAGTTCTATATTTGAAGGATTACGAGGGCAAAACTGAAACCCGGGATGTAACTGCGTAATTCGTGTGACCAGCGTTGTGACTAAGCATATAAATAATCACGTTTTATGGGCAATTTAAGGACGAAAACTTGATTTGCTGATTAGCAGGAACAATGCACCCCCTTTATGCCAAAAAATGAGAAAAAAAGCGAGCCTAGAAATGTGACCTGACCCTCCTGAAATGAAGGTATCGTGTTAGAATGGCAGAGGTAGAATTGCCGCGACTTCATCGGCATCTCCCTCAAATTTTCCCCAAGACCTCTGAAAAGAGGGACTTTATTTCGATCGTCGAGAAACAACTAGAACTTGGCGAAACCTTTGGGGAACTCATGCGCCAAATTGACAAGAATAGGCTATTAGATACGATAACTTCTTTGATCCCTCAAATTTATTGTTACTAATGGGGACAGAAACTATGCACAAGTGCATGAATTTCTCTTATATTCATATATTTTGATTTATTTGGCAATTAAAACTTTTGAAAATTAATCCTTGTGTGCAGGACTTTAGTTGTTCCTGAATGAAAGGAATAGATTACAGTTCCGGCTTCTTTGGCAAAAGCCACAATCATTCCATTTACAAAATTGTAAAGGAGTTACTTTTTAGGAAGAGAATGGAGCGTTTTGGCAAAATATGTCAAATACAAAAAAGGAAATAGAAAATAGTTGCTAAAAGACAGACACTCTTAAATGGCTAAAACGTGTTGCACTCTTTAGCAGAGTCAAGCCAACGCAATCCAGTAAATAACCCATACATTTAAGTATTAAACACTAAAATGTAAACAGATATTCTGTAGAGTTTCCTGATCTTTTGTGGCTTAATCCTCGTCATGATTCAAAATGATAACTGATGCCGTGATAGACGGATTAGGGCTGAGGTAAAAAAAGAAAAGATTGTACAGAACATGACAATTTCAGATTTTGATCGAAGTGTTATTTGTTTGTTTGTGTAGAATAGTTTTTCCCCTTGAAAAATAGGTCAGCAATACTTTGGAGCAATAATAAAAAAATGGACTAAAAACTGCAATTGATCTGAGTAAAGGCCAAGTAGCTGGTTACCTGAGACTCATGGGCCCGCCAAATAACATTGCAATTAGCTTCAAAATTCATACTCTCCAGATTTCCCTGATACAAAGCCCTCAAATAATTGGTTAAAAAGCTCACATTCTAAAAAAAGTCAGAGATTTTCAACAGCTGAATTCAGATCCATTCAGAAAGAGCTCCCTGTTTTGAATCTGAATTGAAAAAATAACAGCAGATATTTGCTAGAATTCTTACCACCAGGCATCACGGGCAATTCCCAGAAGTTGGGACAAACAAAAAATTAGTGAATGAAGCCGTTACCTTCAATGACCCAACCCATAGAGCGGATTCCTGCAGAAAAGGGTCAGTTCACTTGCACTTAGTGTACCTGACGTACCCTTTCACCCACCCTCACCTGGCTGCTGTGCAATGGGTGTATTGCATTTATTAAGCCCGGCAAAGCGACCACGACCCAACGAGAGAGCGACGGAGGAATGTGGCCGTCAGACCAGGAAAACTCCGTCTAAAAGCCAGGCGTAGATTAAACTTCTGCACTCGCAGCAAAGAAATGGCCGATATCATCTGGGTTCGATATTTCAATGCATTTCGAGTCTTTCGAGTCCGGGGGAAGGGAACAAATATTATTGAATGACGTCGTTTTTTTGCTGATAAGAGTTGTTCGTTGAGGACATGGTGAAAAAAGCAGGTTTCCGTGTCTACAGATGAAAATTGCTTTTTTTGGGTGCGTTTTCAAACTAGGACTTGGCATTTCAAACATCTAGGTTTGATCGCGTGAGGCAACCAGTTTGAGTTATTAAGTTATGAAACTCCCCAGAACTACATGAGGCTTTACTTAATTTGCTTTCAGGTGTCTAGGCGGAAAGAGATTTGGGATGAAACGACCGAGCCAAAGATAAAAAATGAAGTGAAATACGGTTTATAATTCATTCAAAATAGCATGATCAAAATTAGGGCACAGCTTATTTTGTATTGATTTGATTCTGTCTCGTTAATTCACGCTTTTCCTAAAGGCTTTAAACTGTGCATCTTCACGGTTTGCATTTTGACCGTGAGAATACATTTTGAGTTTATATGGGTATGCATTTTCGACAGAATCTTTTTTAAATCGTGGCTAAAACTGATGGTTATAAAATCACTTTATTTCTTAATCATAGTATGCCACAAGAAGTTTATCACACAATCTGCAGCGGTTCTCCCATTTGGCACACCTAAAAGCCTGGAGCTGTATATTAACCCTCTTTTTCGAGATGTACAGTTGCATATGTGCAGAATATTGTTGATTAGGGGTACTTATTTCTGGTAAATACGTGGAAAAGGTTTTCAAGCCAAAAAAGGTATATGAATGGAGCCAAAATGAAAATTGATTGTCGAATAAGCCCAAAAATAGACAACAAATTGGTAATCCACTCTTCCAGGTTTGACTGTTTCGTGACAGCCTTTCAGCGCTAGTTTTAAGGTGGTTACAGGGTTTGCGCTTGATAGTTTTGAATATCAATTCAGAACAATTGCGTCGTGGCCAAGAATGTGTGAAGTTTAAATATTAGATTAAAATATATATTTTTTCCTGCATTGTAGTGGATTATGGGAAGATAAGTCTGGGAAATTTAGCACTATGGTTTAATTTGTGCCAATGCTATGGATGAGTTAATCGCATCAAATTGAATGTGTTTAAATTTTTAACCTTTGATTCCGTTAACACACCAATAAATAAACTGGCACACGCATGGATGGAACAGTACACAATCAAAAGTGAGCGCACCAAAGACAGATTTCGGCACATCAAACCATATTTCGGCATACCAAACTCAGTGATGGCACACCATAGGAAATTTTGGTACACAAAAAAGCGAAACAGCACACAACATCCTTGCCACCAGCACATCGATCAAAAACAGCTGTACAACGAAAGTATGGCTGTCTGGCTAGCTGATGCACCGAATTTGTGGGCGGATTGAGGGTAAGGTGAACAACTAACGATGTGTGGGTATAAAACAAAATCAAGGCTGGATGACCGTGGTGGTAGAAAGAGGTCAGTTAACTGGTTCTTATGTGACAATCTAACTTTGTCATTTTCTCAAATTATCATTTAATTTCCAACAACTCAGAAAGGGTGGAATCAACATTTAGTAAAAGTTAGTCCGAGATTCCACCTTGCAATAAATGATCGCCACTCTAAAGATGTACGGGTCGCTCAGCGATTTTCCCAGCAGATCGTGCGCAAGTTTTCGAGGCTACTGATATACCGAAAATGATTAATGAGTTCGAAGATATTGGCGGAACCTTGTATTACCACTTTTTCTTTTATAGATGATCGACAGGAACTTTTGAGTAAAATTATTTTGCAAGACACCGCATAATGTCATTTCATGTGTTCATAACCTAACTACCAATTTCAGTGGCTATTTGTTCTTTGGTGTGGCATTTTCAGGTCTGGTGTGCTTGATCAAATATGTTTTTTTTAAATGGCAATGATTTTCACTAATTTTGAGCAGCATGCCCAAATACGTGTGCTGAGAACATTTCTAGATTTATATTTCCAAAATATGCCTTTTCAATGTGTTTTAAGAGACTCAAAATATCATTTCGAGTAATACAGCATCAAACAAGATAACACAAATTATTTACCTAAAAGCATGAGGTCGAGCAAGTACTTAGATCCTTTACGTAAATACTGAATTATGAAACATTACTATTTTTTGGTGAGGTCACTAGACTTCTTTATAGTACAGTGCAGCTAATAACTAGACCTCGAAAAATATGACCTTTTTGCCGAAATATGCTTTTGAAGTCGAGAAAAATGGGGGAAAAAAGCTGGGAAAATTGGGGAAAGTTGGAAACTTGGAAATATAACTCAAAAATATTTTCAAAAATAACTTACTCTCAAGTTTTATCTTTTTTTTCGAGGTCTTTTAATAACAATTCAACTCGTGATATAAAACAAAAAAAATCATGGTTTTGAAAATAACATAGGAAACTTAAAAGTAACAAAAATGTGTCCAAAAACAACCATTTTAGGTTTCAAGGTATTTTTCATGTTTTTTAATGAGTAAAATTTTTGGCATTTTATGAAATTCAATGTTAGATTAATAGTTCCACGGATGAATGACTTTAAATGCAAATTAATCCCTTAAACAAGAGCCATAAGGCTTCGCCTTCCTTTGTTTTGAAAATTTGGCCAGATTCTTGGTCAAAAGGTGAGTGACTGATTTTTGCCCACAAGTGTGATATCGATGAAGTAAAAACTTACTTGACCCTCATCAAAGTCAACACAAGTATAATGGGAATCATGAAAACGAATAATCTTGAAAGAAAAATGAAAATCGGCATTTTTCAACAAGAAAGGCTCACTTCGCATCATGAATTTAAGTGGTCACGCACGTTGCCTTGAAAATGTAGGACATTATCAGAGTGACTGCCTTCTTTGTTACTACTGGAGGGTTGAAACTATATTTAGCAGAAATAAATAAATGAACTTAACTTTGTTTACAATTTTAAACTTTACAGGCATCCTTTTTATGAAAAACAGAATGACAGGCAGTAAAATTGTAAGGGCCATTGTGCCATTCCAATGTCATTCCAAGGTCATTCCACGATGATACTATGCTCTTTGCAAATTCAAAGTGCCACTTAGCTTGAACAATAATTGGTAAACTGTATTTTGGCTTGCTTCCCTGTTCTTTCTTTATTTCACACTTTGTCTCAAAAGTACCTAGTTATTGGGCTAAGACCATTTCAAGTGTCAACCATAACAGAAGACAATGTCCAACTTTTCTCTTTTGAAGTCACTTGACCTTTGTTTACTTTGAGCGGTGGCGTCAGGGAGGTGAAGCTCTATTAAGGCCAAAATTTCAAATGACCTACCAAAAACTGGCCATGACGTCGTTTTCGTTTCCCGCTCCAATGTCCCAACATGTTATTCAATTATTGGGAAGTGACCGTCTGCGCTTTTGGCGGCCAATTTTGGTGAAAACTGGAACATTCAACACTAAAACCCTGCCTTTTTTTATAGTGAAAGTATTACTAGCACGCTTAATACTTTCATATTCTATATTTTGACAGATGCCTTGAAGTGTGTTTGAAGTGGCATATTGTAACATTTTGAGCGACAACTGACTTTTTTGAAAGAAGGAAAGTTTTCCTTTGGATTTCCTGATGTCAAAGAGCATTCTTAAGCGTCTACATAGTTGAAAGTTGCCTAACTCCATGGTCAGCCCCCTGGTCCCAAAAGAACTCATTCAATGTGGTCCGCAATCAAATGCATGATAACAAAAATATGAGCCTTTGAGAACTAAAGAGGAAAACTCACTTGAAGTTGCTCTCAAAGCGCTGAGTTTGTGTCAGAAAAGAAAGCTTGGGGATTCGACCTGACCTCTTGGACAACCCAACTTTAAAATTTCAATTGACAAGGCCTTGGCTCTACATAGAGCGCAGCCTTTTTCCTGCTCCAAGACTCTTCTTGAACAAATGCTTCCAAAGCAAGATGCCAAGGAACAAAAAAGGATACAAACTTGCCATCTGACTGACAACCATAACAGTTTGTCTAGGTTCCGTGTTTAAAAAGTGCATTTTAGTGCGTGTATTACTTTTNGCTGCTGTTTTCGAATCGAGCAGCTCTCCTAACCGTTTTACAATTAGAAGCCAATACTACGAGCGCCTTATTGACATGTTGGACCTTACTTGTCATGCGACTAGCTACAACATCTAAGTGTGTAAATGCACGTTTTATCTGCAAGAATGTAAAAAAGCAAGCCTTTTCATCGAGGTCACAAGTCATATGAATTGATTCATTTGATATTTCTTGCTATTTCACTCTATTTTCTTCCAACGCTTAAGGAAACACCCTAGGTGAATCTAGAGATTTGCTTACCTTAGATACTGTATGAAAAAGCTTTTGAGCTCAGTGGAACTGATGAATTTAGTTAACTCACCTCATATGCTCAATGAATTGCCTTTTTTACATGTTAAAAAGTGACAATCAAACTTGAAAAATGAAAAAGGTGCTACGGCTTTTTTCAATATTTCTTTCCCACTCTTGGAAAAAATAGAACTGGAGAAATTTTGCTTGGCAAAACATAAGTTTGAAAAGCAAGATGCCAAGGAACAAAAAAGGATACAAACTTGCCATCTGACTGACAACCATAACAGTTTGTCTAGGTTCCGTGTTTAAAAAGTGCATTTTAGTGCGTGTATTACTTTTTTCGCCGACTTCCTTACCGGTACTGAAAATGGAATCTGCAGCACTTCAAACTAAAAAGAACTGATCAATCTCATTTAACCATAAATTCATAAAATATTTGGTGTACCAACGAATCAGAGTTGGCGGATCTGGCTAGTCCTTGAATGTAGGGTTGATCTGGAATGCTACTGAAATATTTGTCCAAGTTTGACTTGAAAGATGCTACCGAATCAACAAGGCCTACGTATTCCTTACGAATATTAGAGGGAAGCAAATTAAACAATGAAGGAGCCCGAGAAAGAAGAGAGTTGGACTTCATTGTTTTAACTAGCCTGGATTCTCGAGGGATTGAAGGTGCTCTCAAAACGCACATAAAGCCTCTACGGTCACTAGAATTGACCCTAAATCTTCGGTTGGGACAAATCTCATGGATACTTTTGAAGACATACAGTATCAGATACCTTTCATACCTTCGATGAATATTGTACAATACCAACTTTTTTAGCCTCTCCCAATACGAGAGCTCTCTCAATCCTGTGATGTTCCTAGAAAAACATCTTTGGACCTGCTCGAGCTTTTTGCAAACCTGCTGAACACATTGGAACCCAAATGGGTGAAGCATATTCAAGATGCGGCTGAACAATCGACTTGTACAGAGTTATAATAGTGATACTATCTCTGGACTGAAACGTGCGATATATCCAACCACACATTTGAAAAGCTTTACCCACCTTCAACTGGATATGCTCATCGAACTTTCCATTATCTAGGAGGACTGTACCCAAATCCTTCATGGATGAGACCCGCTGAATGTCCTTACCTTCATCATCTAATAGTGGAGTGTCTAATGGCGTCGGTCATTGAGCGGAATTTCATTCCATTCAGTGCCATACTACTTGCAGCAACCCAGGAGTAGATTTGGTCTATGACCTCTTCCAGACAACCGGAATTCTGACCATTCCTACCAAGTACCAATTTTGTATCATCAGAATAGGAAGAAATTCAAGAAATTTGAACTTCATGATCTTCTCGAACACATTAGCATTATTCGAAGTGAGAGAAATTGGCCTGTAGTTACTGGGGAGTGACTTATCTTCCCCTTTAAAAATTGGAACAACGTGAGCTAATTTTAGTGACGATGGAAACTTGCCCTGATCCAAGATGCAACGCATCAAGTACGAGAAAACAGGAGCAAGAACCAGTGAGCATCTCATCACAAACTGAGACGTCACACCATCTGGACCAAGAGAACTTGAAAACCTAAAATTCTTGATGGCCTCTAAAGCATCTTGATCTGTGACTACAAGATCATCAAATTGCTCATTTTGACTTACATCGTAAATCTCAACAGATTCGTCATAAGAACATTTAGCTCTTGTTGCTTCTAAACTCAGTGGGGTTGAAAACACCCAAGAGAACTTGTACAGAGTTTGACATCACGATGCTATCTGTGGACTTACATGTCTGGTTGATTCAACCATACATTTGAAAAGCGTTTACCTACTTTCACCATGAATAGGATCATTTAACTTTCTATTACTTTGGAGAACTTCCATGCTCAACATCCTTACCTACGGTTGAGGTGCTAAATGATATCTACCCATAAGTCATTATTGTTCGTTCCATTCAAGGCTATCTTTTTCTTGGCGACCCAAGAGAAGAATTGATGTAGGACCTCTGTACGGCCATTTTAATCAGAAACTAAGTTGGTTTCGTCAGCTTAAAAAGAAACATACTTTTTTATTTTGGAGAACTACATTATAGGACTCTACCACCGTGTTGAGTTTGCTGCCCTTGAATATCTATAGGAAGCATGAATGTGTTGAACCAGTAGCAGGATTTAGGTCAGACTTGGACAATTTCTTTCGACTGAAATTCTTGATCAACCCTATATTCAAGGGCTAACCAGTTTTGGAAGGGGTTGGTTTGAGGATAGGATAACAGTAAATCCAAAAAGAGTAAACCTTCATCATTTCATTCATCCTCTCAAATGTTTTGATTTTAAAAGTCTCTCTTTGTTAACTGGGCAAATATACAAAACACCTTTTGAAAAATACAATTTTATTGAGGAACAATTTCAGTTACCTAAAGGAAGGCATAACTAGACACGGTGGTACCGGCAATACTGATAAAGTTTTTGTTCAAATGCCAAGGCTTGTAATAACGCAACTTTCAACTCGTAATAACTAAGCATCTGCTAAATGGAAGTTCATGAAATTTTACGACAATACATAACTAAGAGTGCATTTAATACTGATTGACTACATTTTTGACAATGATGCATTTTAATCATTTTAATGTGCTTTAAGTGATTTAACACACTTATCTGAGCTACTTTTAAACATGTGTATTTCACGAAAGTTGTGCCTTTTGTCTCTTTGACAAAGAAAAACATATCTTGATGTCTTGGCATTTGAGCAAACACTTAACCAGAAAATATAACCATCGTGTAGAGCAATTAGCAATGGTTAAGTACGAGGTATATCTACGTAATGATAAAAATGAATCCTATGAACGGATGTTTTTGTCTCTTCTGTAATAAACCCTCAGCCAATCATTTTGTTTGCATTTGTCTGAGTTTTCAGCCAACTTTTTGCTTGCTTAAGGTGATTTTGATTGTATTAGATTTCTTGGAGTTGACATTAAAACGGGGTCCGTAGGGTTGAGACCGTTCAAAATTTAAATGGACCTTATGACCTTCAATAGTTTAATGGAGATTAGAAGCATATTACACAATGATCTCAAAACTAAGGCTTGGTTTCTGTGACTCATATGTGTTTCACGATGGTTGCTTGCCTACCAAAATGTTAGTTTGAGCCTTCGTTTCGCCAATAGGACACTTCACTTCAATCAAGTCTTCTTGGGTTACTTTCTTGCTAACACAGGGCACAGCACAAACAAAAAGTCATAAAATTGATAAGGGTTCCCAGAAATGATGGCTGCTTGACTGAACTGAAAGGGACCAAAGATTCAGGGAAATCAATCCCATTCCCCCTCAATTTATTGTTGGTGTCCTGATATACCTGATATAATAATAAAAAGTGGTCAAAATGTTCAAATAATTATGCGCTGTAACCTAAGATATGTAACAAAACTGGTTGAGATATGCAAATGAACATGCGCCAATACTTCAAATGTAAACTAAAATAAACTGGTCAACAAGTCCAAAAAGATTTTTCCTGACACTTTCAGGGATGAAATGCATATCTAATGATCAACACAAGAGGAGATACTGGCATTAATACTGAGCTTTTGAAGCGGAGAAATAAACATCATGAAAAGGAGAAGTCTTAAGATGGAGCCCTGTGGAACACCTTTGTCATCATGCATGTCACCAAGGGATCACTCGAGATATTCTTGTATATATTGTTGGTTAATTTCCAAATTGATAGGGATGTGACGAGAAAATTGAGAGTTTATTGTCCCTTTTTATTGCCCTCCTTGAATTTCTTTACATTGATCGCCACCTGCTTCATAATCTTCTGGTGGAACCCTTTGCGGTATCCCAGAAAGAAGAACACCTCCAAAAGAACGAAAAGTGGTGCTGTTAAGAGGGCCTGATCCAAACTGTCCAGAAGGGCCGGGGCTCGTCCTGAATCATAAAAAAGGTGCAATGACATTCTTGAACAAGTCCAAACTGTACGGAAGTACCTTCAAACACGCCATGTCCAATAAACTGGATTATCCAGGCCATGATGAAGATTACCAAGGCCACTCGCCAAACGGGATAACCACCAACGTGCCAATCCTCAGAGACCATGTTCCACGATCCAAAATAAAGAGCCGTCACGAAGAGGGCGGCAATCCCGCCCACAACTGGTTCCATTAACATGTAGGACACTGAAATGTGTCTGCATATGTAATGGTATTGAATGGTTATTTGCATTGTCAACAACTAGGTGGATTTAAAATGGCTCTGATCTGTTTCAGTCCCGATGGAAATTTTTGTTTGAAACCTTTGAAATCAGATTTAACGAGTAGGTTCTTGAGTTCAAAATGTTATGTGGCATATTGCCTGATAATCAACCTTACAGATTCTGCGGAAATTCTTAATATGCTTGTTTGTCTGAATCTATTGTATGTTCAAGACTGTGAATTTAAAAGTGTATTATTTTACATCCTTAAAAAAATGCGACTTAACTTTACTTCATGTAAGGTCAATTCTCACATTAGATAAAGATTGCTACACTTTTGGAATTAAAGTAGATCGTTCTTTCTGGCGTTCAAGCGTCATCTGTCGGAGTCTTGGGTTTCTAAAATAAGTATAACAATACATTAAAAAAAATCTCACCAACATAGATGAGGGCCACAACCAAAGCCAAGTTCAGTGGAGCTTCAAGGCCCAAAGGCAGTTTTTGGAGGCAATCCGGAGTAGGTAGATGAGTCCAAGAACAGAAGGACGACAACTAGAACCATGATTTAGAAGGGTTTGAACAACACTTACTCAAGCCATCCAAGAACGGTCCGGAATAACCTGAAGGAGCACCAAACCCGTGGCCAGAATCGGCCAGATGCAAATCATATGAATGGCCACATTGACCGGATTGTTGTGGTAGGAAGCGTAGAAGGTGAACTGTTTCTCCAAGTTGAAAGTGTCCTTGCCGAACGCCATTTTTCTATCTTTGAAAGGTAACGTGCCTCACTTTCACAATTGTTGATAGCTAGAGATCAAAGAGTACACGATTAGGAATGTAATAAACGTATTGTTTTTATCTCGACTGATTATCTCGGCTGATTAGAGTAGAAAAATAATAGGTCAATAATACACTCATGCACTTACAAGAAAACAGCGTATTGTTTTTATCTCGGCTGATTAGAGTAGAAAAATAATAGGTCAATAATACACTCATGCACTTACAAGAAAAATACCTTCTTGTGACTCTGGGGGTCTTATGGGGAGCTTTAAGGTGCGTTTTAATAGCACCTTTGGATTGATTCCCAGGGGGGTGAACATGTACAATACCTCTTACAAAGGGACAAAAAAACGAAGTAATAGATCGGCAGTTAATTTACTTTGAATTTGGTTGAAAATGTGTGCTCTTTTCTTGTACAAAAGCACCATCATTGACAGAAGAGAAACCTTTTTTTTCATGATATTTGTGCAGATTTGGATACATATTTTATGGTTCATTATTTGAAAGTTGTCTCCAATTCCAATCAATTAATACAATCATTTTGACAAGTCGATGTTTAAATCAAATGGCAACTCTTTAAGATTAAGATTGGCACCTTATATTTCAGTGAGCTTTTTTTCTGTTTAAAAATGTGCCTTATTGGTTCTATTTTCCTTTTTTCAATTTTACTTCAAATTTTAGCCAAATTTGCTAATGCGCAATCCAAAATTACGCAATATTGCGGAGAGGTGCAAAAAGGAGCTTATCACTTGTTGCTGAAGTTGCGAACATTTTAAGGATAAATAGAAAGTCAAATAAGAATGGTATATTTTCCATCTTGCACTGCTGGGGACTAGATTCCCAATAGCGAAAACATAGACTATGACCAAAAAGAATAGATTCGGAGAAATGGGTCCTTTCACGATATTTTGACATTGCCACTTTGCATTAATTTGTGCTTGCATATTCATTTCCCGAATGGATTGGAGATTTTGGGGGCCCATTCTGGCTTGCAGAGAGCAAAGGAATGGAGTATGTATGTAGTATTGACGTGATCGATCTGCTCTGAGCAGTAAACATTTTACGAAGGGCTGCCAAGTTTGACCATTGTTTGTTTGTCTTTTGGGGTCAGAAAGTAGAAATATACCAACCCCGAAATAACCAAACAGTGACCCACTTGGCAGCACTGGTTTGAATGTTTGCGCTACTGGGGGATTGATCATATCAGCAATATAAGGGCCCATATTTGCAACGTCACATGGCCCAAAGAAAACGGGAAGAGGCACATAAGATTGCTCCATAAACTGCTCTTGCCTTGCCTTGAAAGCAATTTCTTTTTCGGACATTATGTGACCCGAGGCACTAATTGAAAATAATTTTTTGATAGAATTAGTCAAAAACAACACAAACGCATTATAATTCAATAACAATTGTCCCTTTATTTGGTAGAGGCTGAATGACAAAGCGCCCTCTGGAGTGCAGAACGTAAAACATATTTCCTGCAGGGTAAGGGGGCTATTAACTAGAGACTGAAGTAACTTTAGTCTCTAATATCAACTCCCCTAACTTGATCACAACATTCGAGGTTGAGTGGTTAATCTTCCACCCCCTGTTTTCATCTAATTCAGCTGCAATTCACGTCAAAACAACAACACAAAGTTATTCAAGGCCTACCAATAGTAGGCCAGACCGTGAGTGCACTTGCATAATCATGATTACCAGCCGTTCCGTTCCGTTGTGCCGCACTTTGGCGGCCTTGTCACCCCAACGGATGGCATTGTCAACTCTAGCTCCATGGAGGTAGTAACTAGAATATTAAAGAGTCTGTTTTAAAGTCGTTAAAACGTACCTTCCTATTGTAATTAGAGGCACGATCCGTCATGGTCCTGTTTTGAGCCTGGAATCGAATGGACCCCATCGATCCTCAGGGCCTTTATGTGTCGAAATGACCCGGAGAAGCATGTTTATTCAGACCCAGGAGACACCCAATCCTCAGAGTCTGAAATTTCTACCCGGCGCTCAAGTATGTAGACGTTATTGTAGTCGGTCTTCCCCTTTTTTGGAACCTAAGGAAACTAAACGATGATAAATCATATGAAATTTGATATTAATTGACCATAAAACTAAAAAAAAATGGGTGGCAACCTCACTCACATTCAAGTAGGATTTGAAGCACCTAGAAGAAGACCAAACGTTCCTTTATGATTCAAGTGAGTCTTGCGAGTCTAGTCCAGTTAAGCAAAATAGATACGTTTCCATTCCCATTTCCAGCAGCGAAAAAGAAGTTCACAAAAAAATGAAACTTAAAAGATTAGAAGAAAGTAAGAGAGATCGATTGACTGTTCTAAAAACCTAGAATGGGATAAGACTCAATACACGCTAACAAAAATATTGGAAAAATATCGGATCCAATGAGACATTCTCGCAATAAAGACTTCTATAAAGAGCACATGAGTGAAGATATAAGAATGCAATAGGATTTACAAAATTTACAAGAAAAGAAATGATAATATTTTTTAACCACTGTTTTTATTGCAATTTTGATTATCCGCCGATGAAGAAATGAATTGCTCAAGTATTGCTCAATAAATGCAATTAATTGCATTCGCAATGTTCATAAGCAAACGATCTTCATACAGCTTTGAATTTGAAAGCTTCACTTTTTATACCGAAGTCCAAATGAAGAGATCAGAACGAAAACAAGCAACAGATCTAGACAAGGTATTAGATAGGATTTATAGTAAATATGTTTCAATTACTATACATAAGAATAAAACAGTCATCAATCGCAAGACAATGTCAATGCTTATTAATTTAGGCGGAGAAATCATGTGAAAACCAATCTCTTATTTGCGCTTGACTCATTTTTTTGAACCAGAAAAGTAGATAAGACATCAATGATATTTCATTTTTCTCCTTATTATGAATATTATCGTCCATTTTCAAGGATAAAGATTACAAAAATGTGCGAACAGAACGATCCGATTGCTTTCTAACTTGATCATGTAATTTAACAAAAAAATACTTTTTCTCTAACCTGGTCTTTTAATCATGCCACCCAAAAGAGATCAAATGAGAATACTTCATTTCTTCATTCATTTAGGTTTTGGAAGGTGGTGGAACAATGGATTTCCCCAACGCCTCCTCAGCTTTCTGCAGCCCTTTGGCCAAGCTCTTGTTTCGAATTGAGGGTGTCAAGGGTGTCTTCTTTGGCAAGGATTTCATCACAGTAACCAAGGTGAGTGGTGAGTGGTTGATTTGACTGGTTGAAAGTAAAGCCGTTCTTACTTTTATTGAGGGTAGCATGATGACGAAGTGGAATGGAAGCTCCTCAAACCCGATATCTACGCCACCATCATGGACTTTTTTGCCAGTGGTTTGCCCATTGTGAATGAGGATGCCAAGCCTTCGGTAGACACCGAGATCCACGAAGATGATGATGACACTGTGGCCATGATCAAGGAACTGCTAGACACCAGAATTAGACCCACTGTTCAGGTAGGGACATTTCCTAGGATCTATTGAAGGAGATTTGGCCGTTATTTTTGTGTAAAGGTGCCTTGCCGATTCGGAGTGGTTCCCAAACATATGTTGACGTGGTTGATTTAACATGAACTGTCAATATAACTTATAATATAACAAAAGGATTTTGAAGAAGAACCTTATTTTCTGAGACGGCTCTTTTTCGAGGATAACCATTCTCAATTCCCTTCCTCACCAAATTGCTGGCGTTAAATAATATTTTAAGATATTTTGCTCGTTTTGAATTACTTCAAATCTTTAGAAATATGTCACACAAAAGAGCTCAGATGTATGTTTTTTGCACTTTTCATTCACTAGTAGTTAACCAGATGATATTTGGCCCACCAACTAACTGAAGTTTAGTGGTAACGATTAAAGATGCAACTTTTTGATAATGTGATTGGCATCTTTTGAACGGCCCTTCCCCATTGATTAATGTATACAAAGGGCGTGGGTAAAGGTGCAGAAAACTAGCAAATGAGATTTTAGGCCCCAAAACTCGTTCATTTACTATTTGCCACTATGCGCTAAAAAGCTTTCTTTAGAGTTTCAGATAAGTAATCCTTTTATCTAAGGTTTGCGTTTGCTTAGGGTGATGAAGAAAAAAGGAAAAAAAGGTTCATGTGACAATGATAGGTCAATTCGCGTTGTAGTGAACCCAACCCACAGATCTTCAAGCTAATATTCAAAGATTTATTCAACGAAAGGCAAAGAGCTATTCATAAAAAAAAAACCATTTAACCGTATTCAAAACTAGTCTATGACAACGATTCTCAGTCAAACTTGTTGATTTTTCTATCTTGTATAATTTCTAGCGACATTTTTTATATTACGAGTATTTGGTAATTTGTGCCCTACATTTGGTTTTATCATGTGCCAGTTTATATGTGAATTTCTTTGCAATTTTTGGGTATGTTTACCAACTATTTGGCATTTTTGGCTGCTTTTTAAGTTAATTTGCCAATTGTTTTGCTACTTTTTTACCATTTTCAAGGCTTAATAAGGCTTCGTTTCTGGTCATATTAGGTGGTTAAAAAGACAACTTTATTTGCCACCAATCTGCATCCTTAGTGATTGGTTTACTTTGGGTGTGTGGTGTATATGTTTTTTCGCACTTTTTATTTACTAGTATTGAACTCTTATGTTCATATGATATTTATAAATCCAACGAATTTTTGTTCGATTTCCAGGAGGACGGGGGCGATATTGTCTACATAGGTTTCGAAGATGGCGTGGTTAAGTTGAAGATGCAAGGATCGTGCACAAGTTGTCCAAGTTCCGTGGTCACACTCAAGAATGGAGTGCAAAACATGTTGCAATTCTACGTTCCTGAGGTACGAGTAGAACACAAACCAACTGTCTAAGGTTAACGCAACAATATCATTGTCAAACTTATTGGTTGATTTTTGATTTTCTGATATTCAGGTCATTTCCGTCGAGCAAGTTTTTGATGATGCAGATCGAGAATCGGACAAACAGTTTGAAATGTTGGAAAAACACATCAAAACCAAGAGGAAAGAGAAATGAGTCCAACTCGCTGGTTATTTCTTTTCATTAATTCAAAGGTTGCAATAAAGTTGATCTATTTCAATTTCTGTTGCTGTTATTTTGTCTTCCTCTATTTATTACTATCAAACGCAATAAACCAAGGTATTATTTGCCAAGTGAAGGAACGGAAAAATGATGAAAAATCAAATTTGCCGCCCTGCCTTTGGGCTTTGTTGTCATTTTGTGTTGGAAACAATGGCGACAAACATCAAGACCAACCTTAACAGTGATTCATATAAAATTTCAATTACTGGACAAGTTATGTTATCAACTTGTAGAAATTACCCAATTCAATGCATGAAAAGCGCAGGTTGGGGTAAAATTGTCTCCATTTTGGTCCATTACGTCGCGTCTGCTGGGATTTTTGGCCTCCATTGCCAAGTTATTCTCATCCTTTTTGAACCATTGCTTTTGGATGTGTGATGCAGTGCGGTGTCTTTTCAGCAGAGGTGTATTATTGGGTCAAGAATTTTCGGTCTGAGGTTGGGCTAAGAAAAAAATACCTTTGACTCATTATGGGCTGAGCTGGGATGACAGTTTTCAGATGAAGTGTTGAGCTAAGAGTTTCCGGTTTCGGGCTGAGCTGGGCTGATCGGGTTCAAATTTGGAGTGATGTCGGATCTTTTGTCAAAGCATCAATAAAGAATAGCCACAAAGATGCAACTTGGGGTTAAGAAACACGCCTTTTAGTTGATTGATAATTCAACATGAACTTGAATCTTT
The DNA here is from genome assembly GCF_007210705.1 of Tigriopus californicus. Lineage (NCBI taxonomy): Eukaryota > Metazoa > Arthropoda > Copepoda > Harpacticoida > Harpacticidae > Tigriopus > Tigriopus californicus. The sequence continues at coordinate 9,353,930 of NC_081451.1, forward strand.
AAGTAAATCTAGTTAACCTCCGAAAAACTTTGACCATTTTTTTTTTTAATTTACATTTTGTCATTTAAGGCATTTTTAAATGGTCAGGTGTTTTTTCCCAAAATTCCTAAAAAATTAACGGTTTTGTTTCCAAATAAGCTTAAAATTGAACACTTTTTTATTAAGGTTTTACACCAAAGAACATCAATAATTCATCTTCACATATTTCTTGCATTTTAATACTTAAATGAGTGAAAAATTCAAAGAGGCGACATTTGAGTTGCACCTTTCTGAGCCTTGCCTCCAGATCTGCACTTTTGTTGCAATCCTTGAAAAGAACTCCTTGAAAAATTATAGCCATATGAACTGTATCAATGGTTTTTGACTTTGCAATGCATTTATCTAAATCCTGGCTCAGTTTATTAGGTAATATGTTTGCCAAGCAAATGGACGAGCAAAATAGGAAAACCACTCTCTTTTTTGAAAGGTTAATCTACTTCACTTTTAGAACTCTATCATTCAAAGTCTAAGAAGAGTTTAAATGTTTCATGGTATTTGAAATTGAAACCCTTGGGAGGAGAACAAATCTTGAGAAGTCGAAATAGGTGGCTTAAATATAGCTTACAACAGTAAGTTTGAGATCTAGTGGTACAGTATGGTGTGTGTCCTGTCTCAATATAAAAGTGCAGAAAAAGTAACAGATTTAGTAAAGCCTCTTTTCAACGCAATTTGCGCTTTTCTTTAATAAGGCATTTGATGCTACTAGATAAGATTTTTTGTTGGTTAAGGTATCGTAAACTAAACTACGCCTTTAAACCGTTTTGGCTCAATTGAAAAATCAATCATTCTCTCCTACATTTTTCCAAAATATTCCACTTGTTTTTGAAATATTTTGCCTATTTGGGAACGAAATATTATTGAAAAATTTTACCTCAAAAACTTCAATATTTTCGGAGTCCCTTTGAATCACAAACGATACATTTCTTTCCCCTTAAATCTTGGACTTTTATCGTGCGATATCATACCTTCAAATTTTTAGGAGCAAAAATCGTTATTCATAAGGTTGTCTAGCTTCCAATCTTCCTATCAAAGGTATACAAGGTTTAGTTTTCAGCTTGATAGGATATGATATGCGTAAAGAGCTCTTACTTTTTTAGATCAATGGAACAATTAAAATTTTGAGTTACATTTTTTACCATGTTGAACACTAGTCGTTATATTTCCAGTATTGATAAGGAAGCCCGCATACAATTATTTTTTCAGGATGATTTGAGAGCAGGTGTTGCTTAAAGTAAAGCAAAAATGATTTCCAACCCTATTAGTGGTAGTCATAACGCCACAAAAATCATATCAAAACTGGAACCTACCGATTTGTTGATATTGACGCTTTTCAAAAACACACCGTCTAATGCTTTCATTATTATCGTCTGATCTTTTTCAGCATTCTTTGTGGGTTTCAAATTTGATTCCTGACATTTGTGGTTATAATGAGAATCGTTCTTACATTTTAGACCTCATTGGCTTTTGTGGAAATTGCACTTGCTTTCTGATGAGAGCAGTCTATTTGAAAATGTATTGACTTGCAGTTAAAATTGTACTACCATTCATTACATTCATAACAATAAATAAGTTGAATTTTGATGATGCTTTTTGAATGCCAGCTGAGCGAGCTAGTATTACTTATTTTTGCAACACTTTTAAAGAGTAGTTTTAAATATTTATGCCAAAATAATCCCGTTTTGAAGACGAGCCTTGAAGATTTTGACAGATTGGCAAGCAATAAAAATAAAAATGTGCATGAAACATCGCTATTTATATTTCGAAACCAATTCACTTTCCATTAGTAACCAATGGTTTCTGCGTCCCCCGTAGTACAAACTCCCCTCCCATAAACTACCAGAAACCATAAAGCCATCATCGATCAATAAAAAACCCCCTCATTAACATTAAGACTACTAGAAAAAAGTCAGTCTCTGAGGATTTTTGGTAAATCACCGTCCAGGACTACCAACACCAACCACAACCAATGAACCTGAAAGGAGTGAAGAAGAAGAAGAAGATGAAAAAAAACCACTTGTCGATGGGAGAGTCTCTGACAAGCAGACCCTCCTTTGCATGTCTTCAAGCCATGGAGACCATTGGTTCGGTCCAGTAGCGACCACACCCACCACACCTTCGTCCACCTCCCAACCCTGTTCAGGCATGCACGCCATTGTTTACTCCAGATGATTCATTGGTATTCAACGAGTACGGCCAAACTCAAGGATCATTAAACGCAATCTCGTACCTACATTGATGGAGGCCCGAGATTAAGGAGATGAAGGCCTGAGTTATTTACGAACCATTTCGCATGCCATGAACCCTTTGGACAGGGGGTGATTGGGTTTTATTTATCATTTCTTGAGCTCGTTGGTGATGTACTGATATATGATATGAAGCTTGGATCATGTCTACTTACTATTGTCTCTCTATATACTGGGAGATAAGGTGTGTGCACTAAAGAGTCTAGTCCTCTTTGCTAAAATGAATTATGTATTATTAATATCCTTGCTTGTGTGGTAGCCCGGTTAATAATAGTGAGGCACTTTTATATCCTTTAGTTAAAAAATAAGCACCATGTTAGCTTTTTTTCTAAAATCATATTACATTGCATGAAATTTCTAATTATGCACTAAAAAACGGTTCCCCATGCTTAAAAAGCTTGGATTTTTTAAAACCCAAGCATGGATACTGAGATTTATGAATTATTGTTTTAGTGAGTTTTAATCCTGAGTGGTGGGTGAGAAGTGAAAACAATCTTTTCTCTCTGCTTGCAAAAAAGTAACGAAAGAAAGAACTTTTTCATAAAACACATTTGATAGCTTTCAGCAAATGATCTGACAACAATTTTAAATTCAAACCCTCTTAAAGTTGCATATAAATTTAAGAATATATAATTCCAAAATCATTCTTCTCGAGGGTTATATATGACGGAATCCCAATGCGTGCAAAATATTCAAAGAGATCTTAATTCATTTGTTTTCAAAGAAAATTCTTTTGTAGCTTAGACGTTGGAAATTTTGGGTAAAAAAATGATAGGTTAGATTTACCATCTAAGAGCCTTATGATTACAAAATTTATGCTCTATGTTTGTAGTTGAGACCCCGTATGTTTAATGTAAAAGTAGAAGATTGAACTGTATATCTAATTGTACAAGTCACAACGTTCTAACTAGGGTAGTGGGAAAATGATCTCAAATCAGTTTTGTAGTGCAATAAGTCTCATTTGAATAACATACATTGATGGAAAAAGATGCCTTCATTTTGAAAAACAATCGAAGGAAAAAAATGATTAAAATGCATCCATAATCGAGTTCGTCAAGATTGAAACAGTTGTTCCAAACACTTGAAATCCGGCTCAAATAAACAAGTTTCGATTTTATCATTTCAGAACGGACTTGTTGACAAGGAATTCCAAATGAACAGACAATTCCTTCAAATATTGTTGAAGCAATAGAATTATGAATTGATCTTCTCTGTCAATGAAATGATTGGACCCATGTGAGTACTGTATTTGAACCTCACCAATACGTAGAAAATAGCAGTTCAATGCCACAATTTTATTCTCATTTTACACCATGCCCACTTTTTTGGGCGTCTAAATCATTTACAAATTCCAAAATGACGGTTTCTACCACATTATGTTTTCCTTATTCATTCAGAGCCTTGCCCAAGAGATCCAGGAGGGCCTCTCGAGGGCCTCCAAGTTGTCCTGACCCGTGGAATTGGTCGCTTGATGCTGTTTTCGGCGGAGTTGGTAGTCAAAATTGATCCACTTCTGAGCATGGTCAGATTTGGAATAAGCAGTCACGGACTTCTAGAGATGTGGACTGCAAACGGAACCAACAACTTCTTATCTTCTGTATAACGTTCACTTTATTCCTAATGAGCACTTCATACGACCACAATATCTTGTTCATGAGATGAACATGGCCAAGTTTGAGCCAGCTACCATGCTTAGCGAACTCAGGAGATACATACGTACTACAATACGGTATATTGACGTGTAGTTAAGGGGAGGTGGCGTAATGGTTAGTGCAGCTTCCTATTATCAACGAGGTCCCCGGTTCGATTCTCCTCCCCGGCCCTTCTCAAGGAATCTGTTAGACGCTAACCTCACCCACAATCTGATACGGACTAGAAAACTGCCTATCAGAACTATACTCTGATTATGTGATGGCTAGCTTCACTGGCCGGGTGAGGTTCACCCCTCCGACCCTAGCACCCCAAATACGAAAAAAGCTATAGAAAATTCTAATTGTCTGCCTGCTCTTGGTTAGCTACAAAAGCTTTTAACAACCTAACTTCGAAACGAACCACTTTTCAAGTAGGTAGTATAAAAATGAACTGCCTTAAATTGAGGAGATCTACATTCCTTATCTTATTTCTTGTATTCGAAAAATGACTCAGAGTTGCTTTGACGAAGATTTGCTTTTTGGACAGCACATCTAATCAAGCTTATATCTTTTCAAGTGTCAAAAATAAGATGCTCCAAATACTTTTTTCAACCCATGTCTAAAGTAGCTAGTGAAAGAAAGATATATTTCCGTTCCTACTGGATGCTTCTTTGTAAGCACAAAACTGTTGATGCACCACTTGAACACAAATGTTTTGCCATGATGCAAGCTGCTTCTGTTCAAGCACATACTATACTAAAAGTATATTCAGTACCCTAGCATGCTTCAAATTTTATGATTTGGCTGTGTGAGTCACTTTAAGAAAAAAATCAGGTCTGTTTTAAGTATTTAAAAGAGTAGAGTGCTCACACAGAAGTTTGTGCTTTTTGTGACATGCTCTTGAATTTATCTTGACATGTTGTTTTATTATTTTCCTACTGGGTGGGATAAAAAAATATTGAACTCGAAGTAAAAGCATTCTTTGCATGTTTATTTGCATTTTTTGCCCTTTTTGCTGCGTTTTGCCAATTCAATTTGCATTATTGACACAGTCCTGCTTAGCACACAGTTCCTCGTACGCAGTGCTGCCAGATGTGATTTATCACCAAACTGGTGATTTTTCAAGTAATTTTGGGACAAAATTTTGCTTCTGATGAATGGTGATTTACAGCCAAAAAAATCTCGAAATCTGGTGATTTTGAAAAATCCGAAAAATTCAACTTTGGTTGGCCATGGTTTGCTAAAATAGGAAATCTTTTTTTTTAAAGTACACATAGGTTTGAAATAGATTGTAAACATATTACAAACCACCTGCTTATGTTTTCCATCAATCTGAAATAGCTCTTCAACTTTGCAACTTTTTAAGATACTCTAATTCAAGTATTGGAATTTACTTCTGTTTGATTAGTGAACTTCTCCTTTAAAAATCAGGCAAATCTTGACGTTTCCTCATGATTTTTGTGGTAAATGGTCATGAGGTGGATGGTTAGTCTCGGAAAAATTGACTTACCATTACTTTCATGAAACTTGAAAACCTTTCTTTTCTTAACAAAATTGTTCTGCAATACACTTGTTAGGCTCTGGCATTTTTGCGTTTTATTTTATGAACTAAGATTTATCTTCTTCACAAAATGTTAACAATGTGCAAAATGCCAATCAGTCTAGGAATAAGCATGGACAAGGCAAGATCTGCACGCTAGGGATAGCAGGTTCAAATCCCAATTTTCCTTTTCATCTACGTGTTGCTTGGTAGGGAAGGCAAAAGCAGCCCTTACAACCCCCAGAACGTGTTGGTGCCTATGTTTTGAAAAGTTTATTTGCAAATTTTTGAGCAAATTCGGTCGATTTTTTTCATGCAAATTTGCTGGCAATAAAGATCATATTAATCTTCAAATTTTGGCCAGCCCTATAAATAACAACAAAGTTCATGAGGTGATTGCATTTAAATATTTGGTTATTGTTCTTTGGAGCCCCAAAAATCTGGTGATGAAACTGGTTATTTTTGTCAAAAGTTGGGTGATAATCGACCCTTTTCATCTGGCAGCACTGCTCGTACGCGAACAGTATGGACAAAATAACGGTCAAAGTTTGGACCTCATAACGCTGCAAGAATGTTGTCTGAGTCCAATTAAGTGGCCACAGAGCAGAATTTGTACAGGATTAGCCCCAACCAACATGTCGAGCGAGTTCAATCAACTGACACGCCTTCCCGATCTTCTAGAGTTACTAAAGCAAAATCCAACCAAGAATCACAATGCTAGAATCTACTGGCGTACCTATTTTTGAACATGAAAAATTTGTGTTTGGGCGAGTCCTCGATTGCCGGCCTAAATCTGCTTCAAAACAGACATTTGATCAATCAATCCCCGAATTGAGTAACGAAATCACGATCAATCGCTCATTGATAGATATGGCTTCGAATTCAAGGAGAGTGGTGTGTGCGTGTGTGTGTAATACTCGTCATTTTGGGAATCGAGACGTTTATCTGCCATAGCGTACATGGGTGCACAACATACAAATCGTACTTGTGGGCCTCATCATTCAAGGTAGCACGTACAATTCAAGGGGGCAACACCCTTCCAAGCAATTTCCACGCGCACATTTAGAGCCCATGGCATTGAGGTGGGTTGCATACTTCGGAGTGAGCAGGGTTGCCAATGTTTTTTCTTCACTTGTGGTATGCATTTTTTTCTGCTCTCGTTGGGGAGGTTAACATACTAATCAGCTTGGACAGGTTTATGGCATTTCATAAACCTTTCCATGCAAGCTAGGTAATTGAAATGCTCAAGAAATGCGCTATGATGTTGATAGGGTTTTCAAAGCTGGGATGCAATCAAAGCCGCATAGAGTTATTTCTTATAGGTTCGACAAAAGCTCGAGCCAAATTTTACACTTTGACAGTCACCATTTTTTAGGCCTTCTATTGGTATTTGATATTATCCTTGAATATTTTGTAAGTACATATACTGAGGATAAACAGATGGATGTGATTGATTGATCAATTGATTGATTGGTCAATTTTCCAGCACCTAATCATTCCCTAAAATATGATGTTTATTCTAAAAACAGGTAGGCTATATCTTTTGATTACAACCATAGTATCATATTGTTAACGTCTAATTTCTCAAACCCCCTACAATATGAGAGAATTATCATTTTTGTGATGTGTTGGATTGCAGTTTTGCTGGACCAGTTTGACATTTTTGTTAATCCTTCTCAACTCTTTGAAGACCAAAGATATGGAGCAAAATTTCAGCTATCCCCTGTCCACTCCATTGGAACAAGGTAAAAGTATCGAAATAGCAACTGGTGAGCATTCCCATTGATGCGCAGCAGTTCTCTCTATCTCCATTCCTCTGCAACTTCCTGTCCGATGTACATCAAAGCGTTAAGAAAAAAGACCAACTGGTCATTTCATTATCATGATCAAACAAATACTAAGGGGAATCTCACCCCCAATCAAACATTAGCCATGAACCCTCTAGTTCAAACATCTCTATATAACTTCTGAAATATGTCAAACTAGGACAAAACTTGGACACTTTTTCACACCCTTGTACTCTCAACTAGTGGACTTGATCACATCTCCCGCGATAACAAAATAATGATACTTGCGATGAGGCTTCAGACTTAAAATATTTTGGCACCAAACCCGCCGAAGTGGTGCTAGAGTATGTATGTAGCGCAGTCCTACGTACTACTGTGCATGCACTAGCACCACTCATGGTAGTTTGAGAGGTTTGAAGCGCTGGTTACTCCCGTCTCAAGTTGAAATTGGTAATAGCGATGGTTTTGTGTTGCACCTTCAGTTGCTCATTTCTCGTGCGGCAGTTAAGAACCTCCAAAACTTGCTTGGTGGTTTGCAAGGCCCAAATACGAAAGGAAAGCAGATCGGCTAATGTGTGCAGAAATTGTGACTGATCTCCACAGATCGGACAAGAATTCTTGGCATCACTGACGTTCTTCGTGGCACCTAATCAAAAATCAAAATGTATTCCTATTTTATCGTATTGGTAAGTACTTAGGAATGTTTAATGTCAAATCATGGTTAAAATAGCCTTTTGAGATAGAACCCAAGTGTCATGTTGGATGATCACTTGTCATTTGTATGAGAAAGAGAGACGTTCATTGCCAAATTGGCTAATATTATTTCATGTCCTCATAAAGGAACGATTCTACACTACACTCGCAACATTGAGACACGCTTGGCATTTGAGACGCTTTGTTCTGCGACTATTCTCGCTTCCTGACAAATATTCATGTGCTTGAGACATTCTTTACGAACCGATATTTCTTTTGTTTGGCTGTCTTTTTCATTCTTTGTAGCAATACTGCGCATGAAATTAAAAAACAGCCACAAGACCTTGAATATTATTATTTTTTTTTCGCAAAACACTGGTGGTCACTTTCTACTTTAATCTTTTTCTAGCAATCTCTTCTTTCTTGGGCTCCTTCATTGTTCAATTTGCTCCCTTCAAATATGCGTAAGTCGTATGTAGGCGTTGATCCAGTAGCAGGATTTAAGTCAGACTTGGACAAGTTTTTGACTAAAATTCCTGATCAACCTTTTATTCAAGGATTAGCCAGATCAGCCAGCTCCAATTCGTTGGTCGATCAAATAATAAATATAAATAAAAGTCAAGTAAAATGAATCATTTTCTCGTCTTGAACTGCTGGGATTCCAATCCCGGTAGCGGTAAGGAAGTCCACAAAAAAGAATTAACAAGTTTTTGGGTAAACTTAATAATGAATTAAGGCGACTTTCAAAATATTTTTGAATTAGTCTTTCAGAGTTAGCACTGAAAACGGTTTATTGTAATATAAATCTTTAACTTACGAACAGTTTAGTTAGCTGCATATTTCATCAATTTTTTCATCGGTAGTTGACTATAATAAAGCGTTTTCAAATTTGAAAAGGCACAAATCATTGTCAATATGTTGCCCGTAATACCCTAGAAATAGCCAGTCTTGTTGTTTATGTAGCAAGATTCTGCTTTTGCTGTAATAAAAACCGATATTCTGATATTAATATTCACAGGAATCTTTATTACAAATGCCCAAAATCAACTGTTTTCAGAGAATCCAAAGACATCTTGAGGCATTTCAAACAGGATACCGTTGCCATTAGCATGTTCGGAATGCTAAAGCAAGGCAAAAAATACTTTCCATGCTTTAAAAGCAACGTAGGAAACCAAGAGCCTTTACAATCGCGCTGCATAATCTAGACAGAGTCATGAATCATGCAGAATCAACAAGTCATGTTGACCTTTAAAGCGAGCACTAACACCTTTTGATGTCATGGTTTTCGATCTAACAGCTTCTTAATGACGTCATTGATCGGGGATCTTAGCGAAATATTGAGGTGGGGTATTGTCCAGAGCTTGAGCAATGTAGTCGTGAGCAGAAAATTAACCCAGTACCTAATACCAGGGCCCAAGAATGCTGCCTTGCAAGACGCCAAACATGTTTTTGGTTACACCCGGCCCTCAAGTCATGTCGGTTCATGTCAAGTGATTAATATAATCACAATTGCTGGTAAAGCAAGGACATACCCGAATTTGACCCTTCGATGGGAGTTTGTTAGTTAACCTCCTTTAAGCCTTAGGAGTTGAACATACATAAATCATGTAGCTTCCATTGTGAGAGCCGTCTACCAAAACTCATATGCATGAGCTCTAGAGTTCAATGTGAACTTGGTGGGTGATCTGATCTAGCTGAAAAGAGGTAATTATCCCCCTTGTGTACCATCAAAAAAATGTGCAAATCACTCTCATTTCATTACGTACGCCTCACACGTTCACGGTAGTGTAGGGAGACAATAGCTTGTTATCAATTTAGATTTATTGATACCCGCTAGGAAACGTAATTGTTTCCTCTCTGTCGGAAAATGGAAAAAGAACTGACCCATCAACCAACCGCGAGGGGCATTCACTCAAAAATGCTACTTGTTAAAAATATATGCTCTGCGGGATATTTGCTCTTTCACTTTTGAAAAAAAAAGCAAATCTTTTTGCGACTCTCGATCATGTTAATGCGAAAAATGCTTACAAATTAATGGATAATTGTGTGCAAGGTTGATAAAAGAATAAAATGTTCAGAATGATGAAATGGTTAACCAGAAAGATATATCACTATAACGATGACCAGAATTGGTTTTATATTGTGAAAACGGATAACTTATCTAAGATTGAAGGTCTTTTCTATTCCTGATATACAACTATGTGTGCTAAATTTCTATTATTAAGATACTTGTTATTGACGGCAACCTAGACCCGTAGTCAAAAACCCAATTCTAAATTTTGCTCCCGCCCAAAAAACTTGAACCAACGTATACATTTCTTGTTTTAAGCTGAGATTTACAGTAAAACACTTTCCAGGCATCTTTGACTTGATCAGTGTAAGGTAGTTTAACCCTTTTCAAAGATCGGGAGGTCTGGGCTTCTTTTGTTTGTATTACCCTCCGCAACACAAAGCAACAGCCCATAGTGAACTCATTCAAATTTAAGTGTGAACACATCACCGATCAGACACTGCCGTCCAAGCAGGATTTTAAATGTTATCAACCTCGGCTTGATTGATGCATCCTTCAATTGCGATACCGGATTAATTGGTAGGCTCAGGCTCACATGGACCGAAATATTTTGGTGCCGGATGTGATAGGGCAACGGACAACTCGCCAATCTCCTCCCAAAGAAGGAGATGAATGAATCGATTATGGTCATTCGAGATGGTCTATCAAGACCCAAACACGTTCCTTGATAAGAGCTCATTATCTGAATTTCATTATGGGATCTCTCTTATGGTGATGCCCGTAATCTGAAATCCGAAAACCGACTAAATTATGGAGGTTGAAATAATTCATTTTTTTAAATCAGGCATTTTAACTTGTAAGGTTGGAATAATCATCGAGATCCGGATTAAGGATTACTTGATCCACCTTCATGACCTAATTTTCAGTAGTGATTTAATGACAAAGATAATCAAGAGCAACATGTTTGAAGTTGATATGTTCGAACTAGAGTTTTGATCCATTTACAAATAAAGCAAGAAAAAAAGGACAGAGCAGCTTCAGATTCGCTTCGCAGAGTTGGAGTCATTATTTTCCAAAAATAAATGTTATGCAAACCGGTTTTTTGTGCTTGGAAACACTCTCTATTCTCGTTTCCTATTGAAGACATATCCAACATGCTTTTGTATGATGATTCGATCTTTTCAGCGTTGGTCACTAGTTTTAGAATCATGGACACATAATCCTCTTCGTGATCAATTTATGTTAATCGGTTTATGGTAAATCTCTCTTTTGGCCCATCACGATATTGATGATGAGTAATCCATGATTCACGCGTGATCCTGGAAATGTCATTAACCGCTAACCGCAGAGAAAGACAAAGATTTTCAAGATCTCTCTTGAATTCAGAATTGGCACCCTGTTGTTTTTGGAGCACAAATCGACGAATTATGGAGGGTCATCTTCATTGAAGATCATACCTTGAGCCAAAAGAGGTTATGTTATGTAAAAAGGTCGTGGAGATTGCTGCGTATTTGAGTATTGAATTTATGTCTCTCAGTGCTTTTAAATAATCTTTGTTTGAAGTGTCATCTTGGAGGAGCCCAATCCAAGATCTCTAGATGACCTTTAAAAATAAAAATTGTGGCCTTGCTAGCGATATGGTTAGCTTCGGCTGGATTCCAATACATTGCACATGCCAAATAAGTTGAGGGTAATAAAAAGTAATTTTCATTCTTATCTAACAATGGTTTCAATGGGTTACTAAAATTACTCACAGGTGGGCATTGCCACTTTCCACTTGAACCTTCGGCCAAATATTTTTAGATGTCAAAGAAAAGAAACATTTGCTTTTGCTTTTTCTCTGTTCAGTTTCAGAGAATGGACTAAATCGCCCTGCTTAAATTTGCTTCGCATGATAACACTAACGCCGTCTTGAAATATTACAAAACAACTCATTACTTTTTGGAAAGAAATGTTTTGGGTTTTAGAAAATAATCTTAAATTACAGTCAAAATAATTGATGCTATTCATTACAACTTCATTAATATTAATGATGCGAAAGAGCGGGACTAGCAGGCAAAAGCCCGGTTAAAGCACTAATAGATAGAATTATCATAAGATTCCCGTTTTGACACCAAAACAGGCAACAGCTTTATACTTCATTGCCCACCTATGACATTTGTTGCCAAATGTCACCCCACCAACTCGCTGTACACATTGGAATAGCACGTTCTTAACTTTTGGGTGGTACTTATCGTCCTAGCATTTCTCTGACTCAAGAATCGGTGCCTTAGACGGGAGATGAAGGCTTCATGAAGTGCAATAAGCCGACCACAAGTCATAATTCAGCTTCCAAATGCCAAACGCGTCAAATCGTTAGGTTCTCATAAAAGCATCATCGTTACCACGCAACAAAACAACTTCATGTGGACTGGGTTTACCAAGAGAGGCCTGAAGCCATTTTTCTGAGGATATTGGTTGAGCCGAAGGATTTAGGAATTACCTCTATGGTTTTAAAGGAAAGAACGCCTATAGATCCCATGTATGACATTTAGTTGTGTACTCTGACCAGATTTTAGTTGGGCCTCTGCCCCCCAAATATTGGTTGGTCTTTTGTGTGTTCGCAATGACGCACAGCATGCGTAACTCCAGAGAATGATGGATGATCATCGCCCCTTGCTAAAGCTGTGGACATTTGGACGATAGTTCTCTAATGATAGAGGGTAAACTCGCTTTAGTTTTTCCAAGCTCATATTGCGTTGTAGGATGGATTGAAGTGGTTGATTAATGTACTTGATATATCAAAATATTTAGAATTCAAAAGGACAAGTTTATGTATAGTCTTACTTTAACAGCATACTGTGAAGCGTGAAAAAAGGTCGCCTGAAAAAAGCGAAAGGTTGTAACAAATCAACCTGTATGATTAGTTTGGACAAACATTATGAATAAACCCTAAAAAACTCAGCAGTCAATTTAGCACATAAAGAGGGCATCACGTGCGGTGAGGAGCAAAATGATTTTAATCCACTCGAGAATCACTTGAGAAAGTGATAAAATGACGACAATGGCTTGGCAACAAAAATTGTCTGTCACTTTTGTTAGTCAGTTCACAAAGAAACAAGGCCCAGAAAGTGCAATGTGAGCAGGCCAGGCAGACCCGATTTAAGAGCGAATGGGTGGCAGCTGAAAGGCTTTTAGGGTATGGTTTCTGATTGTAGAGGCACTGCCTTCAATTGGCTCGACCCGTTCTGTTCCATGGTTAACAATAGGGCTTGTCAAGTGAACGCGTTCATGAACAGCTGACGTTATTCCACGGAGTAAAATCAAAGACAACATGCCCAGCCAAACCGCACTGTGCATGCATTGGATTTTGACATTTATTTATTTACATGCTTGTCTAAGCAAATAGCATTGTCATATTGAGCCAATTTGATACTGCGCTCACCGAATTACACCAAAAATGATCAATTTGTTGTGTTTTGTAGTACAGCTCACTCAAAATCACTCGATTATGGAAAATTCAATGTGCGAATGGTGCGAGTTGAATGTGGTGTTTATCTTGGTTCTCCCTCCCAAAAATACCTAAAATCAGGGTGCTGGATCACTTTTTTCCTTGAATTTCCTTCACTTGGCATGGCCTATTCAGCTGCAATTGGAAACCACGTCGTTCTTACTCTTCTTTGTTTCATGTTCAGTTGAACAGCCTTAAACTGGATCACAAAATATATGACTGCGCACCCTGACGGTCAAAAAGCGTGCAACATTGTGCGTCACCCAAGAGCTGTATTCAAAAGATGTGCGCACTCTACTTATAGAACCTTTTTTCGACTCAGTGTCTATTCTCCTGGCTTTTTTAGTGACTGAACTCACGTACCGTCCACCAACACACAATGTAACTTATCTGATCGAACTTGACAATGACCAACGCCCTTCATTCAAACCCAATTTCAGGGCTGCCAAGCTGTTGTGAACGAGAAGGTTTTTATGTTTGGTCTGGAAAAAATATTTGCTGTTGAAATGGTTGTTATTGTTATTCCTTCATGTTGGCTAATGATGCCGTGAAAGGTTAGATATATGATTTATGACCGCTGCTATGGTGTTAGCGTCTTCGAACTTATCTGATTGAAGTTAAATGGGCTTTGTTTAAGGATTAATTGGTGATTCAGGAATCATGAAACCAACACCTTAAAAAGACATCAAATGTCAATTTTATACTCCATCATAGAACAACACAATAAATCATTTTGTTGTAGGGAATACAATACCCACTTAATACATGGAGAGTCCACAAATATGGGCACTTGATTTTTGAGAATAGCCATTAAACGGTTGGTTTGTCAATTGCACTTTTATAAATCAACCATGAGATGTCGCAAAAAAACTCCCGTACTGCCAAATTTAAAAGTCAATAATACTTAAATGCCTATAAGCATTTTCAAAAATATTTAATTGTCCATGTTTACAATCTTGATATTGGTCTAAAATAAAATAAATATCAGTTGAACTCAGTTTGAGGACTTGAGTTGTTGCAATAAGGACCTGGTGTGTGCCCCCTTTTACCTCATTCTAGGGGCGGGTATTTTAGTGTGCAAATAATACTAACAATAACCTCTTCAAAAAGCTTCGAATCTTTGTCACAAGCATTGCAAATTAATTGTCAAATAATATTTAAAAAATGGATGGATTTCAGCCTCCAACCACATCCATCAGTTTTTGAAAGAATGAGCAGGTTTCCTTTGTCGCACGCGAAAACACCCCCATAAACGATCTTTTTCTACGATTTGGCAGTCCCATCCAAGAGTCACATGTGTTGCTGCATCTTGATTCTAGGCAATTCTGGTGGTGGAGCTCACCCATTCACAGATCTCTGGCTTTCAACATGGCTCGACCAGCTCATCCACACCACAGCTCCCCTGTATCAGAAAGTATAACCAGCTCTATTGCGACCAAGGCGGCTTCAACTACCCCATGTAAGTGGACAGCTTGATTCATTCCTCATTATCGCCAACCCACCGACAACCCACGACCATCCAACAACCAGCCAACCAACGCCTTATACGGTACATATGTCGTGATTGATCGATTGATTGGAGTCTTTTTTATTGCGCAGGTCGAGGATCGAGAACTTCATAGATGAGAACAAGAGCCTCATTAAACGGATGTATGGAACACTGGTCCAGGAACAGGTTCCACAGAGTGTGCCTAAAACCCCGGCTTCCACCACTTTTGTACGCAGCGTCCGGCAATTTGGGCGGTTTAAGAGATCCACTGAAGAAGGTGCGGTGATCTGCTTTTGCTTGTTAAATGACGTGAAAATGTCAAAGAATGTTTAGAGCAGGAGGTCACAGATGGGCATGAAGTGTTAATGAATAATGTCTCGATTTTTTATGAATATTTTGTCATTATGCAGACATGGCTAAGTAGTTGACATTGCGTTGACTTCAACAAGTTTAAAGCAATTCCAACCCCTTTCAGTCGACAAGTGCAAGGTTTTAGTGACTAAGTTGGATTCAATTGACAAAACTGACCAAAACACCATTCTGGCAGATTAAGCGTATTCTTAAATACACTTTTGAAAAATTTGACGTCAAAAGGTGATGATCTAAATAGTTGCTAATACCATTTGGTGGTTTCCAATTGTCCAGTTTTTGCCTTGTTTTTTCACATACTGCAGTTCATGCAACTATGACCAAGAGCGTAAAAGTAATGATCATTTAGGCATTGCTTAATACTTTGAACAAGTTAGAGTTGTACTGCTCTTTTACCATTTCTGGTTTGTCAGCTAAATTTGTAACAATGCTTTTTGTTGTTGTTGCCACACTTTGGAGTTTTCATTGCCTGTTTCCAGCATCAAGGTTTTGATTATCTTTGACATAATGCCAATGACAATACGTATTCGCGAATAGTAATGAATTTATCTGGCCTGATGTGCAACTGATTCTAATTTGTATGATTTGGCTCAAATCTCTTAAAGTCAATTGATTTGAAGTCCAACAGGATTTTATTGAACCTATTGATTACTAGATGAAAGCATGGACAATTTGCCATTGTCCTGCCAATCTATGTCTCTTGGGCTTTTGTTCTTAACATGTACAAACCGGCATCATTGACTGTACCATTAAGGAGCAATACATTTTTCTGTTTGAAATGCTCAGAGTTGCAATTTTGGTTCCAATTTCTCTTAGGCCACTTCAGATTCTAATTTTGGGCATTTTGGCTCATATTTTTTTGCCTTGTTCCAAACCAAGACATGCATCTTACATTGATTAATGTGCGATCCTGAAATGAAGCACAAACGAAGGTGAAGGGTAGACTCATAAGATCTCGCATTAGTGCTGCCCATCTTTGATGCCTGCCCAAACGTCACGTCCGTTTTTAGGGTCCATCAAATGGCTTTGCCATTTAGTTTCCTACAACTTCTTCAGCCAATTCGTTGATGTCCGACACTGTTCATGCGGAACTCTGCTCTAGCTCACTTCCAATTTGTAATGCCTCATTTGGTTATTTTTTTGCAGGCTTTTTGGAGGACTTCCTGTTCGAGGATGAGTTTTACAACGACCTAGATGCTAATTTCACCGCCCTGGAAGACAAAGTCAAGGAGTACGAATACTCGCTCCATTTTGGTCGCACCAAACGTCAAGCTGGATTTCCCGGAGCAGACTCCACGGGGGAAGATAAGAATCGGTAATTGCGTTATCTTTTGTTCCCAATCACTTGATCGAGCCCAATATGTTTTTGAACAGGGCTGACGCTTGTGAGTCCAAAACCGAGGTGTCCACGCCATATTGGGCCACCAACAGCAATGGGGATGTTCGGGCCATCGTGAACACCAAGACATTTTCGCAAGCTGTTCATCAAGAGATTTGCACGTGAGTTTTCTTCCTGAACAAAGAGGATAAAATGAACAAAACAGACTGTAATCTAAAGAAGAAAAAAGTTTTCAGCGGCAAATATTGTAAGGTCATAATTGGATATTAGTTTTCGTTTTTGCAAGCTGAATGCAATGCTTTAGAGTGTACCAATCCTTGAATGTTAGATTTAGAAGAATGAAGAAACTTTGTAAGTGGGTTATTGGTATCCGCCACTTATTCGTAGTCAATTGTCAGCTAAAATATGGACAAAATAAATTTTAAAGCACTAGGGCTACCTTTACAATTAAAGCACTGGAATAGTCATTACACGCCTTTGATAGGGAAAGAGTACTGAAATATTCTGCTCCTCGCAATAATCTTTCTTTGTTTAGAGCCGACTCTACAGGGTTACAACTATATGTTAGGACACTTCAAAGTAACATGGTTTCAAGAAAATATATTGCATCAAAATGATCAGCAGACCTTGTACCTTCATATTTATGTCATATTCGATATATATCCTGTGTCGGTAATAAGCCATTCAATTGCTACCAGGTAGCATTATATGCGGCGTGCATGATGGTCCCACACCCTCAACAACGTTGCCTCAAGGCCGTTGGCATTATTGTAGGATCTAACCCACATAATGGACTAGATACTAAGATTCATGATGTCAATGTATGGAATAAAAATCTTCTAATTCCACTAGGAGTTTTTGCACGAACTCTAAACTGTACTTACATAGCCCTCCTGATGCAGATTGATAATTTCTTTTCTTTTGTCCATGTGGGGGATTTCATGATCGACCCAACAAGTAACTTTTTGATAGAATTTGAAATGTATGCTATCAATTTAAAATTTAAGATTTTTTCAGATGCTCTCAAATATATTTTTCACCCTGTATCATTGATTATTGTCCTCCTGGTCGGTTAATCTTCCTCGGGGCTGTACTCGCTCATCACCTATAGACTCATACAGCAATGCTTGATTACAGATCATCCCGGACAATTCGTTGTGCCGGCGATTGCCAATGTGAGCAGAAGTACAAGTGGCATCGCCTCCTGGCTTACGATCCTAATGACGATTGTTCAGGCATTTTCATGGATTGGTTCCTCTTCCCATCGTGTTGTGCTTGTCGGTGCCTTCGAAATCCTCTCACGGGAGGCCTTCGATCTTAAGTGGACAATGCATATTAACAATAAAACCGTTTGCATTAATACACACGAAAAAACAGTGCTTCCGAGGAGCAATCACTTAAAATGTGTCTAAAGTGTACATACCATGATGGGAAGATAACCACGAAGTCCTCCTCGGAATTATAATGTTTAGGGCATCTAATAAAGAAACACGATCTCAACACCTCTCGTAAGAGAATTTGCCAAAACAATAAATTATATTTACCGAACTTTTATTTATTGTTCCTTTGAGAACCGATATGAGTGTCACCAACCATGTTTATTTTTCAGAAAGCTCTGACATTTGTTAATATTTACAAAACAGGATTGGGTAGGTCCGAATTTGCGATCGGTTTTGTCACATTTGCGGATTAGTTCTTGGCAAGAAATCGTACCCTCCAAAATATCCAGGCTAGTCAAAACAATGAAGCACTTGCTTCTCTTTGGGTTCCTTCAATGTTAAATTGTTAAACTGTTAAAATGTTTGTCCTTGATTCTCCCTCTAATATGAGGTTGATTTGATACTCAGTTTATTTGTTCCTTGTGTGAAAACCCCATCACATTGAATTCAGATAAAAAGCGCTATTAAAGATGAATGGAATACATGGNTTGTTCCTTTGAGAACCGATATGAGTGTCACCAACCATGTTTATTTTTCAGAAAGCTCTGACATTTGTTAATCTTTACAAAACAGGATTGGGTAGGTCCGAATTTGCGATCGGTTTTGTCACATTTGCGGATTAGTTCTTGGCAAGAAATTGTACCCTCCAAAATATCCAGGCTAGTCAAAACAATGAAGCACTTGCTTCTCTTTGGGTTCCTTCAATGTTAAATTGTTAAACTGTTAAAATGTTTGTCCTTGATTCTCCCTCTAATATGAGGTTGATTTGATACTCAGTTTATTTGTTCCTTGTGTGAAAACCCCATCACATTGAATTCAGATAAAAAGCGCTATTAAAGATGAATGGAATACATGGACTGCAAACTACAAAAAGTACTTTTTGTTAAAGAGATTTGAAAAAAGAATGTAATGTTTCTTTTCTAAAATTGACCAGGATTCTTGAAAATTATTCACATGTATTAATTATTTTTGCTGAAAGGGCTCAAAATGCTCAATAAATTGCAGTAAAATGTCAAATATTGCTCTTAAGCTTGCAAAATTTGCAGATGCTATAAGTTTGAAAAATTTTTCCAAAATTTGTACAATATGCAGGATGCAAGTATTGGCCAGCCCTACTAATAACCTTTATTTTTGCTAAAACTACCGAACCAACGTCTTAAAAATTGAAGTGCAGTCTTTGCTAAGTAAACTTGACTTTTCGTAAAACTGTCGGGTGAACTTTTTAAAAGTGGAGTTTTTCAATCAAATGATAGCCATCACTATTTTGCCTTGAGATGAGCATTATTTAGGGATTTTCCTTTACACGGCGTTTTATTGTAAATATTAACGCTAGTGCTTTGCAGAGTGATTTCTAGTTCTGTACCGAGGATTATATTGATGATGATGATTTATTTGGGGCCTCGTTATAAAACCATACGTATAAATGTGGGTAAAAGTAAAGTATATGAAAAACGGATTAGAGAGGTATTCCCCAGGTCTTAAGCCATTGGGCTTGTTTTCAGGGATGACCTTTTCCTTAGTTGCCTTTAAGTATGTTTGTGCAAATAAAACAATCTCTTGAATTGCATTCGGTTGGGACAAGACAACGCAAGAAGTGATTTCTTTTTTTGATAGATCAACGATGGACAATGATATTTGTTCAGTAATCGAGTGTAATACAGCTAAAACTTTTATATTTGATATAAAAAGCAAAACCTTTGGTTTCGAGAAAAAGTACGAGGCGTGAGTGGAATTAATTGAGCTCCAGACGAAGAGGGCTATTGATGACAGTCTTTAAAACTTTTTTTTTTTGGTTTAGAAATGTCGTATTAGTTTTAGGTCTCCGAGCAAATCAACATAAAACATTATGGCAGACAGTTATGTTGGCCGACTCCAAACGATCGGCAATCGGGTCATTATTCATTCAGGGAAAAAATACCATCTGTAATCCGTAATTATTCTGCTTCACAGCCTCCAAATCAGCATAGTTGGAGGCAATGGATTATACACCCTGACGTCGTGTGACATTTTTTTTTTGTGCGGACTTCCTTACCGCTACCGGGATTGGAATCCCAGCAGTTCAAGACGAGAAATAAATTCATTTCACTTAACTTTTATTTATGTATATTGTTTGATCGACCAACGAATTAGAGTTAGCTTGTATATAAGGTTGATCAGGACTTGTAGTTGAAAACTAGAACAAGTCTAACTTAAATCCTGTTACTGGATCAACGCCTACATAAGCCCTACGAATATTTGAGGGCAGCAAATTGAACAATGAAGGAGCCCGGGAGAGAAGAGAGTTGGACTTCATTGTTTTAACTAGCCTGGATTCTCGAGGGCTTGAAGGTGCTCTCAAAACGCCCATAAAGCCTCTACGGTCACTACAATTGACCCTAAATCCTGGGTTGGGACAAAGCTCATGAATGCTTTTGAAAACGTACAATATCACATGCAATTCGTACCTTCTCTGAATACTATACAATCCCAAGCTTTCTAACCTCTCCCAATACGAGAGCTCTCTCATACCCTCAATGCTTCTAGTAAAACATCTTTGGACCTCCTCGAGCTTTTTGCAAACCTGCTGAACACATTGGAACCCAAATGGGTGAAGCATATTCAAGATGCGGCTGAACAATCGACTTGTGCAGAGTTATCATCGTGATACTATCTCTGGACTTAAATGGGCGATATATCCAATCACATGATTCAAAAGCTTTACCCACCTTCAACTGGATATGCTCATCGAACTTTCCATTATTTTGGAGGACTACATCTAAATCCTTCATGGATGAGACCAGCTCAATGTCCTTACCTTCATCATCTAACAGTGGAGTGGCTAATGACCCAATGGTCATTGAGCGGAAATTCATTTCATTCAGTGCCATGTTACTCGCGGCAACCCAGGAGTAGATTTGGTCTATGACCTCTTCCAGATAACCAGAATTCTGACCATTCCTACTAAGTACCAATTTTGTATCATCAGCATAAGAAGAGATACTGACATTATTACTAACAAGCTTCTGAAGCGGAGCAATGAAGATGATGAAAAGGAGAGGACCCAAAATGGAGCCCTGAGGAACACCCGACTTGACATCATGTACGTTCGTCACTAAGGGATGCCTCAACCTTAATCAATTGCTCCCTACCAGAAATGAAACTTCTTAAACAATTGAGAACCTTGCCTTGGATCCCAATATCATGGAGCCTGTTATCTAAAAGATCATGATCTACCTTGTCAAAGGCCTTGACAGAATCAAGATAGACATTGTCAACTGACTCATGTCTTTCCAGTTCGTCAATAATATGTTCTATATGTTCAATCAGTTGGGTAACCGTGCTAAAATGTGCTCGGAACCCATGCTGGCTAGGAGGAAGGACTTCATTGACTTCAAGAAAATATACCAATTTTAACTTCAAGATCTTCTCAAACACCTTCGCAATATTCGAAGTGAGAGAAATTGGCCTAGTATAGTTACTAGGGAGTGACTTATCTATCCCCTTTGAAAATTGGAACAACATGAGCTAGCTTCAGAGAAGAGGGGAACCTGCCCTGATCCAAGATGCAACGCATCAAGTACAAGAAGACAGGAGCAAGAACCTGTGAGCATCTCATCAGAAACTGAGATGTCACACCATCAGGACCAGGAGAGCTCGAAAGGCTTGATCAAGTCCCTGATGGTCTCTAACGTATTTTGATCTGTGACTACAAGATCATCTAAACGCTCAGCTTGACAAGCCTTGCAAATCTCAACAAACTCATCAATAGATCAATGGGCTGTTGCTCCTAAACTCTTTGGAGTTGAAAACACACTAGAGAACTGATACCCAAGTATGTTGGCCATAGACTCTACATTGTCTATGACTTCACAGTTGACCTCAAAGGGCCCTACAGGGTGCTAGTTTGCAACTCTTTTTGAACAAAGTCTTCCTATATTTTGAAATTTTTGCCCGTGTCCATCCCTTGGAAACACATTGAGAGATTGCTAGACTGGAACAAACTTTCTCAAAAAACGGGATGTTTCATCTTTCTCCTTGAGTTTGAATGAGAGAAAAATGCCTTCGGATTCGACCTCACCTCTTGAACTACTCTACTTTCCTTTTTCAACTGATCGATCTCAATGGAGGCCTTAATTCTACCTTGAATCAAATCCAACTTTCTTTGAAGGCTGGTCACAACTACTGGATTCAAATTGCTCTGGAGCCTTTTTGCTAGTTTGCAACTCTTTTTGAACAAATTCTTGCTATACTTCGGAATTTTAGACTGTGCCCAGCCCTGTGGAACATATTCAGAGATTGCTAGAGGGGACCAGACGTCCTCAAAAAAACTAGAATCATTCTGTCTAAGGCTACAACTATAGACGATTCATTTTTCAGCATTGAAATGAGATCAAGCTCCCCTAACCTTTCTATGATTAACGGCCAATGTTTATCTTTGAACTTAAACTTAGCCAGACCGACCTTTTTGGCCGGTCTTACTTTAGAGCACGCCGGCTTTTGAGTAATGGTCGACCCTCTCTCGAGAACATGATGATCTGACAGATTACTAGGTGTCACATGGACATACTGGATCAGATCAGGGTCATTGGAAAAAAATGGCGCTTTCGAAATAGGAATATACCCATCTGGACTAGCCTCCCACTCTACAACGCTAGCCGGAAAATTGAAGTCCCCTACAAAGAAAACTTTCGAGCAGACTGCCTTATCCAACTCATTTCCTGTGAATTTTAGAGCTGACAGGAGCGATGAATTGACGTTGCAAGAAGGAGTTGTTTTTTTACATTTGATTAATATGCAAAATGTTACCTTTAAGAAATTCTAGAACCAAGTACTATTTGAAGCTTAAGGAGCTCTTGGGGCTGTTAATTTTTGAGATAAGATAAAAGCAAGTTTACAAAAACCATTTTCCTTAAAGTTAGCTTCAAAAAACTGGGGCAGAGCTGCTTTTCAAAACAAAATTTGATGGAATGTTGAGATCGCCAAAGGTTGCTGCTGGGCTTTCGAGCATACAATATCTACTCTCCCTGTTTCTCATTTTAGATTTCAAAAGTCTTTCGGATAAGTTGAAGTAAAGGCGTGGTGTCGGATTGCTTAAACAATGAGTTGTTCATCAAATAATACCAGACCTCTGTTGTAGTTCATGCTTTTGCAATTAATTACATTGAGAAACAGAGTAGTTTTGTACAGTAATTTTACATGTATACAAAGGAATCGAAATAAACAATTACAAAAATGTTGAATTTAATTACATTTGAGGGGACGTAATTGAGATATTACAGATTACAATTACATTTCCGCCCGCAAAGCAAAAAAAATGTTCTTTGTTATAGCAATCGGGTTAATGCTTGATAAAAGCGCTTCTTCATTTAATCTCGCTCATAAAGTTGTTCCTTTGCCTGAATGTTTCCTTCCTGGGCTGTCGAGCTCATCCGACGGGTCTTATACATAGTTTTGCCAAACATCTTCGCCACTGACAATTGTATTTTAAATAGGTCATATGACTAGTGTTCATTCAATTGCAAAGAAAATCATTCCTGTGACTCTTTCTATACTGAATTATCTGCACAGCAATAATCAAGGTGCATCAAGGGCATGAGCTTTGGTCTTGTATTTCAATATTACAGAAGAGGGCGTTCAGCTTGTTCAGGCCAAATTAGTTGCTACATGCCTGAGCTACCTAATTTGATAAAAGGCCCAAAAATTTACAGTGATGGTGAATTCGGAGTAAAGGTAAGCCAAATCCTTTTATTTTGAAAAGAAAGTAGTTCAAGGTAATTCAATACAATTCAAAAGCCACTGCAATTATAATTAATTGCATCTGACACGAATGCATTTGTAATTGTAAGTCTTTAAACCATCCATGAGCTTTGTCCCAACCCAGGATTTAGGGTCAATTCTAGTGACCGTAGAGGCTTAATGTGCGTTTTGAGAGCACCTTCAAGCCTTCGAGAATCCAGGCTAGTTCGAACAATGAAGTCCACTTCTCTTCTTTCTCGGGCTCCTTCATTGTTTGATTTGCTTCCCTCTTAATATTCATAGGGAATACGTAGGCCTAATTGATCAGGCATCATCTTTCAAGTCAGACTTGGACCAATTTTTAGATAGCATTCCAGATCAACACTACATTCAAGGACTAGCTCGGTCTGCCAACTCAAATTCGTTGATAGAACAAATATCATATAAAGATTGAAAGGTAATATACAGACGAATTATAACCTTTCATTTTAATAGTACTGGTGATTACATTCCCTGTAGCGGTTAAAAAAGCCCGTGAAAAACCAAACCAAAAAAATGCAATTTATTATACTTTAGAATGTAATTGATACAGTTCTGAATGATACCTTAAAAGTTAAAGCATGACATTTTGTATTCTTTTGTTTTATATTTGTTTGTCGGCACCAACAAGTGCGTTTTATCTAAGATGCTACTGTCCAGCAATCTACACGTAAGTTAAGTTGCGAGTTTCTAAAAGTGGCAGCTCGAATCCCAATAGGCTAGAAAAGGCAGAAAGCTAGACCAAAGCAAAAATTACTACTTTTAAGACTTTTAAGAAAAAAAAACCCCGTTTTTTGTGTTTTAAGTGCCAAATATAATAACGAGAGCAACCTGAAAGTACGAAGCCTAATGTTTGGGGCTGCCAATTTGTTGACTTTGCAATATTTTTTCTAAGGTCCAGGAAAAGCTTGAAAGGGGCACCAAAACTGACCATCTAAATGAAGAAGAGGAGCAATTAATGCCAGTAGTTTGACTTGAGTCTTTATGGGATTAAAAAGATTGTCATTGGTTGAAAGAGCAAGAAAATGCTTGGTTTGGAGGGTTTGGTTTTTGTCAGTGGTTTGTTTTTATTTACCGTGTCCTCGGACACGTCTTATAAACCTTGTAATAACCCAGTGCTTAAAAAAGATATTAGAAAGAATTTGCAGGGTTTTCTTGGCATATCTTTCCCTTCAACAGCTGATCTTAGCTTCACCTCTTTGTGTTTAAAAACAATGATGGAAAAAAAATCCGCGAAAAAAAAATTGATTTTGTGGATTGAGGCTGGCGACAGCGCCAGGACCAACTTCAGCATCATCAGGACCACCCTTTATAGGATCAAAAACACGTATAATGCCACTGGCAACTTCAGTGATTGCCCAAAATTAAAAAAAATGAACCCAAAAGATTTGGACCTCCACTGATCTGGATCAAGGGCAACCTGGATAGCACCCAGTATAGCCTGGTCATTGGTGCAAAGGTCACCCTTAGCAGCCGCTACCGCCGGCAACTGGTCGTGGCACCATGTAGATGCTCCCTGTCACACTTCTGTCGTCGCTCAGAGGTATCTGGAGTTGAAGTTGAGCTCCAATAGATTCTGGCCCAAGGAATTTGGGCCCCCCCTCACCCCCTTCTAACCTGAATCCATTGAATTTCTTCATTTGGACGCATATTGAGGAAAAGGCCTTCAGAGTCTTCCACCCAAAAGTGGACTCCCTCATCATATCTGTGAATGTCGAAAAAATGAAAGAGCCGACATGTCCAGTGAGGTCATCATAAAGGTGTTCAAGTCCTTTTGGAGGTGGTTGGAGGTGTTCATTGCTGCCAATGGGGATGTTAGAAAGATCAAGCCGTCCTTGGAAAGATAAATGACTCTAAATTGTCTACTTGTCGTCATATTTTAATACCATTTTAAACCTCAACCCCTTGTTCTCTAAGTGGACCTTGTTGAAGTTGCAAGTGAAATTTGGCCAAGGGCTTAGGGCACATCGGTATACAATCAGCAAAAAAGTGTTAAAAGTAACTGAAAACAGGGCTAGATTCTAAGTCGAAAAAACAACTAAGAGAGTAAGGTTATTATTGGAGGTAGATTTTAGAAAAATGAAAAAAAACCAGGTCTAGTTTTTCAGAGCTAGATTCGTCAACTTTGCTTAAGCCCCAAAAGGTATCACATATGTCTTTCTTAGTTCATAAACCACTTCAAAATCTAATTACCTTTGACAATGAGCTAAATTTGGCTCTTTGAAAAAACTCCTCTTTGAATGCTAGATGGCAATCGTTTCTGAAACTTAAAAATGCTTAATATAACATTTCAATAAAGCATTTGTACTGAAACTAAACTGATGATGACAAGTTGAAATTGTCCATTGATTGCATGCTGTATAATTGGCGCTAGGATCCAACCTTCACTCACCCAACCTTCTCAAAGATGTGACCTTCACTGACGATTAGGCCAGTGGTAGAAGAGGTTTTCCAGCGCAAAACGTACACAATACACACTCCCAGCGATTACCTTCTTTTGACTCTCGTGGTGCCACAGATCTACCAAAAGACGCTTTGTGCCCCTAGCTTGATTAACCCTTGATTATCTTCCTGGTCAGGGGCTCTTTGCTCAAGTTTGTGGTAAGGAAATGAGTAACGAAGAACAGCAAGGAGGTTGGGTAACGAGCATGCATGAAAAACACGCTTGTCACATCTGTGATATCTCCTCAACAGCTTGTGTTTTGAAGAGATAAAACAAGTAAAGTTCTCAATCCCACCCAACTCTTGGCTTATTCGTAATTTCAACTGCTTGTCGCCAGCATTGGATATCACTTATCTCCCCTTTGCAGGTAAGACAACTCAATCATTTTGAATAAGGCATGGCAAGACGGCTTCTTTTGGAGGGGAAAAAGATTCCATTCATGCAATTTGGGATTTCTTGCGACCCCTTTTTCGGTTGGGAATGACTCTGTCAATGACTCAGCTTTGTAATAAGGAACATTGATTACTACTTCATAATTTGCAAGTGTAAACCTTGGCGTAGTGGGTATAGAGTTGCGTCCTTGCGCTGAAAGTTGAGGTTTGATTCCAGCTTCCGTTTTTTACCTCAATTTAAGTTCTTCAACCCTTGAGCATTAGAGGGCCTCCATAAAGATTCATAAAGGTATGCTTCTTCAAGGAAAATCTTATATAAGGGTTTTAATCAACAAAAGGAAATATTTATGGTTAATGGAGATGGTTAAAATATGGTTAGAAGCTGCCTTTTCAGGCTGTAGAAAATGCTTAAAAAGAGTTAAAAGTATAAAGCATGCCCTGATCTAGCTTCTAATACTTGAGCTATGCTGTGGGGTTTGAATAAAATGATATATTGACCAAGAAAAAAAGAATAATGCGAGAGGAACGTAACGGATAGCAGTTTGTCACTCAAGCAAATCCAATTTTTTATTGCATAATCATTCGAGCCTTAAAAAGAATGTTTGATGTCATCAAATGAATAACTCAAATTTTGGCCGTCGTTACTAAACAATAAATACCTAGTTCATATGAACAACTATGAATGCACTTAGGAACCCTTTGTACATTAATATGCAACCAGCTTTCAAATACATTTGTCAACTTCAAGGGGTTTGTGTTTATTTACCGGTATGAAGTAAGTATTAATTTAACCAATAAAGAGCTCATTAAATAGCCATATAACAATGCTCTGAAAAAATCTAATGAAACTATCCAAAACAACACGATTTTCAAATAGTAGTTCATAATGAACATAGTCACAACCTTTAGCAAACAACTTGACGGATCAAAGACATATTACGCCGTATACAAGAATATTTGGCTTGAATGCCCTTTTTCGCTTCAGAAGTTCATTTACATTTGCTGCTTAAACTAAGACCTTCTGTCAATGAATGGTGAGAATATTTTGTAACCATGAAAGAAGCGTTATTCATCGCGCAATCTTTGACCATCAAAATGGATTTGCAAGGCATTATTGGGCTTTTCATGCCAAAGTCAAATGCAAAGTTAATCAATCATTCAGGCTCTCATTCAATGGCAATGATTGGCATCGGTTGAATGTATGAATTAGTTTGCGAAATGCATTTCTTAGAAGACACTCCATACATTTATTTGTCTTTATGGCTTGGTTTCATTCGTTATCAACATTTGCATTGCGGTCATTTTGATAGAACTAAAGCTTTGCGGAGAAAAATTAAGTACTAATTATCTTACTATATCCTTGAACCATCACAATAACTTTTGCTTTCGAAGATGGCAATTTAATGATTCAAATTCGTGCCAATCGCTTATTAAATCTATTTGAAGCCACTGAATCAAATCACACAACAAGGAAAACATGCCTCTATAAATAACCTCCCAACGGCTCAAACTGGTTTTCGAGAAAAGTGAATATTTGGCAACATTACCACGTGTCAGACAATGAGTTTGCTTACTTAAGCGGTGCAAAGGCGAAACATTTTATTGCACTCTCGTTGAGTCTATTATCCAGTAACAAGTTGTTGCAAATGAAATTGATGAAGCTTGAAAAGCTCCTTCACACAAAGATTGTCACCATGGAAGGCAATAAAACGGCAATTGATGAACATGTCAACTTTTGTTAGAAAAGTTTATGAAAGGCTGTTGAATGGGAAGGCAAGACTTGAAAACGGTATCCGCCCCAAAAATTGCAAAAGAGATATGAGAGAGTGAAAATTGTTTTTGTTCTACGAATTGTCGAAATAGGAGAAGCCATATCCATGGCTTGATAATTTATTCTGCGCCGAGCCTAGCTTACTTTTCACATTAGCCAGCAAAAAAGGAAGGCTTAGATTCCAGGATACTTTTGGAACTCTGCAAATTGTGGGGCTGATGACGACATAGCACTAAAAAAGAATGGCATTCCAATGTTTTGCTCCTAATTAGGATAAAAGGTCGCTTTCCTTTTGGTGCAAGTTTCCGTCAAGTACACATTGTACTAATGAATCCTAACAAAGACACTGTATTCCATCAAGAGTATTCGATTTCAACAATCCTTCCAAGTCAGCTGAAAATAAAGGGTAGTAGTAAATGACTACTATATATTTTGATGAATGAAAAATTCGATTATTCGTCAAAGTGAGTTGGTGGAAAGGTTTTGCTCTTCTCCCATTGCAAATCAAAAGTCTTGGATTATCTCTGACAGGACTGACAGGCAAATGCAGATTGAACAACAAGTTTGTGCATTACCATTGCAAATAATTCTAGTGACGTAATCAATATCTGGTTTGCTAGACTTGCCGGTTCGTATGTGATGGTGTGAACTAGAGGACTAGTCAGAGAAACAACACTCAAGAGATTTCTAAGATTTTTTTGCCTCCCTTGCGGCTGCCTGGTGTGTGCAATGGGGATCAGCTTTGAACACATTTAGTTATGTGATTCTCAA
This sequence comes from Tigriopus californicus, assembly GCF_007210705.1. NCBI lineage: Eukaryota > Metazoa > Arthropoda > Copepoda > Harpacticoida > Harpacticidae > Tigriopus > Tigriopus californicus. Next base: position 9,383,131 of record NC_081451.1, read on the forward strand.
AATCAAGTTCCGAACTCAGGGAGCCAGTGAGTTGATGGCTCATTTGTCTGCTTTGGTTGAAACTGAGTAATGCAAGATAAGTTGATCAGCCCAACACCCTGCTGCCCAGCTACCAAAATATGTTCAAAGTAAAGTCTCGAGTGCTTTGGTTGGAGTGACTTTTCTCTGACAAGCTCTCTAGTGTGAACCAATTGAGTTTTGACACCAAATGTGCATGTGTAAATGGCATTAATTCACATTTTCAAAGCTATGCATTTCTTGTTAGGGTATTGAACTGCAATATGTGCATTGGTTTGGAGTACAATGTTGAAAGCCAATGTTTGAGTGTCTACAATGAAATTAAGATTAGATCTTGACTTGGGTGGTTTTGTACCAATAATTCCAGATCTAGATCTTGATTGGCCAATAAAGGTAGTTAGATATCTCTCAAAGAGCATTGTGTTTTCATCTGAATGTCTGTCTAAAGTCAATCATCACATGACTGGGCATGGACAGTCAGCAAATTATCACGAGGGTCAAGAAGGAGATTCAAACCAATGACCTCTCTCCTGTCATGAAGTCATTCATTGGCATGATTGTTTTTTGAGGCTTTTTTCTTATTCCAACATAAAGTTTTGAAACCCCAAACAACAGCAGCACAGCCAACCAATGAAAATTGTCGTTAAGGGTCTCTTTTGTGTTGGGTATATTTCCAAATTTAGTGCTTCTCTTGTTATGAAAGCATAATGTTATCAAAAATTGGACCAATATCAAACAAGAAGCTGCTTTGCAATTTGACTTCAGTTTCCTCCCAATGGTGGGATTTTAGCTGGTTTCACTCACTTGCTAATTGACAATGACCACTATGTAATAACGCAACCCCTTTGTGTCTGACTTTACGCCATATAGGGTCTCTCGTCGAGGTTCTGAGGGCCATCTGTGACCAAGAAGTTGTACGAACCTTCGCGCCTTGATCTTCACGCCTCGAGCTCTTTGACCACATGTTGCTTTACTCCTGCTTCTCCGAAGTCCCAAGTAGATCAAACAAGGCTATTTCTTTCCCGAAACAGAAAGTAAGACGCCATTTTCAAGGCCTTGAAATTGGGATTCAACACCACATTTGAAGAGTCGCACGTACGGTAGAGGCTCTATCCCTTCATTGTCGATATCGGTGACTTTTGATTTGATTCAATATGAGTCCGCCTTTCCGTGCTCTATTCCCTTTGATGAGCTTAAGCTGGGAAAGAAGACTCAGAATATTAGGAAATGAGGTCAACCATGCTCTCACGAGTTTGTTTGATGAATCAATCCCATTTCCCACCCAACGATCTTCTTTCAGGTAGCTTTACTAGGACTTTTTTTGCTCGCCGAAGTGCTAAGGCACACACAGATGGAACATCAACACCTGATTTCCAAGCCTTGGGCACTTCAGTGATGGAAACCTGGATGCTGATGAAGAAGAAGAGATGTTCCTCGAGGGAGAAAAATGGCTACAAGAAAGTTTGTAAAGCCTTCAAGGCGGTTTTGGCTTGAAATCAGTTCACCATTTCCAAGTTTCCTTTCGTGACATTGTTAAAAGTCAAGACTTCGATAGGCTCTCTCTCTTTTCGAGTTCGAAGTAAATTGCCATCTTTGAAGCCTCGGGCTCGCCAGAAGTCCATGTTGTAGGTGACTTGAAAAATGGGAAAAATGTGTTTTTGTTCCTGGAGGGCTTTTGCCATGGCATCGGAGTGGAGGCTCGATAGTAAAAAACCATTTGTTGAACCAATGCTGAGGAGATGGCCGTCATTGGATGGCTGTCAAGAACCTTTTTATATAAATGTCAGCAACTCAAAGTGTCTCACTAAAACTTAATTTGGTGAGTTTGTCCAACTTCTCCAATCTGTTATGTTTGTTGTGAACAAGGCCAGCACAAGTTAGCACTTAAAGTGCTGGGCATTTTAGACACTTCTGAAACATGAGCAAGACCATTGGAACGTGGCAACAGACGAAACAATGTTCATGAACGTACTTCCAGCAAACGAGGATAAATAGCCCACCTTTTGAACAGACCTTAGATGGGAATGAGTGACAAGTGTTTTTTTTTTACCTTGCAAGCAGTAACCGAAGAAGGACTATTTGAAAAGAACTAAACAACTTTTAAAAAAGGCTTTGTATTTGCGGTTGGAAAGACAGTTAACACATTTATGACATTGTTCTTGCAATATTTTAGAATTATGTTTTTTAATATGTTTTCATTATTCAATTGTGAATTGCTGAATCGCTTATTTCAACTTCTTCAGAGGCTTCTAATTTTTTTTTTATAATCTGCAATTGTCTTCAAGATTGACTAAACTTAATTTTGTATTGTCAAGTACCAGAACAAATATTTGGAGAAAACTTTATCCTATTATACAAAGCAATGATCGTGGACTAAAAAAGTTATGATTTAAAATGTTTTTATTTATGTTACTCCTCTTAAGGAAGATAGAATGACGGCAAGTTAGTTGTAGATTCTTGGAGTCGACGCCTAGGGATGTGCCAGAGCTTTTATTAACCTAAGCGTTAACTTGAGCTTTTTTTACTCTCAACATTCGACAACTACACTCGCCTTTGCTCATTGATCCATTGTCTCAATCAAGACAACCAAGTTAGACCCCTTGGTATTGTGTACTAATGAACGCCAGTATGTCCATAGCGTGTGAATTGGACACCTCCAGTTGACAAGACGGAGGAACAAGGTAGAAAATGCAGGACCCGGCTAGGCATCCTTGATCGACATGAAGAAAGAAAGTCGCTTTCCTCTCATTCCATTCCTTGTCTGTCCCTTCCCCACACATACCTAGGAAACAGCCCTGCTTTTGCCCGCTTTGCACTTCCTCTCTCGGTCTCTCCCCGCTGAAGGTTTGAAGACCCAAGATTTGTTTCCCTGGCAGTCAATGCTATAAACTCACTCACGAGCTAGCCTTACGGTGTGAATTGAGGGCTCGAGAATAAGCAGGCCCCCTCTGTGAATTTCTCGTCTCTCTCTTTCGTTGTACTCTATGGTTCTCCTCCGGCCTCGTTCTGTGGAACACCGGGGGGGGG
>NC_081451.1:9386187-9425223 GCF_007210705.1 Tigriopus californicus
AGAGGGTGAGCCCCCTCCCCTGGTGTGCCTCTTGGGCCATGCAGGAGGCGGTGGAATGGAAGGCATATTTTAACATTCTTTATTCTCAGGCGGGAAAGCTTCTACTAGCCCTCGCTAGAAGCGGGTTCACTCACTCGCTCCTCACTTGGGAATGTAGGGTCTACATGTATGTAGTGGGTGAATGTTCGTACGGAGTTCGCGGACTGACCACAAGGATCAGTTGGAGCCAACCAGGGATGCGAGTTCATCTGAGCTCGAAACTTTTGGGTCATTAAACTTTTTTCCATGGCCCATGTTTCTATCCTCTTTTATTCTTTTTAACGACTTCAATGACCTTGAGTGGCGATAGCCTCGAAAGTGCTCCAGCCTTGAGACAATTTGGGAAGCATGCAAGTCAGAGAACCTGCTTTGTATTTCAGGTGTGGCGTTCGTTTTGGATCCGTGGAACAGCATCCCTCAGGATCCCATGAGCCGAGCCAATCGCAGCTGTAAGTCTGTTTCTCAGTTTTCAGTTTACAGAACGGGAATGTAAGAAACTGAATCCAAGAGCAACTGCTTGTGACAAGACAAGGCGGTCCATTTCTCCACTGAATGCCAGTAACATCAGTGTTCCTGGTCATAGGAAATCGTATTGGTCCAGAATCCTCCCGGACGCACGGTCAACCTCCAACAATGGCGAGATGACTTCCTAGCCAAAAAAAGAGTACATTTTCAAGCTCCCTTGCCCTTGGCCATTTCATGACTTGGCGACACTGATGCCAGTTCAGTTTTGTGGCCTTCAACAGCCTTCAAAAAAGAAAGTGCCACTGCACTCGTGCTTCCCTATTAACTTGCTTCTCTCTGTTTCTCTCTCATTCTCTCCATAGCAGCTTGAAAGGAGGAGGGAAAGACGTGAAGGGAGACAGACCTCCATCCCACCAAGTGGAACTCAGTAGCTTTTATCCCTGGCCTCTGTTCTCATCGCTCAACAGCAACACGAGTGAGCGGTCGTTCCCAAAGCGGCACGTTCGTCTGAGGAGTGCCTGGAATCGTTGTCGCCGCCGTCGTTTGTGGTCGGTAACTTTTGAGGGAACAGCCAAAGCAAAAGACCGACTGGGAAAAGTGTTCCACGACCATCCCCTCCACTCTCACCACCATCACACCATCACCACCATTCCAAGGAGGAGTGCTCAACTGCACATGAGCGGATCCGTTTGGCCTGCAAGAGCAAGGGAGTGAGGCCGGGAGACGGCGAGGCCAAGGAGAAGTTGAAGGGGAAGAAGAAGAAGGAGAAGCCAAGCCGAACTCGTAGTGCAGGCCTTTGTGGACTAGCTGCCTTGGCCTTCGTGGTCTGTAACTGAGCGAGTGAGTGTGTGTATGTAAGTACGTACGGCGAGCTGCCGCCCAGGCATCCTTCTATCAACGGCGACGAGACGAACAGAGCCTTGGGTTGTTCAGAGAGACAGGAGTGTGGGATCAGCAAGTAGCACCTTCAGGGAACTGAACAACCATTTTCTGGAGCAGGGGAGATCAAATTCAACCAAGGGAGGTTCTTGGGCTCGAATCCAGGTGCAAGTGCAAGTGAGAGTGTGAAACCCAATCCCACGTCCCAGGGTGATCTTTTGGTCCGGAACGCTTCCGATATCCCCCACCAACGGACGGGCCTACGGATCCACGCACCCAACCTAGACTGGCAGAGACACACGTTGTTCACATTTCATTTCCCGAAATTAGAGCACCAAGACCAAGGAGGAGAGGAAGACGAAGACGAAGAAGCCCTTGAAGGTTGTTGGAAGCATTACCGACCATTTCCTTGCAGTCATTTGAATAAGGTAGCTCGCTTTGGGGAGTTACGAGAACGCGACAAAGAAACGGTGAAGGAACATATAAAAGTGCTCCATTATCGGACCGTGTCTCCCGAACGAACTCTTCGATCCCTGTTCTTCGAATTGGGGTGTTGGTCAACGGAAAGTACGTTCAAGAGCTGATTGATTGATTGAGGCCCCAGAGCGAATCCCAATCCACCCGTGAAGATGGCTCAAAATCCGTCGACCAAATTCACCGACAATTACGAACTCAAAGAAGAGCTTGGAAAGTAAGCCTTTGTTCGTCGTTTCAAATATTCGTAGATTATGCATGTAGACTACCTTGGCAGAGCACATGTTCTCTTACACAAACACGATTATGCGGGGCATTTTTGTATGATTGGAGAGAGGTCATGGATCCAAGGCTTACAACAACACATGTTAGCTTTGGCAACTCAAATCAGAGGGTGAAAACGACCAAGATCAATTTCGTGTCCCCCGTTGGAGTCAAAAAATGGCGCTTATGGCAAGCAAACTGTGACTCTTAGAAGAGTGTTCCTCTATTGATTTACATGGATGGAAAAGATGTTTTGGTTGCGAGGAAGGAATCAATAACAAATTGGGGAAAGAGGAGAAAAAAATAACATCACAGAGTAGATGCTCACAAGAGAGACGTGGCAACAACGTTTTTGAACGATTCATCAAAACAATTTGAATAGAAATGCAATGCCAACTAATCATCGTAGTAGAAAAGACCAAGGAATGAATCTGTCGATTCAGCCAAACAACCGCCCATTGACGTCCATGTGGTCTGATGCAGAACATAAAGCGGTTGTACACACAACATGTCTTCTCTTAATGTTGAGCTGTCACTAATCAAAGGCATTTATTTGCATGGGTTGTGCATTTTGTTAGTCAAACAAAAATGTCCAAAAATGCACTTAACTCTCTAAAGTCGACTTGCATTTGTCCCCTTGGCTCTCTGGGTCATCTTGGGATAAATGTTCTGTGGCAGAAGCTTCAAGCATTCACATTATCCTCAATTGAAGTGAATCAAACAGCAAGATCTCTCAGAGCTGCACTCCTTCGAGAGATGTTCCAAAGACGTTCCTGTCCAAATATTGGTCTTGCCCTTGGAGGGAGCAAGCAAACAGTTCTGTAGATCCAATGATGAATTAGGATCCCTAGAGAGGGTCACCAAATTAATTACCAACGGGACCAGGGGTCATCATCAGGTCTGTAATTCTTTACAACCGACCTTCTTGGGTTACTTGGATTGTACTGGAGGAGTAGCAATAGCTGATTGTTCCAGTCCGTGTACCGTCAGAATGCTTTTGGAAACATCTTGGGCGCGTCTGAGAGATTTGTTAATGAAGCCAACACTGGGAACACTGGGAATCTGGGGGGAGGGCAATCATAAGATTGATCTGGTCGAGCTCATATGCAACATAAAGAAAACCATTAGAGACCCCCAAATATCTAGAGCGAGAGCTCAAACACACTCAATATTTACTACGTGGGTTACTTTTTCCCACTGGCTAGTTCCGTGGCAAGGGCAACTGTTTTTGGCGGCACAACAAGTCGATAAAGAACCTGATAAGGACTGAAAATGTTCCCTTTTTAAACTTGGCTGCATTTGCATCACGGTCCAGATACGTGAACCGCCTAAAGGTTGACAAATTTTAGATTTGTATAAGCAATGGTTCTACAATTTATGGCTCGAACAAATTTGCAACACAACAATTCTTGTTTCATTAACCCATGTCCATATGTCTCCACTTACATGTGGGCAAAAATTGATGGTATAATGATGTTACCGTTAATTACGAGGTTAGGGGGGGGGGGAACCTTTTCAATAGGTTAGTACTGAAGGTCAGGTATTATCTGTCGATTTAGAATATATTGCCAATGAATTCCCGTCCAGTATTTAGATCTGGCTGTTTAAAGTCAATCCGGTGTGGAAAGAAGGGAGAAAAGAGAAGAGAGATGTGTGTGTGTGTGTGTGTGTGTGTGTGTGCAGGAAATGATGGGGAACAACTTTCTCCTCGGGAAGTCCCATTTCATGTCACACATTAACTAGACTCGGGCGGAGACGTCTATTGACTGATGTGGACAATCCGCAGCCTTCAAGGCAGACGGAAGGGGCAGAGGGAAGCAAAAGGCCAATACAAGTCGTGAAAGTGCGAAAGAGATCCTCGAAATGGACCTCAAGGTCGTTCATTAAGTATTCAGGTTGTTTCCTGGGTGATGCGGAAAGAACCCACTCAGATTGTATCCAGATTTTACTCCGGCTGAAACGGATGTAAATGGGACCTTCCCTCAAGGTCTTAAAAGCCCTATTAAAGTGGTTCTGCCGCAAAAGGTTCAGCGAGTTCTTGGCCTTGCACTTTTTGCAAGCACCTTCACTCATGAAAGTGGGATCCACCATTAAACCAAATCAAAAAAAAGGGAACTGTTGGGGGTTCAAATTCAGGGAAGTTTTCAATTCCTCAAAGCAATTTTATGTGATGCCTAAATATACCCAAAACCATCCACATGTTGGAGTCCAGCCAAGATTAATGGCCCTTGTATACCATACTGAAGAGAGAAATTCAACCCTACGTCCATTGTTGTGGAGCCATTTAAGTATTTGCATGCGAAAAGACCCTTTCCTTTGTGCCCGAACTCCTTCAAAGGCTGTCGAAATATATATAATGCCCCCAACTTAGTGATTCCAAACCAAACAACCAAACGTGTTTTCTCTTTTAATGCTTGTTTTTTTTTAAACATCCTTTGAATTTATTGGATTAAAATGAATTAAATTATTTAAGACATATCAATAATAACTACAAATGTACACTTTAAAAAACATTAAATCATAAAACACATTGAAGTGTTTGGTTTGGGGCCCTAGTTATTGAATTAAAATGGAGAGAACAATCTGACCAAAAATAACTACTAAAATAAAAAAGAGTTCATTCTTGCAATGAACAGACCTATTGCAAGTATAGTTAAGAAATGTTAACAATGACTACAAATGTACAATTAAAAGATATTAAATCATAAAACACATTTAAGTGTTTGGTTTGGTTTGGGACTCTTTCTATTGAATTAAAATAGATAGAATAATCTGACCAATAATAACTGCTAAAATAAAAAAGAGTTCATTATTGCAATAAAAAGACCTATTGCAAGAAAGATTTCTATTGCCGGACCATTTCAAAGCTAATGGGAGCACAAAAGTTGTTTCTAACTCTCCAAGAAACCCTTACAAATCAGTCTACAAGCTTGAATCACAAAGGAGTTTTTCGATTTCGAGGAAGCCTATAAAAACAAGGCCAAATAGATATCAATGATTAATTTGGTTATTTGGTTTGATGGGAAACCAAATATTTTGGAAACACTACACAAAAAGCCTGATAGACACAAACTGTGGAAGAGAAATGTGAGAGGCCATTGTGTTCGTCTCAAGGTACACAACCTCTTATTTAAGCATGAAAATGTTGTACCTATTTTGAACTTCCTAAAAAGTCAGTTGATGAGGCACGTGGTTCTAAAACTCAGAGACCTCAGGAGTCGGGCAGACAGGGCAGAAAATACTTGTTGAGCCATCCAAAAATTGTAACTCGATCAATATCATTCAAGTTGAACTAGAACCATATGAGAGTCCTGAGAAATAAAAAAAGAACTTGGATGTCATTCAATTTGATCCACCTTTCAGGGGTGCCTTCTCAGTTGTCAGACGATGTGTTCAAAAGGCGACTGGTTTGGAATTCGCCTCCAAAATCATCAATACCAAGAAATTATCTGCCAGAGGTGAGTTTGGAATGCAATGCTGATCATGTGATCAATAAGGAATGGACTCCAAATATACGAATGTATTTCTTTTCTTCTCTCTACAGACTTCCAGAAATTGGAACGAGAGGCTCGGATCTGCAGAAAACTGCAGCACCCAAATATAGGTAAAAACTTTATCTACCATCCTAACCAATCGAGAGCTCTAGGTAAGAACATCGCCGGCAAATTATGTCTCTGTGGCCAAAAAATGTCGCCGACTTATCCATTGCCATCGAAATATTGCCATAACTTCCAGACTTTTCCAGGAAAACTGTACCAGTACTGCTTCGATTGAGAAGCATGCCTATTCACGCAATTCACGCAACTTTCTGGCGATCTTTTGGTCGGCAATGTAAGATATTCTTGCGGCTCTATTTTGGGACAGGTCATGTGTTCGTCGGCGATCTTCTGACCCGGCCACACCCATCCAGAATGTTTTAACGAGGTTTCTTTCTCCTTCCATCTCTGTTCAGTCCGACTTCACGACAGTATCCAAGAGGAGAATTTCCATTACTTGGTATTCGACCTGTAAGTAATGACGTTCACGTATCCATTAGGATGAGCATTAAGTAGAGACAAGGAGCCTAATCTTGCTCTTTATGAAAAATAAAAGCTCGCTTTCGTTCGTGTTCATCATGCAATGTTATTAAGCGGTTCCCTTGGGATTTTATTTTCAGGGTGACCGGTGGAGAGCTCTTTGAAGATATCGTGGCTCGAGAATTCTACTCAGAAGCCGATGCATCTCATTGCATTCAACAGATCCTCGAGAGTGTTAACCACTGCCATCAAAATGGCGTTGTCCACAGAGATCTCAAGGTAAAACACTAAAACACAAGAACAATGTACATGGATGGACCAGGTTAGAAGGGATGGCTTGAGGCCGAGAAAAAGGGGTTTCAATTTCGCTCTCCAACCCAAGTTTACTCAAGGAAAATAATTTGACACTCGCACACAAGGAGTGAGAACCTGCAAACCAGTCTTTTCGGTCGGGAGTAGACCTCCAAGTCGATTGGAGCTCACTACAATGATCCTCCACCCGCATCAACTGCATCTGCCATTGGGGACTCATTTCAAAGACGTAATTGCTGTCCCCAAGGACAACCGGGAGGTGATCCGATCACAATTTCCAATCGCAATTCTGCAGAGACAAGCGGAACATCCTGCACCTTGAGAGGTCTACTCCAATAATTACCTCCTCTCCATCCACGTAGCTCTAAGACCAATTGCCGCTTGCTCCGCTTCCCAGGGTCATATAGCGTACACATGGTGGCCCTTTGGACGCCTTTCACGCACTGCCCTCTTTCCTTCTGCCGATCTTTCTTTCTTTCTTTCCTTCTTTCCTTCGTTCTTTCGCTGTGCCTTGGTGACCTTCACTGTGCCAAAGGAAAGCAACAGTTTGCTCTGAAGGTCTTTGGCATATCGACCACTGACTGAACGGCCTCACTGTTTACTTCTCTTCTTTCCACTGTACGTCCCTTGTTCTCGAGTCAATCCAGCTCTTCAAACATAGACTGAACTAATAATGTCTTCTGGAATGGAAGCAAGCTCAAATTTGCTCCATGACGACCCACCAAGGAACATTTCCTTCCCAAGTTTTTCTATCTAGGTTTTTGATACCGCAAGCTTTAGAGGAAAGGGGACAACTTGTTTTCCACTTGAAAGGAAAGTACCAGAACAATTTCGGGGAAGTGGCTCACTTGGTTTGAAAATGCTCACTTACCTAAACTCAACAAAACTTAACCTTCAACAATAGGCAGATTGAAGGTGGATAAGTTTCAATTAGAAAATGCCTTCCTTAAAAGTCCGTCCAAGGTACAAGGTTGAGGGAATTCAATTTTATTTTTCAACGAGACAGCGCCAAGGAAACGAAATCTGCCTTTGATCAATGCAGGATTTCAATTCCAAAATGCCAGAGCTCTTCCTCGGATGAAAGGCACTTTTTTACAATTGCTCTCAGGCATCTGAGGAATTTGATTTTTGTTGTTTGTTTCTGGCAAATTTAATAAACATGTCATTCACAATGGGGAAGCCACATTCCTTTGAGAGATCCATCACCTTCTTCAACCAACATCCAAAGTTGGTTTCTTGATTTTTTTTCCGACCAGAAGTGATGCCTCCGTTGAATTAACCTGTCACTTTCATAACTGGATTATTCATGACTAACGCACATTATGAGATGGGGGAGGAGATGCTGAGCTCTTTTCCCAAATCCAAAAGCTTCACAAGCATGCCATTCTAAAAATAGTAAATGGCCAAACTCTGCAAGTGTGAGCTAAATTCCAATAATTTCCATCCAATACTGAAACATGACTGTTTCATTTCCTTTTAGCCTGAAAATCTCTTGTTGGCCAGCAAGCAGAAGGGGGCAGCCGTCAAGCTTGCTGATTTCGGATTGGCCATTGAAGTCCAGGGTGACCAGCAAGCATGGTTTGGTAAGTTGCAGAATGTTGCCAATGAAAGGAGACACTGCAGACAAGACCTCCTAACTGAGTTTGGCACTTTGGTCTTGACATGAAGGGCTCTCTCACTCTCTGACGTTCCAGGTTTCGCTGGCACTCCGGGGTATTTGTCTCCAGAGGTGTTGAAGAAGGAGCCTTATGGCAAGGCAGTCGACATTTGGGCTTGCGGTGTCATTCTATACATCCTTTTGGTCGGCTATCCCCCATTTTGGGATGAGGATCAGCACCGGCTTTATGCGCAAATCAAAGCTGGTGCTTATGATGTAAGTACTACCCCGCGCTTCAACCAACTTGTTAACGGAAAAGTGACAGGTCTTGATGACAACCTCAAGTGCCCAGAAACCAGGTTTTTTTAGCGTCTTATCATTTTGATTGCAGTACCCGTCTCCTGAGTGGGACACGGTTACTCCGGAGGCCAAGAACCTGATCAACCAAATGTTGACCGTGAATCCCCAGAAGAGGATCAAGTCCGAGGAGGCATTGAAGCACCCATGGATCTGCGTAAGTTATCTCACAAGGAGTATTACCATCGGAAAAAAGGACTATCATCGTAATTATGCTTTTGTGATTGCAGAACCGAGATCGGGTTGCCTCTGTGGTACACCGTCAAGAGACGGTGGATTGCTTGAAGAAGTTCAATGCCCGTCGCAAGCTCAAGGGAGCTATCTTGACCACCATGTTGGTCTCCAGGAACTTTTCCAGTAAGGGCGCCTTTCTCTTCGAAATGACTTATTGACTATTATACCTCTGAGAATCGGTGATTCTAGCAAATGACTGGCGTTGACCACAACCCAATCGTGTTTTACATGGTTTCCAAACCTTTTTAGGCTCGTTCGGACATATCTCTTTGGGTTCAGGCGGCTCCAAAGGTTCTTTTGGATCTACTGGTGACTAAGTTATGATCGAAAAGGCACCTTTGTAGTATGAAAGAAACATGATACCGTAGCTGTAATCACCCAAAAGTTTGACACATGTAACCTTAAGGGCGTCTAATGACTAGGTTTTTGTGGGAACCAATTAAAGTTGCGCACCCTCTCTCCCTCTATTTCCCTCTTTTACCCTCTTCTAAACCTAGGCAATAAGACTGGCCACAATGCAAACTTATTTAGAGTATCAGAGATATCAAGGAGTACTCAGGCAGTAAAGGCATAAAGTAACACCCGTTAGTCATATCATGTGAACTGATAACACTCAAACTGTTTTTCAGCTCGCTCCATTGCCAGCAAGGGCAAATCAGATGGTTCTCAAGTCAAGGAGTCTACGGATAGCTCCACCACATTGGAAGATGACGACTCAAAAGGTAGGGTTGCTTATTTGATAAGTAGGGAAGACAAGTCAATGATTTTATCCTTGATAGAAGAGGTATTTTTTGGGTGGATTAAAGGTGTTTTTAAAATGATATCAATCCCTTTCCCCGTTATAGATGATAAGAAAGGTGTTGATCGCTCGTCCACTGTCATAGCACGAGATGGTACTGAAGGTAAAGCACAAAAGTTTCTTGTCGGGGATTGCATTCGGCGTTTAGACCATGGCAGTGGTGAATGACACTCCCAAACTCATCCCTAGGGTTTCTTTGTTAGATTGTTCTAAATCTAGATGGTTTTGTTTCCATTTCGAGGAACTATCGATTCAAACGTCACGAAACTTCGACAAAGCAGTATCCTTCGAACCAAATGGTTATTTTCTGCAAAGCGTAGCTTCACACCGACTAGTCGACTTGTTTTATGTTTTTTCGCACTATAGTTTGGATTCAATAGGGATGAGTGGGGGATTTACTGTACTGTACTTGTAGACATAGAGTTGCCACTAGACAGAATTTGTTGCATCTCTTGTACAATAACCCTGCATCTTCGCTCTTTGCCAATCCAGATCAGTCTGACCGCTTCGGGGGTATCATTTTTCACGCCACTCCTAGGTCACTCTGAGCTTCTTCCTTGAATACATATTCATCCTGAGATACGAAGGCGTTGGCTGCTCTTGATGATTGCTTGAAATATTGACAATCGACCTTTTCCAAAACGCTTTTGACCCCTTCATCTTGTGTAGATCCATAACACCCTTTCCGGACTGAATCTCTCCCTTTGATGTCGGAACTAAATTACCCTTTTCGGTGGTTGCATGTATTCATATTTTAAAACGTAATTAGGGGCTTGGACGAATGGAACTTGACGAGTAGGTCTCCATCAAATCGGGAAGCTCAGCAATGAGAAAGTTTCGTCAGATATGAAGGACACCGTGGGCTAGCCTCATGCTCTACAAGGTGTTCAAATTTTCCTGAGATATAGGACAGCCTAGTCAGGAGGCGAGACAATGCCCTTGAACATCCAGTGCCCTCTCTGTATCTCTGTTCTTAGGGTCTGCCCATCAATTTGAAAAAATGTTGTTGAAGGTGAAGGTCTTGAATGCACAAAAGAAAAATCAGTTCCTAAGGCATTCCAGGTGGGGTGAGACGGGCATTCCTTCAAAAAATCGTGTGGGAAGAGCAAGAAGGATTGCTATCAAATATCATCATCTTCATTTTACCTCAACTTTGTCTGCGTAGAGTGCCGTAGTGACACCGCGATAGAAAGTAGACGTAGAGAAGTAGCATTTTTGGTGGTGCGACGTCAGGGAATGATCAGAAAATGGCGGCTGCATCCCAAGTGAAAGCTGGACCTAATGTGTATAATTCAATGCGCGAAATAGTGGGCCTCAGTGGGAAATTAGGTAAGCGTCGCTCTCCTTCAGTTATCAGTTCATTCAGCTTACCAATAAATCAAAGCCAAAAACACATGGACAATGGTAAAACGTGAACTTACTACCTTATTTTCTCTTGATTCATTTTAGAGGAAATCTTGGAAGAGGAGATTGATCTCAAACCCAAAAGTAAAGAAGGAAATCGTTTTAATACCCTAACTCAGTATGGCACCTAGAGCCTAGGAGACACTTTATCTGATTAGTAACTAATCTATGCACAAGGGGCGCTAGTTGTATTGTTGTTCTTTTTGTATCTTCCCTCCCAGATCACAGTACGCCGGCTCAGAAGGAACAAAGTGCTCAAATAACTCAAAATGTACCCTCACCTGCCACCAGTGGGCTCATGTCCAAGGCTTTAGCCGGATTTGGCACTGCTGTAAACAAGCCCAAGCAGGCTAACCCACTTGGAGCTGCAGTGCTGGCAGCTGCAGCTCAACAGCAACAACAGCAACAGTCATCACAACCACAACAGCTTGGACAAGAGACCAAGGCAGCAGGTGGCATTGCTAACCAGATTGCAAGCAGGCCGTCACCCATAGCTCAAAATAACACAAGTAATCCTTTTATTCAGCGTTGCCAATGAGTGAGACCATTTCTTGTTTTCTCCCATGTCCATAGAGGCGTTACATTTAGAGGCGTTCTTAACACATTTACATTGATAAACACGACCCCGACTGGAACTTGTTCATATATTTGCTAATTATTTCCAGCACGTGGTTTATAACACGTGTTGAGAGTCTGTATCTTTGGGTCATAAAAGGTTTGTTGTCTGAATGAACACAAATCCCTGGTTGAACGATTTTCCGGTATTGTACATAATTCATACCATTGATGTCCTACATATACAGTTGTAGACTATCCCACACATTTATGGCCAAAAAGAGACACCTTACACAAAAAGGCGCTTTATTTAAAAATCTTGCTTTTTCACTCTCAGACAGATAGTTGATGTTTTCAAAGTGGTTTGAAATAAGGTCAAACTAGATTCCCCACTATTCACTTGATCACTTTGGACCAAAACTGCTCCACACTCCTCTTATCTATTTCAAACAAAATATTGGACCTTAGTCCATACCAGTAGGAAAGGATTCAAAATTCAGCTCTCTTCGTGTACCTATTCTGATTTTTAGGGGCTTAAGGTCTTCTAGATAAAACTACACAATCCCTGGCGTTTTACTAACCTCACCACCAAAGTGGCACAAGTCCGTTACAATGCCATTTGACAACATACCTTGTGGCTTGACCCTCTCCTGTTTCGTGTTTCGTAGCATATGAATGTTGCTAGAAGTCACTCACAATGGACGGATGTTTCATCTTTTCATGAGAGATATCCCAGTTCATCATTAACATTAGAGCATTGTGATCTCACTCAAATTCTCTAACCATGTGGTCTCTCACTTATTCGCAAGGTCGTGAGGAAGATAGATGCAGCACTACAGACTATGTTGTTCCGGCTGCTCCACTCCTCTAAAATGGCCTTTGACTAGGTTTGGAGAGTTTGGACACATCGGATATTAGTTCCATGAGCGGAACTTCAATCCAAGCTCAACTGAACCTAGTCAAGTGTGTATTTGGTTCGAGTTTTCGTGACAAGAGCAGCAGTTTGTGGCATCTGTCGACCTCGCGTCCTTGTGAATGTCCGCCTCTTATTTGACGCCCTGTATCTTTTTATGTTTTGCAGACGCCAAGATGAACCACGTTAGAAGTAGTACAGTGCAATTGAGGAACTCTGGTAGTCAAAGCGATCCAGTTTCCTTAGGTAAGACATGCACATCTATGCACCATCTTCTACGAAAAAGCATCACAAGCAAAAATAACAAACATTTAATTCTCCCTCCTTCAACTTGTCATTCGACGCCGAAGGAGAATAAAGATCTTTCTGAGTTTGTAGTTAACCTATGAGTTTTATTTTAGCTCGAAAGCAAGAAGTTGTCCGCTGCACTGAGCTCATCCTTGACGCAATCAGCTCGGGAGACTTTGAATCCTACTCGTATGTATATCTAATTCCTTCTACTCACAACCTTTGGCATTGTTCATTTCCGTGTCCGTGTCGCCGTTTTGGAACGAAATCTCATTATAGCTCATTTGCCTCCTCTAAATCTGCACATGGCACCCAAAAACTTTGAACTAAGCATTGGACAATAGTGTTAGTCTTATGAAGTATATCTAATATATGGTACTATAAATATATACTTTCAGCCGACTCTGTGACCCGAACATAACAGCCTTTGAGCCTGAGACTCTCGGACATCTTGTCGAGGGATTAGAGTTTCATAAATTCTACTTTGATAATCATGGTAAGGAAGGAATGGAGCTTATAATCGCATTGGAAGCAACCCTAATTTTCGAGACTCTTTTTTCAGTGTTAGCAAAAGCCAATCGCACCCACCAAAATGTCAGCATAGTGAATCCGCACGTTCATTTGCTTGGAGATGATGCCGCCTCTGTGGCCTACGTCAAAGTTCTACAATATATCGACAAGTAAGATTTTTTTTCATAACTAGAACGTCTTTTTGAAACGGTGTATTTTGGTGCCTGGAGTATTTACTTTCTTTTTGGTTGATAGTTCAACGAAACTTTCAAGAAAGTTATTTAGAAAAGCCAATCTGTTGTTGGTTCCTGCAGCTTTCTGATCTCGACTCTTGATGGATAACTTCAAGGATCTATGCTAAAAGTATTTTGAAATTAGAAAAGTCCACAAATTTAGCCGTTGGAGCAGTTTCGACCAAGTTCCGTCACGCTGAGTTCACGTTGTGGTCTTCAAAACTATCTTTTTTAACATGAACTGAAATTAATCGGGAGTGTTTAAACAAAACACATTCGTAATCTAGAATTTTTCTTGTGGACAGAATCTATCAATTTAATCGAACCAAGCGGATGCGAATTTTGGAAGGATTGCCTTATTCGTTCAATGAAAATCTAGAATAGCAAATAAATCAACTGCTTTTGTTTGAATTGCCTTAAGCTCCTTGCCAAATCAGATTAACATCCGAGGCTAAAAGTTCCCCGTTAAAAGTAAAAAGATTAGCCCTGAACATCGGCCCATCAATGGATCATATCGTTGAGACCTGAAATTAAATCTGAAACCATGCCAAGATTCTTTTCCGTTTATTTCTGGGTCACTCTTAAAGTTGCATAGACCTTCATACAACTGATGGGACGAGTTAAGCTTTTGAAGCGTCAGAAACAAAGCACTGAATTACAAAGTGGTGTCATCTGACCCACACGCCACCTATTAGCTCTGCCCCAGAAAACATGATCTACGATAACAAGAACCGAGGAATGGTCAACTACAATCAAACAAAGCGATAAATTTTTAAGTTGGAAATATATCTTTTTAAATTAGATGAAGGTTTGAGCTGCGTCCGCCATATTTTGTCAAAATTAGATATTTTTTGTGATTTGTAGCTTTAAAATAGAACATTTGCATCAAAATATACTTCTTAATAGCAATGTTACACATTTTGTGGCCTTGAATAACATAACAAGAGCAAAATTAATCATCTCAGGCCTTAGTATTTTCGATTTCCTTCGCGATAATTTGTTTTGTTCATGTCCTCTGAGGATTTCATGTTTTGATTGGTACTAATGTGTAGTAAAAGGCAAACTTCACCCTTTTCTCTTAAATTTACCCGATTTTCTTGCAATCTTCCGCATTTGTTAGTACTGACCAGACAAAGATTTGACTTCATTTGTCCAAGATGGCAAATTTCAGGACGCTTGAAATCAAGAAAAAGATTTGATGTTTTAAGATAAAGATTTTCCTTAATCTCTGGCTGACTTGTCTCTTGTTTCATCGTTAAAAACATTTTAGTCACTCAGAGCTTTGCTTCAGCTGTAGACTCCGGCTTCCAAAGCCTGCCCAATCATCAAATTGGTCACCTTGATTAAGCAAGCTGAGAATTCCCGCGACGAGTTGCCTCAAATGTAATTGCATTTATTCATTCCAGGACGGGCATTCCTCACACACAACAATCTGAAGAGACGAGAGTTTGGCACCGCCGAGATGGCCGTTGGTTAAATGTCCATTTCCACCGATCCAGCGCAGCGACCCCTTATACAATGGCACAGTGAGTCTTGGACAATTGGTCACCCCTCGGCCATAATCCGCCTCGGCAGAAGCGGAAGAATGCTGCCCGGGAGACCCAATGTGACCAGAGTCCCTCGAAGCAATCCCGCTAGTAGGCGTGGGGACGGGGAATGTTATTCAATGTTTGTCATTTGTAAAGGGGCGGTGATTGGACGACAGTGTTTCGGACAGCTTTCCCGTCGTCCCCGTTTGTCCTGCTCCGATTTCAATCCTTTTCTCTTGAAACTGTTCAAAATTGGATCTTATCACTCGTTTTTTTCCATGGGATCCGTGGTATCCCAAATCTCCTACGTATGCTTCTTTGTTCGCAAATATACGAACCTCAGTCACTCCCCGCCTCTCCTCCCCATTTTTGATGTATCATGGGCCAAACTGAATGTGACCAGCCTTATTTTGATCCCCGAGTTTTCATGATATTTGCTCACCCTTCACCACCACGTTCACGTCAGTTCTTGAAAGCTACTCGAGGAAAATGCCCATACAATAATAAGCAGAAAAAATAGAATCCATATCCCTGCGATCCACAGCCAGCCAAGAAAAGAAATTCATTATTGGTGCTTCATGTTATTATCATCATCCCCACCCTACCCACCACCACAGACGACGTACTCCTTTCTTTGATTGGTGGCCGCCCTGGTGTCAGGGTTCGTCTGGAGGCCTATCGCAATTTGTTTCAAAACCAGCGGTTCTGGCTTTGGTTACTCCCCATTCTCTTCAGGAAGATATTTCTAGCTCCCATGTGATACAAAATATCGATTCAAAGCCTTTCTTCCTCCTCTCTCCCCGAGCAAACGTAATTTTAGGCTGCTTAGCAGTCCCTTTGAACATTGTTTTAAACCTTGATGTTCAAGTAACCGGTAGTGTTGTATGGAAGTCCAAGAACGTTCGCCGCCAATTCTCATCCGCTTTCTCAATTTCATGCGATGCAAGTCAATTAATTCGTCAATAGTTTTTGCGCTGACTCTCTCCGTGCGTCTGAGCCAAGACATCTCAGCGCATAAACCTCTCTAGCTCTTTTTATCTGGATGTTCTTTGTGACATGAGTTTTGAGGACGCCTCCGATTCGCTTTGAATCGACTCCTAAGAAACTCTAATTAAAACTATTTTATGCATCTTTCGCACACTTGATTAATTATTCTCTGCACCGACAAGAAACCCTCCTCAACTTGAAAGCGGGCATCTCGACCCACTTTCCTTATCATGGCGTTTACATGACACAAACACACACACACACTTCTAAAGAGAGTATGAATGAAACTCTAAACCCCTGTTACACAAGGTAAAGAAATGCCGAACATCCTTATAAATTCATTCTTTCTGTTTCTAACCACATTGACTGGGTTGACCAGATTCAGGCTCCCTGAATCGGAGAAACCGGATTTTCTTCTCGCTCGCTTTCTCTCACTCTCTCTATTCTCCTATTCCTGTTGTTTCCAATTACACTTCTTATGATTGTCGTTGTGACCAGATGCTACTACACCATTATTATTATTATTATTATTATCCCAAATACTACTATTATTACTACTGCTAGTAGTACTACTACTCCTTCTTTTCTTTCTATTGCCGAGTTCTGGAATCCTATTCCTGATCTGACACAAAAAGTTTGGACTTCTTTGACCTCAATTTGGTCAGTCCATTCCAAAATTCCCCAATCTTCCCTTTGTGAATCCCACAACCCAACGTTTTTAAAAAGAAATGGAATCTATCATGGAGCAAATCAATTACTCCTCTCAAATCCCCATTTCCGTGGGGTTAAGTCCAATCCCGATCAGATAATTTATTAATGTCATTGATGTTACTGTGTTATATCAATTTAATGTCTTTATTATGTTATTGATTCCTCCCTTCAATTAAAAAACTTTCTTCAGACTACTCAATATGATTCGTCGTTCTACTGTTATTATCTTTATCATAATCATGATTATGGAAACCATTCTCACTATCATTATTATCCTTATTACATCATTATCATTAACGTAAACCACCATCTTTACCATCAAAAATTATTCCAAGCCTTGAAAAATAAATTGTACGTAAATTGAACAAAAACTGCAGGTCGTGATTTTTTCTTTTTCTCACGTTCCATTTTCCCAAAAAGACATTCAGTAACTCCTCAACTATTTGACAAAATTTAATGTATATAACAAATGACTTTGTCGTAGATTGGGGTGGGGGCAGGGATGCGAAATTATTACAAGCCATTTTTGACCAGGTGGCAGAAAGCGGCAGAAATTCCTTCAAAGTGGAATTTTGCCAGTAAGGATACATCTTGGATGGGAAATTATTAAAAGACGCTTCTGACCACCTGGCATAAAATGGTGGCAGAAAGTTTGTAAAAATCCCTTCAAAGTCGAAAATGCCATCACTGTGCGGGGGTGGCTAATTCCGCCCCAAAAAGATCTAGTCTTAGGGGCTACTGCTACTGACTGGTTCCCCGGCCAAGTTTGATACAAATTGCAACCATTAGTTTGGGGCAACATACTTAGTTGATGACGAGGCCACGTTGACCCGTTTTGTGGTATCAATCACTACGTATTCAATTTTTAAAACAACGGCAGTTCTAGACCTCCTACCATGGTTTCAATGGTGTTAAGAATGTTTTCACATTAGCGTCATCTACATTGTTTTAAGAATCAACCCACGATGACTTCTTTGGAATGCAACTTTTGACACAGTATTGAACAGAAGCGCTATGTATTCGCATTAAATGTGGTTTCTGCATTATAACTCCGCCGTTGGGTCAATCTGGAAATCATCTTAATTTTTTTTATTACAATTCAACTTTTGTTTTGATTTTATTTTGTGAGCATATTGAGCAAGTCATTTGCCGACTAGAGAGCCACCAGACCAGGCAGTTGACGTTTTCTACCATGATATTGCTAAGGTCTTTGATAAAGTAGATCATGGCCTTTTGTTGAATGAATTTATGACATTGGGTCCCAGGCAAGGTTCTCGATTGGATAAGAAGCTTCATTCATGATAGAAAGCAAATTATTAAGGTTGAGGGATCCCTTAGTGACATATATGATGTCGAGTCAAGTGTTCCCTAGGGCCCTTCCTTTTTATGATATTCGTTGCCCCGCTTCAAAAACTCGTTTTTCTCGTTTTGGGCGAGATTAAAGAACTTGGAATTGGATAGTGTTCAAATATTTGATACTGAAGGTTTCCAAGAGCATCAATGAGCTTGTCCCAACCCAGGATTTAGGGTCAATTCTAATGACCGTGTAGGCTTGATGTGCGTTTGGAGAGCACCTTCAGACCCTCAAGAATCCAGGCTAGTTCGAACAATGAAGTCCACCACTCTTCTTTATCGGGCTCCTTCATTGTTTACTGTGCTTCCTTTTAGCATTCGTAAGGAATACTTAGGTGTTGTTGATCCGGTACAAGTACTTCTCCAATTGTCTTGAGTTCTTCTTGTCCGGTAGCATCTTTCAAGTCAGACTTGGATGCATTTTAAGTAGCATTCCAGATCAACCCTACATTTAAAGACTAGCTCGATCTGCCAACTCAAATTCAGTGGCAGACCAAATGTCACATAAAGATTAAAAGGTAAACAATAGACGAAATATAACCTTTCATTTAATAGCACTGGGGGTTACATTCCCTGTAGTGGTTAGAAAAGTTTGTGAAAAACAACCAAAACAAGATAGGGTTACGTAGTCCTTGTCATTGAGCGGAGGAAGCGCCCTCTGTTTTGCCTAGGTTTAGACCAACAAACGTAGAAACTAATGACACTCATGTAAGGTAAGCGTCATCACAGTTTGCCTAGTCTTCGCTGATTGGTCTAGAGCCATCACGTGACAGCAGCTGATCATGAGCGATTAAAAAAGCTCAAAACAAAAGCGTTGTTTGGCATACTCCCACTTGACTCACTGTATGTACCCAGGAAGGCAATAATTTCATTGATCCCTTGATTATTTTGTGAGTGAATATGAGTCTCATCTCTCAGTGGGCTTCACGTGCTAAGAGATGGGTGGGCGAGCTCTGCTCTAAAAGGAACAAATGGGATCAAACTATTGGGCCAGATAGCTCATTTTACCAACAACCCACCCACTCACCATGACCAGCCAGTGCCGAACAATATTCCATTGAGAAAAAGATGTCTGAACTTGGAAGATCAGAATCCCATCCATTGCTCTATCAACAAATATGCAAGATTGTATTGTTTACCTGAGTGAGCAAAACTCCCAAGCAAGCACCTTTGTTCGTCAATTTGACCCGCCATAGGAGGCAATCCTCTTTGTCATATGTTGAACCTTGCAAAAGTTGCCAATGCACTGGAGACAAGAATTATTCTGAGAGGATATAATAACAGCCAATGTTATTAGAAGATTGCCGTCATTTGGTATTTGATACCCAAACACTCACTCCTTACCGTCCGTACATTAGGAACAAAATTCATCTCATTATTTCTGGTTGATGAAGCATCTTTGGACCTGCTTGAGCTTTTGTAAACTTGCTCTGAACTCATTGGAGCCCAATGTTTGGACTTAAACGTGCGATATATCTAACCACATGTTTGAAAAGCTTTACCAATTTTCAACTGGATATGCTCATCGAACTTTCCATTATCTTGGAGGACTACACCTAAATTCTTCATGGATGAGACCTGCTGAATGCCTTTACTTTGTTTATTGTACTCGTTTTGTTTGTTGATACTGCCATTCGAAACAAGTATTTGGCCAATGTTTGTCAGCTTATTTTGTCCTCAAATTTCTTGGTGTTAAATAATTGTTCTGTAGATTTTCTGATTGACCTAACTCACTCTCTGGTGTTTTTTACTACTTCCATTACTCCATCCATTGCTGTTATTGGTAGAATTAAAGTAGAGGAAGATCAATTTGCTCGCATTATTGATGGGTTCCTCAACTTAAATCAAGGTTGAAAAGTGGGAAAATTAGGCATTATTTGTCTGTCCAAGTCTCCATGGGCATTGTCTGTTCATGTGGTTATAAAAACAGGCAGATCTTGATAATCATGAGGCAATTTCCAGGCACTCAATGTGGTGACCAATGATGCCCAGTAAGAAATGATTCCCGTTGGGGATTTTAAGGTCAATTCTTTGGGGAAGGGTGTATTTCTAGAATTGATTTGACAAGAGGCTATCATCAAATTCCAATGGCTGAGGAGGACATGCTAATTGACCATGGTAATCACATCATATGGCTTATATAGCATTTTGGAAATACCTAGAAACTTTCCAACGTGTAATGGATGGCGGGCTTCATAGAGTGCCTTTCATATTTGTGCATTTGGACGCCACTCTCGGATAGCCAGTCTTCCGCACCCAAACATTTAGAACTTCCAGCTAAAAGGTGCTGGGGTGGTCTTCCAGCCAACAAAATGCTTATTGGACGTGTCAGAGTTGATTTGTCTCAGACATAACGGCTCGGCGAGACAAGTGTTGGCCACTGAGGACAAGTGGGTGCAGTGAGGAATTGTTCATTTGATTTCAATTCCTTGAAAATAGCTTTTGACCACCATTCAATTTGTTAAAACGCAGGTACAATTAAGATTTGAATTTAATTGAGACATCTTTCGGCTTTTGGAATGTAGGGTTTGTCTGAATTGTTACAAAACATATTGCTAACTTGGTTTGTTCGCAAGAGAAACATTTCTTCTTCGTTTTTTTTGGGTTGATTGTTTCACCGTCACATTGACTCTGTCGGTAGCATCGACATGACGCATCTTTCCTTTCAGAATCTTTAGTAGAAACGAGAGAATACGCTTTAAGAAGCCAGACGTTATGAAGAGCCCATCAAAAGAACAATTTATTGGCCAAGTACTGTGACACTATGAATATGCTTTCAACTCTTCTGGGAGACGTTTCAAATTCCCTATGGGTAAAATTCCAAACTATTATGTTGCGGCATCGCTGCAGGAGCNTGCTTGGAAACGTGTACTGGCGAATGAGGCACCAAGTTGGCGGCCCTGAGCGGTGGCGCTGGCATCAATCTGGAGCGTAGGAGGCCGCCCCCGGCGCGGGGTGAAAACCTGATCCTCAACACAGGCACCCTGGCCTGCCTTAAGCCGATCCACAGAGACCCTATTCTCCCGACCACCACAACCAAGCATGAAAAATTTTGGGCTTTTGGAAATAACCTGAAACGAGCCATTGTAGGGTGAGGCTAGGGGGCACGGTGGGCGTCATGACGCACCCATACAAAATCCTACTGGGCCAGTGAGGCAGGGACGTTGACGGGTTTTCACCGTTCTCACCATGGAAGACAATGGGCAGAGGAACAACGTCATGGAGAGAGCAGCGCAACCCTGAGAGGAAAACGGAGTCAGCCACGGTATCTCGTGGTGTAGGCGTCAGGCACTCCCCTGGGAGGCGCCGAGGGCGGCCAAATATCAGCTTGGCTGAGGAAGTGACACCATGTTTGCGCCACGCCGTCTGCATCCCAAGCAAGACACCGGGGAGCTTCACGGCAGTCAGCTTGGCATACAGCGCTGCCTTTATGACCTGGTGGGTCCTTTCCACCATGGCATTGGCCTGGGGTTGATATGCTATGGCGGTTGAGGCTTTGATGCCAAGCAGGTTGTGTAGGGATGCCCAAAGCCTGCCAGTGAACTGGGCTCCCCTGTTACTGGTGATGTCATCAGGGGTTCCAAAGTGGCAGATCCACTGGCCCCACAAGGCCTCAGCACAGGTGTGTGCAGTGGCGTCCTTGAGCCTTGAACGACCGGGTGAACTGGTCTACAATGGTGAATAGGTAGATAAACCCATCTGACGCAGGCAGGGGCCCCACCAGGTCCACATGAAGTGACCCAAAACGCCTGGCAGGTTCTGGCCGGCGTTCCAGGGGCACACAAACATAAATATCCACCTTGGAGCGCTGGCAGAGGAGGCATGAGTTGTACCAGACCTTCACGTCCTTGCGGTAGCCTGACCAGACAAAACAATCGCCAACAAGCTTGGCACACGCTCAGAAGAGGACCAGGATGGGCAAGGTTGTGGAGGGCGTCAAAAACGGTACGGCAAAAGGTGGTTGTGACAATTGGGCGCGGTTGGTCAAGGGTGTAATCACAGAGAACCCTAACACCTCAGAAATCCTCAAAGTCAAGCTTGAGGGCAGAGAATTTGAGACGGGCCTCAATGAGCAAAGGTTGCAAGGCAGCAAGCTTGATGTAGTTGACCGAGTCGACAAGGATGGCTGAGACCATTTGGACGGCAAAGAGGCCCGTGACAGCGGCGTCGCCTGTGGTTGCAGGTATTGCAGGGTTAATGGTGAGTGCTGCTGTACTCTCACGGTGAAGAAGGTCTTCCAGGTAGCCCGGCCTTGAGAGGGCGTTGGCCCCCACGTTGGCATTGCCTGCTACATGTCGAAGGTTGGAGGCAAACTCACTTATAAAGGCAAGATGGCGGGTTGAGGACCGGGGTGCGGTGTTTAAGATGGCTTGTGTTCTGTATTGATATGGAAGGGGCGGCCCTCAACAACATGTCGAAAATCTTTACTGAATGATGGACAGCAGCCAACTCACGGTCAAAGGCACTGTACTTGCGCTCAGCACTGGAGAAAGCCTTTGAGAAAAACCCAATAGGACGCCATTTCCCGTCGGCATCCAACTGGGCGAGCTCAACGTCAATGGCATAGTCAGAGGCGTCCACTGTTAGGCCGGTCTCAACCCCATTGACGGGGTGGGCGAGTTGCGAGTTGGACGCGTTGGCCAGTGCGTCTTTTACCTCGTCCACCGAGGCCTGGAATTCATGTGCGATATCCAGGGCATAATCTCTGGCGGCGCCGGCCGTGGCTGCATGGAGCAGGTTGAGATGCTGAGCCAACCGTGGCAAGAACCTACAATAGAAATTGACCATGCCGAAAAACGGTTGCACCTGCTATTTGGCAGCAACTTGGTCCCCAAGGTGACGGGCGTCCGCAGTGGACACGCTGCGGCTGAGGTTGACCACTTCTTTCTTACCAAAACGGCATTCAGCACAGTTGATGACAATGGCGGCTTTCTTGAGGCAAGTGAAAACGTCACGGAGGTTGTCCTCATGCTCATCAGCAGAGCGGCTGGTGATCAGGACATCATCAATGTAAATGAACACAAAGGGTAAGTCACCAAGTATCACCATTAATCACTGAAATGCCTGGGCCACATTCTTAAGCCCAAAAGGCATACGTAAAAACTCAAAAAGACCAAATGAGGTGATAATGGCAATCTTCTTGATCTCAGCCTCTGCCATGGGGATCTGGTGGAAACTTTTCACCAGATCCACCATGGAGAACACCCATTTCCCCGCCAAATTAGCGGCAAAATCATGAAGATGTGGGATTGGATAGCAGTCATCCTCAGTGGCAACGTTCAGTGCCCTGTCGTCCCTGCAAGGGCGCCAAGAGTGGTCCGTCTTTGGGACCATATGGAGGGGAGGGTGCTGAGGATCTCCGGATAATGCCAAGGCGCTCCACTTTTTAAAACTCGGCCTTGACAATAGTTAACCTTTTACCGTCAAGGCGGCAGGCACAAGCATGCACAGGCAGTCCCCAGGTCGGTATGTGATGTTCAACGCCATGGGCCCTGGTGGTGGCGTCAAACTTGGGGTCTAGGAGGGTGGGGAACTCATTTAGGACTCGGAGGAAACGTGGGTCGTCAACACCTGCAGGCCTGATGCCAGTGACATTGGTGTTGAGGCCAGTCTTGGCGGCGTCGCCCTTGAGGACAAGGTAACATTCTTGCTCAATTAGGACCTGGCACCGCATATCAATGGCAAGGGCATGGAGCACAAAAAAGTCTGCCTCCCAAGAATGGTCTGAGCAACCTCAGCCACATGGAAATTGTGCCAAAGATCTTGCCGCCAAACTTGAAATGGAGAATCCGCGTACCAAAGGTAGCATTGGTTGAACTGTTGGCGGTGACCAAGGGTGTGGTCCACATCCTCCGGCGGTCGGACGCTGAGGCAGGGAAAACTGACACATCTGCACCAGAGTCCACAAGAAATTGAGCACTGAAAAAGTTTGCTTCACAAAAGAGCCCTCAGAAGTTGAGGTTCCTCTAGCAGCATTGACTCCGGTCTTCTTTACGTTCAATGCGGAAAACAAGAAAGGGGGCGTGACTAGTTCCGGCCTTGACTGCGCCCCTTGGCAATGTTGCCGTTTCCGTTTCCCTGCCGGTTGTTGCCATTGTTGATGCTGCGCATGTCCAGCCCTTGCCAGGCACAGTTCCCGTGGCACGTGTGGGCGTCACTGCCGCGGACATAACAGAAATCCGGATGTGGCCCAGCCTTGCGGACGCTCCTGCCCCCCCCCCTGCCGCATGAAACGGCGCCAACCTCTACAAGGTGGCAAGGCACCAAGTACTCACTAAGAGCAGGAGAGTCTACATCAAAGAAGTTGGTGAAAGAGAGCTGGGAGTCACAGGCATTGGATTCAAAAGAGGGCACAGTGCTGATTTTGTCCTTCCTGGCAATATGGTCAACCTCCTTGGCAAGTTCGGGCAGGGACAGGGCCGAGTGACCCGAGGTGGCGAGCATGCGGCGAAAATTCCCGCGGAAAACCGTGGCAGGATCCGGCGCCAACCCCTCCAGATATTGGAGAGTAGAGAATGCACCAAGGTCATTTAGGCTGCAGACGCTGAGAAACAGGGCGTTCTTCTCAGTCCTCCCATAAGTATACTTTAGCGGCTTCACTAGGAGGGAGTAGCTGGTCTCACTGTTGGGCACTGTGGACGCGGACACGCCTTTAAGGAGGATGGGTTTCAATTCCGGAACGACATGCTTAGGCAGAGCCTGCCGCATCTTCTTGAATTTGGTGCCGTCGGCCGTGATAGCGGGCACGTGGGACTCAAAGGAGTCTTCTACCTGCATGATCCACAAGTCGATTTTGTCCTCCCAGAACGTTGGCGTGCGGTAGACGGCCTGGACAGAGGCAGGGCTTATGGCCTCACTATCCACGGCACCGGGAACGATGGCGCGGGTGCCAGTCGCCCCGGTGGTCTGGGCGGTAAAAAAGGAGGTGGCCATGGCCATGAATCTGGCCTTCATCTACAACATGTCAACAGATTCCACTTTCTTTGCCATCTCTATGTGTTTAGCTGATGAGACTCTCTGACTCTAGAAATTTAGCCCTGAAGCCAATTTGGGCGTCGGCTCAGGGAGAAAGGTCACAAGTGTCACAATGATCACGTCAGGGGTCACCACTGTGGCGCTGTGGAAATAAAGGAGCTGTAACTGGAGAAATAGAGCTTTATTCTGTGAAGCCACCCCAAAAAAAACATACTACCGACCAAACAAAAATCCGTTGTACAGAATTACAGAAATATTGATATTTTGTGCTGAAATGACTGAAATGGGACATGCTGACGGGGGGTCGTTGTTTACCTCATTGCACTTGAGCGCTCCCTTTTGACTTACGTAGGGATTGGTCGAGGTTTTGGTTGTGGCATGAGTCAAATACAATAGTTTCGAAATAATCGGAGTTGTTGTACAAAAAAAGTAATTGTTGGTTGAAAATTCGGTTACATTTTTACGTTTTATACATCCCTGCATATCGGAAAGATGGCGCTTGGGCGCAAATGGGGTACAAAGAAAACAAACAAACTGATCCTGTGATCCTATCCCATTGAATGATGAATTGCAGTAATATTGCGGATGAAATTGCAAGCCTTGCGCCTTCCATCATTTATCTCGTGTAATGCTGATGACGTGGTAAAGATTTTTTGGTAAAAATGCAAATTGCACTTAAGCTACAAAATTGTTTGAGTTATGGTTTATGAATGGGTACATGGACAAAATGTGGTACTGACCGTGGGAAATTTAAGGCCATCCCTTTTGATCCCAATGGCATAAGCTCACCCTCCTATTTATATGATCGTCAAAACCCGATGGAGGTAGTCAGCTCTGTACAAGATCTGGGGATAATTATTGAGAACCGGGGAAACTTTGACCAACACATCCAGACTAGAGTGTCCAAGGCTTTTTAGACATACCGATGGTTATATCACTAGCCGAGCGGTCTAAAAGGAAGCACCAACAATACAAAAGTCTGCTCCCCAGGAATGGTGGATTCTAACCCCGATGTCTTAAATAAACTTTTTTTAATCCAGGGATCTGTTTGAAATGTAAACTCTGTATCAATCTAGAGTTCAGTCCCCTCTGGAGTATACGTCCCCCATTTAAGCCCTGATGACCGCATCAGGCCTAAATAAGATCGAGAAGGTGCAACGCAGTTTCATCAGAAATATCGCTGGGATGAGGCACCTGAGCTATTGGAAAAAGTGCAGACCCTTGAATCACATACGCAGCACTCAACGAAAATACGATCGATTTCTTATTCTTTACATATTTAAGTGTCTCCACGGTTTTTGACCCAATTCAGGTGTCAAATACTCCAAGAGTGACAGTAGGGCATTACATGCATCATTTGACTTCGGACGAGTTCGTAGGACTTCAAACTCTTTTCTCTTACTCTCGTACTCTTAAAGTAATACGATTTAAACGAGTATAAAAATGGGTGTTTCGCCATTGTGACACGTCGAACCATAAAAAACTGGTCATCGTGGAAAAGAAGACAATGATGTCAGAAAGATTTGCAAAGTCTGGTTATGAAGTTGATATCGAGCAATGGATATATCGATTATGATGCAATATGTGAAGAGGAGGTGAAACTGAATATTCTATTGCAATACTCGCATTTCCTAGCTAGTTTAAATATAGCTGTTTATTTTAAGGCTGGTGGTCTATTTTTTAGTGAGCATCTACAATTTTCAAGAAGTAGGCGTTGAAGTTGAAAAGAGAGAAAAAAAGACTTTTCGAGAGTAAAACAACCCAGGAAAAGGAGAGGGACATTGATTTTTATGTAAGATCTCAGGTCAACCGAAATATTGTAGGCAATGAAGACCAATGCTGGATTACTGAAAATGTTCCTCGTGTCATGTTAAAAAAAAAGGCAGTTTCAAAATATACGAATACGAGTTCCGTTAGCCAAAATGTATGTTCCTTTCAAATTTTGCATCAATATGCCAAAGACTCAAATCAAAAAAAGAAACGGAAAGAGAATTATTGTCAATATTGAAAATGTTTGTTTCAAAGTATGTTATTCAATGTTTTGAATATGTCACATGGAGGAAACGTGTTCCTTGTGATTCCCTGGAAAGAAATTCTCCCGTGAATGATATTCCTATTGTCGATGAATATTTCAGTCCCTGCAGAGGTTGGAAAGTTACGTTAAAAAACCCCGGAGAAGTGGATCAACAACCATTTGGACATTGCAGCAGGAAAAGGAGATGACGTCATCACAATTTTTTGGGAGGTCACGAACACTAAATGAGCTTAAAATTTTTTTGTTAAGGGGGTTGAATTAAAGTTCCAAGTCATTTATTTTTTGAATGGAAGTTTTCATCTAAAACAGTGTTTCAATAAAAGCCACATTTTTATTCGTTAAGAAACACAAAATATAATATACCTTAAAGGTGGAAAAGTAGTTCTTGGAGCAGATTTTTTTTCTCATTTTATAGTTCACTACTGTTTCCAAATGTTTTCCCAAAATCTGGGGAAATTTTTCGTCTAATCTGATGACAAACAAATTTGATTAACTAATGCGTGAATAAAAATCAAATTACTTCAAAACTATCACAAAAGTAAAAACATTTTTTTTTGCAAGACTTATTTTCTCATTATATCTAATATTTGCTCAAAATGAGCTTTGAACCATCCACTTTGAACCTATCAAAAGCACGCCCTTCCTAAACAAAGGTGCAGGTGTAAGCAGTTTTAATTCTAGTGTTTCGAAACCATAAGGGATATATTGCTCATGCTTAACTAAATTTATTTATTTTAAAAATATATCATTTATTGAAAGCGATTGATTTATCTAGGAATTCCCAAACACTTCTTTATGTCATATGCTAAGATTTAATGGGCCTCAAGTTACGAACATAAAACTCCAAAATTATGAGGAAATATTCGCAACCACTTGAATCAAATTCAATTTAACCTTTACCAGAATAGCTTCCACCATTAGCTACTAAACAACAATCCAGGGGCAATTGTGCGCTTCACTTATATGCGCCTATTTTCGACAACAACATTTTCCAAAAGAGTGGTACCTCGCAAATCATTACACACAAAGCTCCCAGATGTCCAATATCCGCCCTTTACTCGAGATCCCGTCTTATACCGGGGCGAGATGCCCCGCTAAGTTGGAGTTCAGCCCATCCCTAATGGTCCATCTCGAGCTCGTGCAATACAGCATGGTCACCATTCTCGGCGATTGGGCAGAGCAAGACCCCCGGCTAAGAAGAGCCTGCCACACTCTGGAGGGGAGCCAGGCCACCATAAGGATTAGCCGAGGGTGACGAAACACGTGCGTTCAAGCTGCATTGGCCCTGGATGCTTGTCTAGCTCGAGAGTCGGATCTGATTTTTTCGGTCATGGGGTGATTATTGATCAGGCAATGGAGGCCGTTGGCAGCATTTAATTCTGGCTATGTTGTCAAGATGGGTTTATGGAGGAATAGTCTAAATAATTTCGATGATTGAATTGAAGGCCGTTGTACGGGAAAAAAGTTGCGATTTTTTTTTTTGTCGGAATGGATGTGGATTATCAGCGACATTGCCAGGGACTGAAGACAGGTATCGATTTTTCCTTTTATTTAGTTTTTCACGTTTTTTTTAACACTGCAGGGAATGTAATCCCCGTTGCTATTAAAATAAAAAGTTATTCCCACTCTGTTCATTTCAGATCCGTAAAATTGATTTTGAGCAATGTTTTATCTTATGTATTGATAAGAAAAATACATTTTTGTTTCATCAGTGATTTGTTTTACACTGCTTTTTCACCAGAAAATAAAGTCAATCATCGTAACTTAGATTTGTTCCCATACCTAGCACTCAAAAATAATAATATTAGCTCTATCTAATGACTGGCTATATTTTCTGATGGTTGGTTATTGGTTGAAATGCTGACAATTTGGCTCATTAGGTTACAGAAAACCAGGAGAGAAAATAAATAACCTTGACTTGTTCATTAATTGCTTCGCCCAGCCCTGGTTATTTCGCTGGAAATGAACATCAGAATGTAAATGCGGTAACGTTTGGGCAATTCTTGATCAGATCAGTGGGTAGAATGTGTTCAATAAGACAACATTTTTACGCTCTCATCTTGAATCGCTGAGGAACATATTCCCAATCGAAAAAGACAATATTCAGGGGAGGCTTTCATTTTTTCACACAAGATAGGTCAAAAAATGAAATGGTGAGATGAAAGAGCTAACTAAAACCGGATATCACTGGAAACATGACGATGGGAATGATCAGCTAAACCCAATGGAACCTATCCTAGTTAAGCTTCGGCCGAAGAGTGGCTGGTCCTGGCAGCCTGCTTACCCAGAAATGGTGGGTAAACGTTATTCTCGACTTTTTTGAAATCTTAACCTGATCTAACACGATATTGATAACCCTTATAGTCTGTATCTCAATCCTTTTAACATTTGGCCCCAAATTTAAAAATGAGCACCGCCAACTAATCGGTGGAGAACAACCTTTATCGAAATGACCAAACCTGTGAACTTATAAAACCCGTCTCGAGTGTTTTTCCCGACTCGCCCCGAGTTTTGCCCCGCTCGGCCATCACCCCGCTTGCCCCCCAAAGTGAGGATTGAGGATTGAGAAATGAGAATTGAGAACAAGTGAGGGCGCTGCAGTGCTTCATGAGCGAGTGCGGAACGACCGATCCACCGATCCAGTGAGTGTCCCCACGGTGGTCCAGCCCAGCCCCGCGATCCAACCCTGACGGCCCCGCCCCCTTGGTCGCAACCACGCCCGCAAGTGTTCGCCGGTGGTCGGTGTCCGCCTTAGCCCGGGGCGGTGCTGGATGAGTGAGGAAGAATCCCGCTAGCTGCTGGCCTGCCCCACTCAGTCAGGCTGACCGTGGCCCGCCCGTGATCCTGGCTGCTGGTGGTGCCGGGAGTGGCGGCCGCACGCCCAAGCCCATTCATTCACTGGCCGTGGACAATCAGGCACAGCCATTCATTCTCTCCTGAACTCACCCAAAGATTGATTGATTGATTGAATGTATGTAGCGAGTCGTCAATCCGGATGGGATCAAATCCAACGGCCACCCTGGTCCCAAGGGGGTTTCATTGTTAGGTTTGAACGAGGAAGGCTGTGGGGTAACTTGGAAACCTGCTAACCAATGATAAACGCTATTCTTGAACAATTAGTTGGCCGTGCTCATTTTTGAATTGGTGGCCAAATGTTATAAGGTTTAAGATACGGACTTTAAGGGCTATCAATATCGTGTTAGGTCAGGTTATGATTTCAAAAAAAAGTAGCACCGTCAACTAATCGATGGAGAATAATAACGTTTACCCTAACTAATGACCAGGGATGCCATAAGAGGGCAGTGTCTGAT
This sequence comes from Tigriopus californicus, assembly GCF_007210705.1. Lineage (NCBI taxonomy): Eukaryota > Metazoa > Arthropoda > Copepoda > Harpacticoida > Harpacticidae > Tigriopus > Tigriopus californicus. The sequence goes on from NC_081451.1 coordinate 9,416,428, forward strand.
CATTGATATTGGTTCACCTGGCCACTGGATTCAATGATAACTCCAAGGCCATGAATGGTCTTGCCCAGACAGTCCCAATGACCTGCCCCTTTCGGTCCAGCTGAGTCTGCGGGGTTGAAGGGGTGGGATGATTCAGAATCCAGGCCAACTTAAGAGCCCCCTGACCAAGAGACTCTGCAGGGTGCGCCGCATGCGGCGCTACACTTTTAATGCTTCAAAGTTGTTGGCCAAAGTGATGCAAACGCAAAATGGAATAGATTGTATGATGCACCTCCCCATCTCTCGAGTTTCATGGCCATAGGTTTGGTATTTTATATGCTGGATCACGGACTTCTAGAAATATGGACTACTGCGAACGAGCTGCCCGGCAAATCGGCCTGTTCTTGCAACTCTGAGCCACTTTTTGAATTAAAGTCATAAAACAAGAAACGTAGATCTCTTCCATTAACGGTAGGTCAATTTGATATCATGGACATGCAAAGTCCATCGTTTTAAAGTTATGTTGTTGTCAAAAGCTTATGTAGCCGACCAAGAGCAGGCCGAAAATTCAAATTTTATGGAGTGTTTACTGCATAACTTTGAACATGTCTCCTGAGTTCCCTAAACATAGGTTTGGGCTCAAATTTGGCTGAGTTCATCTATTCAACCAGATCTTGTGGTCGTATCAAGTGCTTATTTGGAATAAGATGAGCGGTTTAGGACATTGGATATTTTTGCTTCCGTTCGCAGTCCATATCTCTAGAAGTCCGTGGCTGGATCAATCTTTAGATTTGTATTGAAAGTGTAACGCCACATGCCGCGCACCCTGTACGCTTCTTCGCGAGATATACTAAATCTAAATATACATTAGCTTGTGAATCTTGACCTCCTAAGCTAGAGTTAGAAATTATAAATCTAGCCCAGCCGAACCATTGAGCGTCCTTCACATCCTGTAATCATAATCATAATGATAAGGAGAGCGTTATCCACATTTTGAGACCCAATAACGGGTGGCCGACTTGTCGCTGGTCTGGGCCAAGACATTGAAAATGGAAATTAGGCACGTGTCGTGAGATTTGATCCCATCATTAGTTGTTGTTATCATTATTATTACCCTGTGAAGTGTAGCTGGATTGCCTCGCCCGCTCTTTCATCCCATCAGGTGAGTGAGTCCCATCGCTGGGTGTGTTTTTTTGGTTTGTTTTTTCACGGGCTTTTCTAACCGCCTTGGGGAATGTAATCCCCAGTACTATTAAAATGAAAGGTTATAATTCGTATATTTATTACCTTTCAATCTTTTTATGATATTTGGTCTACCAACGAATTTGAGTTGGCAGACCGAGCTAGTCCTTGAATTTAGTGCTGATCTGGAATGCTATCTAAAAATTGGTCCAAGTCTGACTTGAAAGATGTTATCGGATTTTTCGAGTCAATTCCTTTTTTTGTGTGTGTATGCCCATTTTTTTGCCCCTCAACAGGCGCAAAATCCAGTTTTTCCTCGTAAAGTCTTTTGCGATTATTGTATTTGGGTAATTCTGGATCTCCCAGAATGATGTAATCTATCTTTTTGTGTTTCAATGTCAAAAAATAAGTGTTGTTTAGGCGAAGATTTCGGACAATTTGCTTAAACCGTAATTTCGGTGTATATAAACCTTTTTGAACGTGTCCTAAATTAAGTAGATTTGAATGGTTCACATTCTAAATGTGTTTTTTTTTAATGTTTTTAACCTCTACTTTGTCACCAATCGCACAACACATTTGGAGTGGAAGATTCATCCTTCATTAAAAGGAGCTTTTTCGACTCGTGTTTCTTTTTGCTCATTGTTATTCTGCACTCTAGCTAAACTGGCTAATTTATTCACTTTCGGTTAGTTCTGTCGAATGGGAAAAACATTTTTAGAAGAGAAAAATGCCAGCAAGTAAAAGAGAACAATCGTTTCAACATTTAGGACACTACAAACTTGAAATATGTATCCTATGCGTATCCAAACATAAGAGATGTTCTCCATCACTGTAATACACAAGGGAACATTTTTTCGACACCAAGTGAAAGCTTGGAGCATACTTGTTATTAGCCTAAAATTTTGACATGGCATATTGGTATTGCTTCATCGATTAATGAGCCAAAATCGATTCGCTATTTGGCGATTTTAATGCCTTTTCCCGAAATGCAGAGAATGAAAGGCTGGGAAATGAACGGGAACGTTCAGGTCGAAAATCCAAATCTCAGGTTCGATTCTATGAATGGCACTCTTCTTCAACTGCAGGTCACCACAATTAGTTGTATTTCAGTTGTCAGCTCGATCGCATTATTAAAAGAAAAGTTATGCCCTCTCTAAGAGCAGTACATAAGAATCACATAGAATGAATGAGCTAACATGTTTCACCGGAAGAAAAGAACCACTCAATCATGCATAACTATTGATTCAATCTTTGAACTGGGATATTGAAGAGAAAAAAAACTGTATCTTTGGCGGTGTTGGCCCAATCTCATTTGAAGAAGAATGCAATGGGTTGACTCAGTTCCTAGATAAATTCTTTACCTTCTATATTCCACTAGTCAGCCGGAAGTTAATCCTTATAGAATGTTAGAATCTAAATCTGTATAGAATCTCTTAGTTTCGGTTCAAAACTTTCAAACTTTCAAACTTGAACGTATCCTGAAATTGAAGCTATTACTGGGGCGAGCCAAAAAAACAACAGCAAGTTTTGCCATTTTATCACGCAATTTGAACGATTACACGAGGAAACATTTGAGCATATCTACAATTCATTTGGGAGTTCATCTTTGGTCGTCGCACACCTTGTTTTGACGATCCTAAAAGAACCGAGTTATCAAACCGACCACGCTCACGGATGCTCAACCCAACCCTCTGTCAAGATAGAGAGAGAGAGCTTGAAGATTTTGTTGTTTTAATATGTCCTCCTCGCTTGGCTTGCAGGTCCTATCGCCTCTCAGTGAGTCGTGTTATTATGGTCATGGATCGCCCAATTGCGCAAGTTTCCAGCACTGCTCCGCCAGCCTCTGCTGTTGCGCCGTCCCTTTTGGCTTCTGAGCCCACTGGCGCTGGTCAACCGGCGAGCGGTCAGCCTACAAGCATGACGCACGCCTCTGAGCCGGTGCCAAGTCCACAGTCGGTAGGGCGCGAGTTTGTGCGCCAGTACTACACGTTGCTGAACCAGGCGCCCGAGCACTTGCACCGCTTCTATTCGCACAACTCCTCCTTTGTGCATGGTGGGCTAGAGAGCCACGAGGCAGTCAAAGGTCAGCACCAGATCCATCAACGCATCCAGGAGCTGAACTTCCAGGACTGTCACGCCAAAATTCGGCAGGTGGATGCTTACAGCACTCTTGATGATGGTGTGGTGGTTCAAGTCTCAGGCGAGCTCAGCAACAATGGACAGCCCATGCGCCGCTTCATGCAGACCTTTGTGTTGGCCCCACAGTCCCGCAAGAAGTACTACGTCCACAATGACATCTTCCGCTATCAGGACGAGGTCTACGGAGACGAGGACTCCTCCTCTCCGCCCTCAGAGGTCAATGTCGAGGGCACCTACCAGAACAGTGTGTCTGCCATGGCCAATCAGCCTTCCCAGGAGGAGGTGGCGCCCGTTCCTCGGGAGATGGTGGCCAGTGTGGCAACCACTAATGGGCATGTCCATCACGCCTACAACGCAAATGTGGACAAGAACGCAAAGAATATGAAAGGGGTGCCAGCTACCCCCAATGCTGCGATCTCCACTCAGGAGGGAAACTTTGCACCCAAGCAACCCACCGGCCCTGTGGTGGTGTCCGTCAATCCGGCTCCTGCAGCCCAAACCATTCCTTCGGCGGAGGTCCCTGTGCGTCAAGGTAAGTCCTTTCTCTCTTGCACCGGTGTTGCAGGTCTGCAGTGCATCAAATCCCCTCTTTTGTTCCTTGACAGCACCCGTGGCATCCATCAAGAACCTCCAGGGAAACAACGCCAATGAGAATGGGAACAACGGTGTCTCGTCGGCTGACCTTAGTCCTGAAAATTCACCGCAGGGCAATACTGCCATGGCTCGCACTACGGCCAAGGCCCACCCAGCCCCAACTCCGTCGGCTCCAAAGGCAGATCAGCCGGAGAAAACAGGTACAAGCGAGTCGCTTGATATTTGGTGGGAAGAAATCTCAACCATGCTAGAATGAGTGAAAAAGCATCGGGGGAGTTTGTAGCAAAGTCGCAAGCAACATAATTCATTCCTTTACTCGACAAACGCATTATTGTAAGCACATTCAAAACGTTGTAAGTGTAACAAAACAAAAAAATACTTCATTTTTTCGGTTTTCTCGCAACACCTACTCTTCCCACAAATTGTCGAAATTGCTCATCCTCTGGTGTGAGTACGGAGCACTGTTTAGTATTCTACAATGCCATGACTTATGCATATGTAAGTTGTGAGGAAGTCATGAGCAACAGACTGGAGGTTACCATCGTGAAAGTAGTATATGTTGAAAATTCTTTAATGCTCTTTTCTATCTTAGCGTTGATTTTTTTCAAATATTTGAAACTAACTGGTAGCTTGCACTTTTAATGTCTACTTTTGACATGTTTCCTGCCAGATTTATCATACTAAAGACAAAACGAGTTAGTGCTTGAAAAAATATCGGTCCTGCATAATTTTACGTAAAAGAACAGTAACGATGGAAGTCATTTCACCTTTATACATGTATTAATAACACACATGCACCTTCAGAAAGAAAATGTAAATTCATCTTCCTCTTTTGCCAAGTGGCTGGCTAGCTTGAGCAATGTGTGTGAAGGAATGCTGAAAACAATCTCTTATCCCTCAAGTCGCTCATTTGTAACAAAAACTTTTAGCTCCAGTGTTGCAAGCAACGGCTCAAGTCGCCGCTCAACCAGCGCCGTCCCAGGTGCCTCCAAGCGAGCCCTCTGGTCCGATCAGCTATGCCAGTTTGGTTAAGGCCGGTCAGTCTGTGGGGGCCAAGCAGTCTGATCCTGTTGTGACCGGCAAGCCACCCCCAGCTGTGACGGCCACTCCTGTTCTTAAGCAGGATCCCAAGGAAGGAGGAGCGCTCCCCGCCTCGACCACCACCTTTGTGAATAAGGGCAACGGTGGATTCCGCGGAGGAGGAGGAGGAGGAGGGAGCGGAGGCAATCGAGGAGGTGGTCCTGTGGCTGGAGGTCGAGGAGGAATGACCCAGAACCCTCGAGAGCGGTTTGTGTCTTCGGGAGGACCGGAGTCCATTGATGGGAGCGATTCTGGACCGTCGAACGTGTCCGGAACGGGCGGGGGTCCACCCAATGCGGGACGAGGAAACCGCAAGCGGATCACTTCGGCCACCAATCCATCATTAATGTTTACGGATGCTCAGCAGCTATTCGTGGGTGAGTACCGGACCCAAATCCAATTCAACAGAGTTCATTAACAATAACGAAGCATGAATACCGGAGCACGTATTTTTTATTTTCATTTTTTTTGCGGACTTCCATGCCGTTACTGGGATCGGAATCCCAGCAATTCAAGACGAGAAATCTATTCATTTTACTGAACAGTTTTCTTGATATTGCAGTCTATCAATCAATCGAATGCATAATCCTTTGCAGGTAACTTGCCCCACGATTGCACCGAGGAGTCCCTCGAGGCCGTGTTCAGTAAATTTGGCACCGTGGCCGATATTCGGATCAGCAATAAAGGAGCCAATCAAAGCAAGACCACGCCCGGAGGTGCTCGCGTGCCCAATTTTGGCTTCGTGGTCTTTGAGGACGAGCGCTCGGTGCAGGAGTGCTTGAGACGCAAACCCATTCATCTCCCGCAAGACAACCATCGTTTGAACGTCGAGGAAAAGATGAACAAGGTAATTATGAGCAATATTTGAAATCATTATAATACAGGAAATACAATACAAACGAGTACAAATTACTAATCGTCTTACTTTGGAAGGGTGAGACTATAAAAAAAAATTGAATAAATAAGGAAATATTGATTTAAATATTTCGTCATTTGGGGACATTTTAAAATTTTCTGCTTATTGACCAAGTTGTGGAATGGGAGAAATCATTCGCCATAGCGGTTGAAAACTCTTATTAAAAAAAGAACAATTGGTTGAAATGATACTTTTTTTGTTTAAAATAAATTTGTCCCTTAGGAGGAGAATGGCAAATGTTTTTAAGTCCAAATATTGACCTTAGGTGATTCGACTTAGTTTACAATTTCGTCAAACGGTGTGTTTGTTCTGTATTGCAGCAAAAGGTTAAAAATTTAATCCATTTAATGACTTCCGATATTTATTGCAACTTGCGATTTTATTGCCGTGACTACCATACCAAAAGAAGAAAAAAAACCAAGTATGATCTTCTAAGCGTTTGTTTAAGAATAGATAGGACAGTGTTAATGGTTATGCTATCTTAGGTTAGGTTTCGTTATGACACATCAATTTGCCTCAATTTATTAAAAGAAATCGCGTCAGGGGGCTGTGATTTTCATGGAAAACGCTTTAAAAGTGGCAACTTTCGATTGCTTTCTTCAGTGCCAATCAAACTTTTTTTTTGTCACACACTTGATCTGCCTTGGTATTCATTCTTACATTTTACATGTAACCAAAACAGGAAGTGTGTCTGTGCAGAAAACCTCTAGGTCATGTTTCAATATATATTAATGTCAATTCTCTCGTAGTTCTTCTCCCACCGGTCGGAAGGTGGAGGCGGGCCCAACCAAGGCGGAGGCGGGATGGGCGGCAACCGGAACTACGATCGGGGCAGTCAAGAGCACTTGGGAGGAGGTGGCGGAAATGCCGGAGGCATGGGCCGGGGAGGTCCCGGTGGTGATAGGTGAGTTATTAGGTTGAGATCGAAGATTACTAGCAATTTATTTTTATTTTTTATGGTAAATGCAGTTGTTTGCTTAGAATTTTGCAACAGAAAAAAAACCGCAACAAACTGGACTAAAAAATGACATTTTTGCCCCGGTAGCGAGGTTATTGGCACTTCCTTACCTTTTTCCGTTGCTCCCAACTTTTTTTCGCCTTATCTCCTATTTTTTTCGAACTTTTTTTTCCCAACTTTTTTCGCACTGTTCCGAACTTAAAAAAAAAAAATATTTTGGCCAAAATGGCAACCTTTTTTTTGTTTTCGAGGTGTAGTAATAACCTACACATTTGTTTCTTTCAGGGGTCGAGGTGGGGATCGAGGAATGAGAGGTGGTGGTCGAGGTGGTGGCATGGGTGGGCGTGGTGGGAACAGTATGTCCAAGGACCCATATCGTAAGCGGTCTCCTTTCATGGCTGGTGGACCCAATAGTAACAACAACAACAACAACAACAATCCTCTATGAGTGGCCTCTTCTGTCAGTAATCTGTTACTATGAAGATAATTTGTTTTGTTTGACCTAATACGAAGAAGATCGTGGTTTCATCCCTATCATTGTTAACTAGATTGATGCAGAAGAAAAGAAAGTGTCGCAGAGGATTGTCCCTGGCCCTTTTTTATATGGACTGTAAAAAGAAAGAGCAAACCTTCCCTTCAGAAAGAAAAGACGACAAAAAGTGTAACTTTGACGAAACATGTGATCTACAAACCATCTAGGACAAGCAATTCAATCAGTGAATATGACTGTTGTTCCCCCTCATTAAGTTCTCCACCTTCATCATCATCATCAACGTTTCTGAGTTCGACTTCGCGTCAATTCAAATACCACCACCTCCCCGGAATCAAGTGCGAAAGAAACAATTGAAGAAGAAAACTATTATTGATTCTAGTGACTAAAAAGGAAACAAGTGCTGTGTTCGATTTCTGTCCCTCCCCTCCCCTCCCCACCTTATTATCTCCCATTCTCCTTCTAGCCTCCCCTCTTTCTTTCTCTCAACCCATTTTAATTCGACCCCTTACCAGACGCGATTCTTCGGCTCCAGAATTTCTTTCCAAATCTATGGGAGGCTCATTCTTCTGTGCGCCTTAATCGTGGGCCTTAAACGCCAAAGGAAATTGGCCTTGTAAACAAGAGGAAAAAAGTGCGGAAGAATCAACCTGAGGTCGTGAGCAACCCGGCATTCAATTCTTCGTTTCTGACTTTTATGCACCCCACCCCTTATTATTATTATAATCATTATTACTACTATTATTATCATCATCATCCAACTTTTGCTCCCTCTCTGTCTCTCTCAGTTGTCTGTCTTTTTTGTAGTCCAGGAGTAATTACAATAACTATTATCACGCTAAAATTGATGAAAAAGAAGAAAACACCCCTCTTTCAATCAGTATGAAAACAGAAAAAACACATAGTTAAAATAATAAGAAGTAATGATATTGAAAAAAGTAAAGGTACACCGAACACAAGCCCTCCTCAAGGACAATTAGGTTCCTTTGGCTTTGGAGACCGACCCTTGAATTGATTTAAAACCAAAACAAAATGAATGAACGAGACACCATATCCTGATTTTTGACTCCAAACTTTCTTATCAGTTTCCGTTTCCACCTCCCACCACGATTTCGTGTACATCCATGCTGATTCTCTTGAATAAGATGTTGCTTTTGATTAAGAAAAAAACAATTAATAAGATTAATAATACACGAATAAAACCACCTGTGAGTCGCTTCTTTCACAAGTGTGATTTAGAACTTAACCTTGTCTTGCAAGATATTGAGCAAAAGTTTTTCGATTTTCAGCAAATGCAGGCCTAAATCTTAATTCAATATCTCAACGTTGCTGTCATTATCCACGGACTTCTAGAAATATGGACTGCCAACGAGTTTCCCGCCAAATCTTAGTCATGGCAACTGTGAGCCACTTTTTGAATTAAAGTAATAAAATAGGAAACATAGGTCTCTTCAGTTC
>NC_081451.1:9425259-9425357 GCF_007210705.1 Tigriopus californicus
GCTGCCCCGCCAATCGGCTTGCTCTTAGTCATGGCAACTGTGAGCCACTTTTTGAATTAAAGTAATAAAATAGGAAACATAGGTCTCTTCAGTTCAAG
>NC_081451.1:9425393-9450195 GCF_007210705.1 Tigriopus californicus
TCTTATGGTCGTAAGAAGTGCTTATTTGGAATTACGTGAACAATTTAGGAGAAAATAAGTTGTTGCCTCCGGTTGCAATCCACATCACTAGAAGTCCCTACATTATCTCTTCTGATGCTGAACAAAAACATATTATGGTAGGTATAACTCGTCACAACCCTAAGGCAAGTCTCGTTAATATTACTTTGTAGCTGAGTGTTTCTTTCCCAAAAGCTGATGTAGCTGACCTAAGGAAGACCAAAGATTCAATAATACTTAGCATGAACAACTGGAATATGGACGGGGACGCTTGGTTTGGGAATTAGCTTTTCGCGATTGAGTTAACGCATTATGTTCTTCTTCAAATGAGAATGATCCCAGGCTACAATAATCACTCATTTCAAATTTCAGCTCGATCGAGCGACTGGATCAAAAGTTATGCCGTCTCAAAAGGCACTACAAAGCTCTTCAATGAATGAACGAACTAGCCCTCTTGTGGTAATTGATTACCAGAAGAGGGCTAAGTCAATCATTCTGTGCTCTGTTATGTACTGCACTTTGAGAGGGCATAACTTTGGACCCAGTGGTTTCATTGAGCTGACATTTGAACTACGCCATCGCAGGGATCTGGGGCCAGCCTTATTTCACGAAGAATTTAATTCATTGATTTGAATTGGAGTTGCTAATTTTCAACCTTACCATCCCCGTCCATACTCCAGTGGTTCATGTACTTAGGTAGCCATTACTCATTCTTAGGGTGGCTAAAAAGATTACACTAAAAACGACCAAATATTTGAATTTGATACGGGATACGTGCTAAAACATATATATTCAGACGTTTAACGAGATAAAATAAGAGATTACGACAATGGCTGCCTTCCACCTACTGAGGTTCAAGTCTGGTTTCCCTCCAACGTCAGGGTGACTCCTGCTCGGGAATCGATATCGCAGGGTGACCCAGGGAGAGGTATCAGAGACAGTGTTACAAATTATATTTAATCGAAAAAGTTGCAAATATAAAAAAAAATTATTACTGAAATGCATAAACATACAATTAAGATTTTGCATTTCTGGTATTTGAAATGCACATTTTCCTTTGAGTTTGGTCCGATATTATTTTTTGCTTCATTTGCGTACTCAAGTTCTCGAGATGGAGAACAAAATATCACTCCAGTGTGACTAGATGGTTAGCTTCCTCAGGATGGGATTGATTTGACCTAAGAAGAAGCTAGTGAATCAGCGTCCAGCTTGCTATATAGATCTCGCACCAATCTATATGTGTGCCACCATTTTCAAGCTCTGTAATTACTAGACCTTGAAAAAAGTTGAAACTATGGAAAGTAACTTTTTGGCCTTTTTGGGCGAAAAAAAAACATTTTTGAACCAAATTTCTAACTTGCTGGCCAATGTCTTCTCTTTATCGACTCTCTTCCCACAATTTTCTCACTAGCTTTCGCATTTTAGAACATTTCATTTCATTTGATTCCTGATCTGCTTTCTTCTTAACTTGTTACTTTTTGGGAACCTTTCAATCCTCTGCCAGATATTTTTCGTGGGGGGAGGGGTTACTGGTTTTACCAGCCACTACAAGAAATGTAATCTTTGGTATATAGTTACAAAGAAAGATAATAAGTCGACTAATTCTCACCACTTGTACCTTTGTACAACATTTGGTCTACCAAAGGAATTATAATATCAATCAACTCACTGTTTAGAGTGCTTCAGTTGAGCTTAACCTGCTACCTATGTTTTGTTCCAACCAAAAATAAAATATTTTTGTGAACAAATGTGACCTAAGCAATAGCATTAGGCTCCAGAAGCGATTCAATAGCAATCCATAACATCCATGTGAATTAAAAACATGTCCTTATGGCAAACACTGCAACAAAAAATTGTCAATTTCTTGTAAATAAAACAAAGAAACTCAATGGATGACATGGTGAATGTAGCGGTGTGCCCAAATTTTGTAACAGAGAAAAGAGGCTACATGACCTTTTTCCCATTGTATTTTTTTGCCTTATTATATTACAACCTTTTTTGCATCTTTGCAACCTTTTTTGACCATTTTTACAACTTTCCCCCTTTTTCTCAATTTTTTTTCGCAGTTTTTCTCAACTCACAAAAATGTTTTTTTTTTTTTGCAAAAAAGAAAACCTTTTTTTAAGTTCTAGTGATGACAATATAACTTTACAAATTGTTGCCCAAATTGAATTTCCCAGCAGAGTTACTGGTTTTCTTTGGATCTCACTTCCATGGTGGAATCTCCAACAATATTAAAGTTCTAAATGTATGCATGCATATATGGAATAACGGGAGTAGACTTGGTTGTCGGAGAAGCTTTGCAAAACTCGCGTTTTAAGTTGGCTCCAAATGAGGTCCATAACCAGGTTGATGAGCTTGTCTGTGAAGGCCAAACGACGTTTTGCATCATCTTTATGAGCACGAAACGAATGTTGAACGAGCATGCAATGAGCTACATAGCTACGAGTTCAAATTAGTCACAGACCCATTTAGGGATCATAAACAAGAGACGTGATATAAAGTACGATCGTGCATCAACGGCATCAACCCTCCTTGATCTAACAAATGATTTCCAAGCATTCAGTTGCTTTCTTAGTCTAAAACATTGGGAATCATTTTCGTCGAGATCAATTTATTAGAAATCAGGACTTTAACGATGTATTGGTTTGTGTGACCGGAAGAGAGTCAAGTCCATGGAAAGGGAGCTTCATAATTTCATATTACACATGTGCTAAAAGAGTCCGCCTATTGACGCATAGGACTTACAAATCTCTTTTGAACAGTTTTTTTTAGTTTTAGGAGGTAACCCAATGTTGAAACATCAATTAGCGAGGTTTCAAAAAGCTTGCCTAACCAGTCCTAAAGGACTCCAAGAATTTTCCTGAAAGTTGTTGTCTCCTCCGTTTCAGATTGTTTACCCGTCTGTGGGTGCATTATACTCCACAACTTTATTTCACTATCCAAAGGACTTGTGAGACTCGAGCCTTTTCTTTCCCGTTTTGCTTTCAAAATATAACAAAAATATTAAAAGACAATGATAAAGTACTTGATCTACCAACGTGGTAGAGGTTGATCGAAGACGCTTCTGTGCACAACGCTGGTCAGGGATTTGAGACAGATTTAGAATCCAAATTAGTTTTAGAAAAACGGAATGGGTCCGACATTTCAAAGAGTTGCCTTGGGTTCAACGGCAAGAGGTTATTCGATCTCACAACACGCCTGACAAGAGAACCTTATTTTCCCTCTTCTTGGCCAATTTTAGATGCCTAGAACTTATCATTGCCTCGCCTCTCGTTGCACCAGGATTGGCCACAGTTCATGAATGATTTTGAATTACATATACATTTCAAAACATCGGCCATATCAGTTTGAAGAAGTGCAACACCTTTTCAATATTTTTGAAGATAGCTAGAGGCCATGGGAACCGACGTTGGATCATACGTTTGTCATTTTTTTGCTGAAAATTGTCGACCTGGGGCCAATATCATTTGAAGAAGAAGGTAATGTCGACTGCGAAGTCTCAATTTTCGACCAACTAGGGTACATATATTTCAGTGGTCCATTATTTGTCCGAGGTCTCCTTATAACTCCGAAATATTTTGATCATTCCGACCGAACACTTATTTCGGGTCGTCCACAAACAATCAAATGAAGGAGCTCAAGGGCAGTGTGAAAAGGAGTTGAATAATGAAAGTGGGCCGAGCAAAGAACCTTGAAGTACACCCGATAGAGCCTTTTTTGCTACTTACACTACCTTCTACGTACTTTCACTCGTCCGCTGCTGGGTAAAAAAAACTCATCATCCAGTCACACAAATTAGCTTTGATTCCAAGGTCAAAAAGTCTTTTGGGTAATAGATCGTTTGTTAGTGAGTAATACTGCCACCTTGAAAAATGTAATGGCGAAGGAACATTTCCTCTTTGATACAAAAGAACTGGAACTTTGACTTCCTTTTACAAGGATTACTAAAATCGGAAGTTTAGGGTAAGCGACATTCCAAAAATCTAGCGGAATATAATCGGAAAGCTTTTAGGTGCTTGAAGGACCCAATGGAACGGGGAACTTATTTTACATATTATCAGAGTTGGTAATGAAATTGAGATTTCAAGAAATCTTGACTGACTTGCTTTTTTTGGTGTTATAACACAAGAAGTTATCAATTGTTAAATATGCACCTGGTAACTATTTAAACTGCTACCTTTGTTTCATATTTGAGAAACAACTCACAACTGAATCCTTTTGTAACGGAAATACAAGAAACAAATGGAGTCAAAATAAGCAGTTTCAGCCAATTAAAACAGAGCAAAAGTTATGGTTGATCACTATCATCTCCTTAAAACTAAATTTCATAAAAATATAAATCTTGTCGCGGTTCCTGGCATTTTTTTGGTTTTATGACACGACACTTTGCAATGCATTTATTGGAAATTTCATAATGCACTAAAGCTAAGATGAAAAGAAGGATGAGATGATAAAAACTCGGATAATATTTTTTCAATGGGAATTAAAGTTTGATTTTGCTTGACGTCATGAGGGCCAAACATGATTTTGTTTCCTATAGTGGGATAAAAAAAATTCGATCCGTATTCGCTAGAGAGAAAATGGAATTAAATAATGCATCAACACCTTAGGAATTAAATATCGATTGTTACTCAGCATATATTGCGCATCTCTGTTTATTTCAATGGCTGATATATTGGCATGGGAAATTAAAAATTTTCTTGAAAATAAATGGAGAAAAGAATGTAGGATACATCTTTACCAACAATGTGAACAACGAGTCATTGAAAAACGGAATTAAAAAGTGGCTTCGGAGGTTACCAAAATGCTTCAATTGATCAAGGACCAAACGTTTGTGTACGTTTTCTTACCTTACCTTGGATGAATATAACTACTATTGAAACTGTTTTGGCAAAATCTATCATCGTATTTCCTCTTGCTCATCAATACATATTCAATAAGAATTTATTACACAAATCAAATGATATTGGTAGTGCTCATATGTTTAACTCAAGCCAGATCAGTAGAAGGTTTGGGGAACACTGGTATTTGGTCAAATTAAAGTGTAAGTGAAACGAAGAGGAACGTGTTCAATTTATTACTCGCTTATCAAAATGCTTCCAAAAATCATTGATGGGCGGTTTTGACCAAATTGCTCATTTTTCAATAACTTTTAAGTGCAAACTGACGCGGCAAAGCACCCCCTCGTCAGATTGTATTTTTGATCTTGAAAAAAAAATATTTTTGTTGAAAAGGCAATATCTTTGGGCTATTCTTCAAATATTATTACAAAAGTAAGTTTTGTCTTTTGGACATCGAAGCGTGACAAGAAGATGTCGTCATCACAATTTCATGGAAGGTCACTTGAATTCGGGGTCCTAGTTTTCTCTATTAAGGGATTAGACAACAGTTTCAGCTCATTTATTTGAGCAAGGGATTGCTTCTCCAGCATTACATTTTAACAAACTTCCACATGATCATTCATTAATATGCCTAAAAAATATTTCTAAGACCGAGAGAGAGATGCTTTCTGGAATTTTGCTTGTTCCTTTTAAATTTCATATTTTTGAAATTGATTCTTTAAAACCTTAGATTTTTTTTCTCTTATGATGTTGTGACCTATATCTTAACTTTTAGCGCCTCTTCTGGATTAAAAAGTACGATAGTGATCCCTCAAATATATGTCTTGACATCGTCAGATGATCGTAGTAATATGCCACAAATTGATATGCAGATAATTACTGAACTCTTCAATTTCTGCTCAACGAAAAGCCTAATTTTCAAATATCAAACCAAAAGTAAAGGTTTTGATGAAGTAAGAATTTAGACAGCTGCAAAAGCTTCACACGATATCTTGAGCCAATCAATCATTCATTGAAGTGGTTAACTTTAAATGAGTCAATAGCTTAACAAAATTTGAAGAGACAAGGGTGGAGCGCCACATTGCAAAAAACTGTTCAAAGTTCCATTTTTTACTTTGATATTGAGAATATGCTGCATTTTAGTTTATTCATTCTTATAATTAATTATTTGTAAGGTTGCGTGCGTTAGACGTGTTTAGGGTAATTTCGAAAGAGAACCAAAGGTGACAAAACTGTACTTTTGTTTTCATGCTCAGTCCATTAGCACTAAAATAATCACAATACTCTTAAAATGAAAAGCATATGTCTCTTCTTTCGTAGAGAATGTTCTTGCTTATCTTAAGCAAGATTGACGAAAAAGATGTACTTACATTCAAATCTTGCCAAATAGAGCAACCTAATTCTGACCAGACGTGTCGTAGTACTCGAATTGACCCCCCCCCCGGGCTCATTTTGGGGTCAAACCTAATGACTGTTAAATCGAGCCCATCTGTACTTTGAGTTCAGAGCTCAGACACAAAATTAGTGCATCAAATCCCATTTTTAAAGTTGCTCATTCAACGTATACTTTGGTGCCCTCAGAGCTCTGATTACCAAGAACATGCACGCTGGCACTGATTGATATCGTTTGATATCTGATTTCGAATTTCAGCTTTGAGTTTTGAGAATTATTATCATCTTTGAAGCTTTGAAGTTTAGGTAGACTTCGAAATAGCGGCCCATGTGCGCTTTCATACCTCAATGGTCAACAAGAATGCACAATTGAGAGATATCTGACTCGCTTGTGTGCACTTTAGATAGTCTGTTGCGGCCTGTCAAGTCGCAAGAATTGGGAATACTCAAGCAATGGATATAAAATGTGTTCAAATTGCATTTCTTAGCGCATTTCTCTTTGTTATGACACAAAAGGCATTTGAGGTTCCATATATTTTTTGATCAAAATATTGGATTGTCACTGTAGATTGTAGGGTTATTGCAAAACACTACATGAACTTGTTATTTGATTGATTCGTGATTTTTTTATTATTATTGTGAAATCCATATAGTACGTTTCTGAAATGTTTGGTGCTATGTAAAAATCAAAATATCTGCTTTTGTTGCTTCTGGTCTCTATTTAATGATAAGAATATTTGATTATTAAGTGACTTGAAACTATGTTCTAAAACTGATTATATTCATTGCTTAGGAAATTTGAACTGATTTTGCTTCCTTAGTCTGTGCTTTTGAATATGCTCTATATTGATTTTTGTAACCACAATGTCTTCAATTAAAGGCAGCAAACTGGTTCATCAGAATGTAAGATATAGACCAATAATTTTTAATCATTTTAAATCGCTGCTCAGAATGCCTTTTAAGTTGCGAAATCTTTATGAATGATTCTTTGCAAAACCAATCCACTAACAAAAACGTAAACGAAAAGTGGTCTGGCGGATCAATTGACATCCCTTTGCACGTTTGCGTGAAAGAGCTCTCATTCAAAAGTTGTAGAAAATAGTTGCTTTCACTCTACAACATACGCTTGTACCTTAAACCCAATCAATTTTTGGATTTGTTTATTGTCTCAATGCAGTTGCTTATGCACTATTCAAGTTTTGAATGTTCTGATGATTTTTTATATTTTGCTTGTCAAAGAAACAAAAAAATGTCAGGAATTTACAGAATATGACTATTTTGATGGTTGGAGTCATACCTTAAATGTCCATTATGATTTCACTCTATGCTTCAAATATCAAGCTGCAACAATTAATCAGTTAGTCTCAGCAACTGAGATGTCCAAAAATTTGTGAAAAAATACTGAGAAAAATATGAGTAATACCAATTGAACAATGTCAATCAAAACTTGTTAGTATTTTCAACCCTCCATGGATGGCTTCATAATATTCTGCGCACACGTTCTAAGATAAGATTTTAAATTTGAGCCATGTAGCTCATCTTTAGAACAGTGTTGCAAAGTAAGCCTGGACTATTGAAGGTGAGAGCGCCGGGAAATTTAAGATGCCTGAGAGTCTCATGAAAATGACACATGTTAATTTCTTGCTACCCTTTTCTTCAACTCCGACAAGACCTTGATTTAGTACAAACCTGACAGACATAATGTGTGTGACTTCTTGCCACTGACATGTCTTTGCAACTCAAGCAATGTCCATTTGATGTAGACATTTGTCTATGGAATACACTCTAAGTTTTGTCTTTTTTCATTTGGTTCCTAACTAGATTCTTGATCATGCACTTTGTTGAAGGCGACACAATTTATGAGGCTCAATAGAATTCATTTGCAAACTGAGTGCTCTCAAGGTCAAGGACTACCGAATTCAAAGGCCTTGGTCTGTTTTAAATTGCAGTTGAATTTGATTGTCAGTGTCTAAGCAAATACATTTGCCTTTCTTCTGATCAATACCAGGATAAGCATTTGCATTTTTGCCACGTGGATCCATGAGCGAAAAAAATCTCATTTCTTCTGACCCGAAAACTCAACATGGACCCTCATTTTCGCCTTCTCATTGCTTTAAAGCAGACAGAAGTCAATTATTCAAAAACCAAACCTAGTTTTTTTTCTCATGGCCCCTTGAATACAAAATTAGGCTTTGACATTCTGTCGAGTCAAAATCCCCATGGTCTAGAGGTCCAGCTGAAGGTGCTAAATCTCTGATTGGAGGATTGGGTTATGTCTAATGAACTCCATCCAGCCTTATGATTATGATAATTATGATCAGAGGCCACAATTTCATCTACGTCCCTACGATTAGGAAAGGAATTCGACATTTCCACATGAAAAAGCGAGCTCCTGGTCAGAGGATGGAGCACGTGTTGAAGGATTATGTTTATGAACGGCCCAATCATATCCTGTGGCCTCATTTGGAGTGATTTGTGGGTGTGATGATGAGGTGCTAAAGGACAAGAATCTCGCCTGATTATAGATCAGACCTGACCAAAAAGGGAAATATTTGCATGGGTAGGCTCAATTCATTTAGGTAAACTTTATACAGTACAAAGAACAATACTTTCATTTTATCTTCAGGTCACGACGACTTTTTCTCAATTTTTTACTTCAATTTTTAGTACGAATCTGAGGCAAAAAAACGAAGTTAGTAACAAGCTAATTAGCTCGTCCTCTTCCTGTTTCAGACACGATTAAACAAACGTTTGTCGAGCGAGTGTCCCACACCCCAAAAATCCTTGTTTGACCTCTTTGACAATTATCAGATATTTGGTTGGAAAAGCAAGCTTTGAGGAGAAAAGCTAGATTCCGAATGGCCCCGGAAGCGATCTCAAAAGATGATCTTGGGTAATGAGTGTTGATCGCTCAAGTTTCGTTTTGATAGGGTGATGCTGCGTAAATGCTCTATCGGCAATAGTCGGCGTGCGAGAAATGTTGACCCAAAAAAATGTGAATATGATCTCTCGGCTTTTCCATAGGGGATTCGAGAGTGGCAACTTGCATTCTCATGTGGACTTTCGGGGAGCAGCACAATATGCCTGAGAGGAACACCTCCGTTCACGCAACACACAGAAAGCTAATGGCGACCGTCTCAGAAACGATCACACCTAAAGGATACGAAAGCGTGAGGTCCAGCTGAGAACGGAGCGGTACAGGTTATTAAAGGCAGGATGCATGGGGATCTTTGCTTTGTCACTCGTAACAATATAGAGACTAGTGTCTGCTGGTGCGAGTCCATTGATTTTCTGACTGAAAGTCCGGTAGTGGATATGACTTTTTAATGGACTCAAGTCAAACAAAGAGACTCTCCTTGTTTTTACTAAGCTATTCAAGGTTAATGAAACGATTAAATGATCATATCATGATAGAGTAAAGCCTAGTTTCTGACAATATTTAAGGGAAAAACTGAACGTTTATTGACAACTTCAAATTTGAGTCCTTTCTAAAAACTTGAGTTGGGCAAATTTCTCCAAAATCAAGTTAAAGACTTGAGTGCACTCAGACTTGAGTCTGCATTTACTCCAACACTAATGCAAATTCATTAGTAGGCCTACTTTATAGACAAATCAAAACAAGTTGAAGTTTGTTTGACAAACAATGAGGAAAAATAAGGCAATAGGAAGAGACGTGGTGTAGTGGTTAGCACAGTTTGCTTGCATGAGAGAGGTCTCCAGTTTGATTCTCCTTCCCAACCTTTCCCAGGGAAAGTTTTAGTCGCTAACCATACCCACAGAGGGAAAACCAATCTAATACGGACTATGACACTGCCTATTGGAAATGAATCAAATTATGGGGAAACGTGTATGTACTTTGCAAAAACAGCCATGTACTCGTATAATTTGATGTACTGAGAGGAGCATGTTAAAGAGAGGGAAGAACAAGAGTCTTTTACCTTCTTCTAAGCAGTTTTATAAGTTGGTACTGAGTGGGTCTACAAAAGTCAACTAAAAGTAAAGTTCAATGTAACTTTAATACCATTTTCCTTCACTCAATATCCAGGCTATCAGTTGTGGTATATTGGTAACGCCTCCCCTTCCCATTATGCTACTCTTACTCTTAGCTTGATTCCTGGCTTACCAAATCCAAACATCTAGGTGGTATTTAGAATACTCTATGAGGTGTTACTTTAATCTTTGGTCATCCCCGAGAGCAAGTGAATTGATAATGGTTGCAATAAAGGAGCAGATGATATCAAATTGCCTTAAATTAACTATTACTTATGCTCTCAAGACTTTGAAAGATATTTTAAATCAAAAACACTTGTATTTGGTTTGATTTGAAAAGTTAGTTGCTCTCAAAAACCTTTAAAATGCCATTTAAAGCACACTCAGCGGCACATCAGAAAAAAATATATGGTACCAAAATCATTGAATATGTTTCTTGCACCTCTAGTAAAAATTCCATGGGCAAATAAACCACAGTTATTTGGCTATGGCAAGTTAAATGTGCCAGTTTTTATAAATTGGCCACTGGATGCTCTGGTGGTATCTAGCCAATCACTTCTTGCCATATTGAACACCTTTTTGATGTCATGTAATCATATGAGTTATTTCTGTTAACTTGTCTGATGCTGTTTCAATTAAAAAGAGAATGTCAAGGGCTTGCTGGGGTACCGTATTGGTAGAGCATCCAGTTTCCAATTTGCGAATCCTAGTTCAATCCCAGGCTTGCTAAGTCCAAGCTTCTCTGTCGTATTTGATTACAGCATGAGTTGCTGCTTTAACACCTTAAATGGGCGAACCTGCAGTCATTCCCGAGGGTGAGGTAATAATTAATGTTGGGCTGTGATGACAAAGCAGGAATATCCCTCAATTGGGACACCCATCATTCAGATGACAGGCCGAGCAAGAGAGCTGCCATCTGACTTCGTAACAAACAAAACAAGGTAATATCAAGTCACTTAAAACAAAAAAAAACAATAATAATTTCAAAGATGATATCTCAAACATCTCCTAACAATATTACTTTAGTTGTTGTATTCTGGAAGGCTTGGTGGTGCTTCAAACAGTATTTCAAGCCCTTTACTTCATGACAATTGATACAGAGTGGAGAAAATGCAAACATATATCTTTGAAAACAACCTGCATCAGATACCTTTTTAGCATCTGTGAATGCTGCACAGTCCCAACCTTTGAAGTTTCTCTTAATATGAGAGCTCACCTATTCCTTGAATACTCCTAAGTAAAGATCTTTGTATCTCTTGGACCATAAGTATCCCTCCTGAACTTTGTAAGTAGAGCCCAAATAGTCAAAGCATAACCCTTCTGATGTTATTCCCTACCAATGAAAAAAGAGACAATTGGAACTGCTTCTTTATATGTGCTTCAAATCCCTTTTTTAAGTATGAAATTGCCATTGGACTTTGCCAAGTCCTGAAACACTAAGTCAATCTATTTCTATTATTACTTATCACCCACTACTCTGTCACTCCATTCTTGAAAGACATTTCTATGACTCTACACAACCCCAGCAATGTTTAACTGTTTGGTCAACATCATGGTTAGTCCTGAACTTGGAAGTACAAAAACGTTCTCTTTGCCTACCCCCAGATTTACAAGTAGGTTTTGGGTATATTTACAAGCCTTCAGGTACAAAACCTATCGTGAACTTCTTGTTCAATCCTTCGTCTGTCTTGCCAAACCTGGGGAAACAGAGAGCTAGACATGTAGGCGATGAAAAATAGCTTTTGGGTGGGTTGTTGTGCGCAGGTATGCTTTCCAGGACACATGGATAGAGGAAACACTTTGCCCCAGGTGCGAGGGAATAGAGGAGAGTCAACAATATTCGAGTCTACACTGAGAAATTGGGCAAAAGGCACGGATGCGGCGACTTTGCCGTTGCCTTTCGCTCGGATTTTGAAACTCTACTTACGAGCAAAGCGACCCTGTATGCAATTGAATTTCAGAAGACACGCGAAGAATGTGTCTTCGGGTTCGTGGCTCATAAACACGATCAAAAAAACGGAAATTCACATCAAGGGGTGCTTGGGTGGCAGAAGTGGTAGTGGAGAAGGTGACGGAAAGATCATGGAAGCCCTCTACAACCCCCCAAAATGATTGACAGGGTGTGTGCTAGAAGTGGTGGGATTTTCATCATCCCTCTCTTGTTCCTGTTTTTGGCTATCTTGGTCATGGGCCAAGTGGTTATTTGTGATCCTCAACCATGGCCAAATTCTTTCACCAGGCTCAGACCCATCCCCAAACAACGCCAACTACTCATGCAAGAATACCAAACCCTCATTCTCAGGTACAGGTCCATTTCAATTATCACTTCAAAAGTGTTTGTCAGTGGTTTTGAATTAAAGGAGTTACGTAGTTAATGAAAAGCCTAGATTTTAGATGCTTAGTTTACCTATTTCTACAAAAATGGTCTCATTTCAAAAGTAAAGAAAGCATTGGATACCTCGTAATCTCGAACAACATTAATAAAGTAATTAAAACTTCAATGTGTTCTCGACTGATTTTGTTGTATATAAATTTGGCCCGGGATTGAAAATTTTTGGTAGACCATGTTGGAGTTGAAGTGTCTCAGTTCTGCAATGGGTCTTGAAACTCGTCCAGTAAACTACCAATTCGGTGAAAAAGCACCTTTGTACGCTAATTTTGTTTTTTGTGCGTCGAGCGTTGAATCGCCTCGAGAAAAGTTGAGGGCAAGCAAAGACTAATTGTTTTTTATTTAAAAAAAAAAGATAAATCCCCCCACCGAAGCATTTCCGATGTGCAAAACAGATCCCAGTGAGTTGAAACAATGTGCAATTTTCCTCATGCAGACAGGCCAATGGCAATGGGACCAAAGTTGAGCGAGCCACCTCCAGGAATTGCCATGCCCTCGAGGAATCCAAACCTGAAGACAAGATCGTGCTCACACCCATTCTCGTTCAAGGACGACTTATTTCGCGGAGTACTGGTTTCAATTCTCTTTACTCCGTTGCATTTCGGTAAGCTCTGAATTCAAATTTCCTATATCGTCATGATTTGCATCATCCCTAGAGTACGTATTTAGTTTTAAGTGGTGCGAAATGGTTTTGTTGGCATTATTTTCAGGTGTATAATCCAATTTAACTGATTTCTTACATGAATCAATAAAAATGACATTTTGAAGTATGTAAAACTTTTGACCCTTTTTTAAGAATTGTACAAGATTTACTTTTAAATAGAGTAACAGTTTGCAAATGTGTTTAGCCAGATTTTTGATTGTACAGCTTTTAAATACTGTTTTTTCGATTTTGGTTTCATCGCAAATGCGTTCATGTTTTGAATGGTTGACATTAAAGTTATATTTGCACAAGTTACCTTCAAAAACGAATCATGATCATATTATCAGAAATAACTCCAAGACACAACCTTTTAATGTTAGGCTTGTCAGAAATGGACCGCATAAAAGTTAAATATGCCAAATTACATCCTCGCTACCACTGCAGTTGTCATTATACCCATATCTATAGCTTCTTTTTGGTAAGGTGAAATATTTTCAAAAGCACTTTACAAAATCACTTTCACATCCAGGCTCTAATCTTCATCATCATTAGCATCATCCATGCTTTCTTGTTCGTTTTAGCGTGTTGAAAGTGCTGAAAGGGAAGTTGCCGCGAAAGCTGCGTCGCCACGTGAAACTCATGTATCAGCAAGAGGACGAAGACGAAAAGGTCAATCCCCTTTGTGAGTTCCCAATCAAGTTTGACGTGAAGGCGAACAGAAAGTATCTCATATTCATCAAGCGTCTCGGTCCAGCCCGATATGTGGCCATAGCCAAACCCGAAATTTGGACCAAAGACGTCAGACGCATCGCTAAAAAGACCCTCTGTGAAGGATGTGGTAAGACCGCCGTCAACGCTCAGCCCACTTCCCGCGAGTAATCGCCATCATTAGTATCCTATCCCAGACGATGAGGAATACTAGCTGTACTTACTCAGGAGATTCGAATACGCACTAGAGCGACCACGAGGCTTGCTGGCCTTTTAATTTTTTTCTTAGTAGGAGTTAGTATAACAAACCCGGCTTTTTTCCTTGAATAGACAAACATACAGTACAGGCGATTGATTAATCCATCGGTTCTTACAGATGCTGAAACCCTTTTTTAAGGCTTTGGACATATAATTTTCCACCGGAGTTTGAAAGTTAAATTTTCTGCTTGTTTTTAAAAAAAAAAGTTAGACTTAGTTTCTGAAATTGCGATGTTTCAAATCGGGCTGGCCGCCAGTTGAGTACTTGATAAACAAATTGGAATAATTTGGTGTCCAAATATCTAAAAACACTTTTGTTTAAGTTGGTCAGGAATCGTGTATTTTCGATATCCTTCTCAATGTGTATACGATATTTTGCAATTGTGGGTAATTCATGTAATTTCTTACATTTACTGTGAAATCTAGTTGCCATTATGCGATTGTAATTTCAATTGACATTACCCGTCTGTGCATCTTTTTAGCCTCACGACCGCAAGTTTCGCCATTGTCCAAACCATCGTCCTCCATTGATGAGAGCGATAATGTAAAGCTCAAATGTAAAGTTCCAATAGGTCAGCCGATTCCAGAGATTCAATGGCTTCGCAATGGCCAAGAACTCTCCTCAACGATGAGATTCAAAATTCGATCAAAAAGGTAAAGTAATGGGTGGACCTCTCATCTATGTGGACCTGTCAGTTGAAAAACATACATACGCTGATAGGCTGGGGCTAAGAGCTTGACATAAAAGAAGACTCTACCAAATAATCAAATTAGATCTTATGATAATTAAATGCGTTAAAATTATGTGAAGTTAAAGAACTGGTCATGTCAATGTGCTAATTCACCTTAATGATTCTTTATTAGACGACGATCAACGTTACGCATCAGTAATGTTCGACACACAGATTCAGGACGTTACACTTGCAAGGCGGTTAATGCTCTAGGATCTCACAGTCAATCAGTCAGTATTAGTGTCAGATACTCTGGTGAGTTGATAAAACCTTCCAATGCAGAAAAACAGTCAAGTCAAATAAAAACAATTACATTCCAGCGCCAGACCCGTCTGTGTCAAATTGTCCAATTCGTTCATTTTGTCTGAATGGAGGCTCTTGTTTCTATTATGAATTCATCGGGGAGCTAGTTTGCAAGTAAGTCATTGCCCTTCAAATCATTCTTTGAATTTGTGTCTTTTTCTCAATTTCCCATTCATCTCTTCAGTGATCCCCTCCAAATTGCGTCGATAAACGCTTTAAGAAAACAGTCTGATTTTTGACATTGTATTATTGGGCATAAACATAATTAATGAGATCATCATGCACTTTGATAAAGTTGAACTCATTGTTCTAGATGTCGAGACGGTTTTGTCGGTCAAAGGTGCCAGTTCAAAAAAGCTCAAATAGACCTGCCATACGTAGAAAGTAAGTGAACCTGATTCATTCGAGGTTTGGTGTCTTCACAGTCACCTTGGTCTACTAATTTGCGACCGACAAAATTCACTGTCCGAGCTTCCTGTGTATAGTATTCCACATATTATCAACAAAATAATATAAACCTGATTGCTTTAGGCGAGGCTTGTGGTCCTTATGGGCACGACATTCATTTCCGGGAAATCTGCGCAGCTTGGAAGCAGCCTCCAATCACTGAGATGTCCAGACACGAATTCACCGAATGGAAATCCGTAGAGCGTCAAATCGTAGACTTAAGGCGAGCCCAAGAGGAGTTCCAGTACCGCCGATTCCGCCTACAAACGCCCAAATTGGAGGCCATGGCTTTAACCCAAGAATCTCATTTGGCCGAGCGAGGAAAGCACCTAGCTTAGAGACACAAAACGAGCCACACCTTGTCGAATCGATTACTAATAAACAAGATATGACAGAAGATCTCATGCATGCCTGAACTTCTAATTTCTGGGAAACTTGCTGGCCGCATTATTAATGGAATAGTTCGAACTACAAAAAGAAAAGGTGCGTGCTTGAACATATTGAGATGTTGGCTCAAACTGTGATGATCTGAACATCAATCATTTCATAGATAAGTAACCTAAGTATCACGAAAAGTCGAAGAAGCTTCGAGTTGAGGGAGACTCCCGTGACCGGAGCTGAG
This sequence comes from Tigriopus californicus, assembly GCF_007210705.1. Taxonomy (NCBI): domain Eukaryota; kingdom Metazoa; phylum Arthropoda; class Copepoda; order Harpacticoida; family Harpacticidae; genus Tigriopus; species Tigriopus californicus. The sequence continues at coordinate 9,441,739 of NC_081451.1, forward strand.
CAATCAAACACAACTCGTAACTTCTTCAGCTTTCGTGGGTGATACACCCAATGGTGTAGAAGGTAGAATACTTGGGCAGAATCGTCGTTTGAAGTTGGGGGTGCCTTTTCTACGTAGCCCTTGGTACTCATATTTTCCATAAACGTCTGGTAATCACACTTGAATTTGGGGTCGCGATTTTTTTTTTCGTGCGGACTTCCTTACCGCTACCGGGATTGGAATCCCAGCAGTTCAAGACGAGAAGATTATTTATTTTACTTGACTTTTTTTATATATATTATTTGATCGACCAACGAATTGGAGTTGGCTGATCTGGCTAATCCTTGAATATAAGGTTGATCTGGAATTTTAGTCAAAAACCTTTCGTACCTTCTCTGAGTACTGTACAATCCCAACCTTTCTAACCTCTCCCATTTTTTGAGTTTCTCTCTTAACGGCTTGGCTTCTGCTCTTTGGCATGATTGGATTTGGGTCACAAAATGGAAGGGATTTCTCGAAGTGACCGTCCTTTAGGCAAATGCTCTTTTCGACTTTCCTTCTCCAGACTTGATCTTCTACCGATCTTCCATACGCTGCTCCACCAATGGCATCCGGAAAATCGTGACTGTACATTGCTAGCAGCATATCATAAACGTCTGTTGATTCAACCTTTATTCTTTATGAACTTTTTTTTCATTTTTTTGCAATTTTTTTTCTTAAGTAAACCAGACAAATTTTTCCAGCATAAGTCTTGCATAATAACAAGATGGAAAAGATAACGAAGTTTGCTTTGATGCAACAAATATTCACAGTGTCTTTTAGGCAAGTTGAGTCAATAGAACTATTGTTCTTAGTTGACATAGATATGTCCATGTCGAATCGGTGACAAGTGGAGCACTTTTTTGCTCTATTGAAGGGCACGCCTCTTGGTCAAAATATTTTTCCCAGATTGCCAGAGGATCAGAACTGGATGGTCTTTTAGTTCCAGATGCGAGAGAGGAGCCACTCATATGGGAAGAGAGGTCATCCCAAGGTTCTTATGGTCATTCAAAGTGCCCATTGCTGTTCCCCTCCGTTGTGATCCAAGATCTGTTTCTTTCCGGCCGGTTAGTTTGTGAATAGTTTCGTAGACTCCATTTGACTGCTCATTTAAGACCTTTGAGTGTTCGGAAATGGACGCTCTCAGTTGCCCAAATTCTGTTGAGATGTGGGAACTTAAGACTTCGTTTACATCCACCAATCCAGTAGCTGTGTTCTTAATCCTAGTGACAAATGATTCTCCAACTTTCATTATCCCTGGTTGAGAAATTGGTAGCGGGAAACCAAAACCACTCATCTCTTCCAAGTAATGCTCTTCATCCAGGTGATCTGGGTTGTGCTTCATGGCGTCTAGCATTTTCAAAGTACATAAATTTTCCATCAGATGTGTGGCTGAAGCTATTTCGAGCAAATTTCCTCTTTTTGAGATAACAATGAGAAACAATTTCATATTTCATGCTCAAACACTCATGAAACTGTGCTAGGTTTGCCCAGCAAACCAATAAATAGGGCTCTCTAGTAGAAGAGTACGAGTATGAAAAGCGACCCCTGACGGGCGCAGCCTCCAAGATCCAAGAAGCCAAATTTTATAACAATGGAAAATAATTGGAACCAGTTTTAGTTGACAATGCGCGCTATAATCCTGCCGACGTTTTTTTGTTTTCAAAAAGAGAGCCAATGTCATTTAGATTCTTGCTCGAGTGGTTTTTTTTCTTCTTACTTTTTCGTTTGAATTTGGAGTAATTCAAGAAGTATTTTTAGATATTGACGGAAAGTCCAAGTAAATCACCCAACTTCAACCGGTGTTGTCAATTAACGGATGTCGGGTTCGTTGTCGGATGACAAGGGTTGCTAGAGAAGACTTCAACTTGGGTTGACATATGATAAAAGGGTTAAAAGTAACTAGCATAGTCAATATCATCAAATACACGTAAACCATGATTTGGGCAATTTTCTCAGAAATCAGTGCTAAGTATTTACATTTACTTGATCAAGGAGTACTACAGACCAAGGACACTAAAGCAAGGAAACGCCACCTTTTTGTGATCACCAAACCTTTCCCGCCAAGTAAGGCCTAAACTTTTGTCGCTGAAATTTTTGAATGTCAGTTATTGGCGTAATTATTGAACAAAATATGTGACTAATATCATTTTCGTAACCATTGATGGTATGTGTTTAAAACCAGGCATTCAGATAAACTTAAAATGACTTTAAACATGTCTTAAAGTACAACAACTGAAAAGTGCTAATTAGGTTTTCTTGATAAAACAAGAATTTGCTCAAAACACAATCAATAAATTCTCTTTTGTAAAACAATATTATTTGTAGAAAATTCTTTCAGACACATCTTGACCAAATTTCAAGTGATTTGACGCATTTGTTATGAAACTAAGGTTCTCACTCTAGGAATGGCCCTCAATCCAAAAGTAGACATACTGTAGCTCTGAGCTACGTATTGTTCTTTAAACTCATTTGGATGCTTTATAATCATGAAACAATAATTTTAAGAGATATGGCACCTGTTTTATTTGACTATTTTGGTATTTTGGATGCTTTTGCAAGAAAAACAATTTATTGGAGTCCAAAGTGCAAATTGAGATCTAGTCTACTGTACTTTGATATTTCTCTGTGCCCCTTAAATAATGCCTGCCTTTTATGCAAACTTCCTAATAAGTAGAAATTCAAACTCTACAAAAAGATTCCTTTCTCACCAATGCCGCCTGATGTTTTTTGTCAAATGTGTGGATTTAGACAAAATTATCAATTGTCCATCCAAGATATTCTAATATGTTAACATTTATGTACATGCACTTTTATTGCTTATTCCATACATTTTTTATATATTTTGTCAGTGTACATTACCCATCAATTAATAAAATGACTCTTGATGATTTTCTATCTATGTGTGTTTTCAAGCCAATCTTGCGCAATATTACACCAATTTCAATCAAAAACCAATTTTATTGTTTTTTGATTAATTTGATGTTCATTTATTCTTCTGACTTTCAAGATTCATTCAGAAATATTTAGTATATGGACGGAGTTGTATATCAAGGAGATCATTATTTAATTAAAAACACCTTAATGTACTATGCAGTATGGATAATCTTGTTTTATTCGTACTGGAGTTAATGTCTTGATTTAACGCAATGGCCTAAGGTGGCGGTGAGGGGAAATCCGTGTAACTTCAGTGCTCCGCCATGCACCTTTGAGCTTTGTTGGGACATCTCCACCCTAGCTTCCCCTGGCTTCAAACATTAGAACGCGATCTCGACTTGTGCCATTGGTAAATTGCATTTTCCATTTATAGGGCTTGTCAAGTGAACGAGTTCATGAACAACTGACGTTATTCCACGGAGTAAACTCAAAGACAACATGCCCAGCCAAACTGCACTGTCCATGCATTGAATTTTGTCATTTATTCAATTTTACCTGGTTGTCTAAGCAAATGTCATTACGGTATTGAACCAATTTGATAGAGCATTCACCACATTACAACAAACATGCTCATTTTGTTGGATTTTATGATACAGCTCACTCAAAATCACTCAATTAGTGAATATTCAATGGGTGGATAGTGCGAGTTGATTGTGATGTTTGTCCTAGTTCTCCCACCCCAAACTGCTCAAAATCAGGGTGCCGGACCACAGTTTTCCGTGAATTTCCTGCACTTGACATGCCCCATATGGATCTTCAACATGGCCCTTTCTTTGTTGGTGAAATTGTATAACGGATGAATAATGTGGGATGAGCTGAAGTCAGGAGTCCTCGGAGTCATTGGGGATTGAAAGTGACGGACTAAAAAAATCGGGGTTGTGGTTTCCAAAAAGTCCAAAAAACGGCCTTTGATTAGGAAGGCCATGGTTCTATTTGAAAAGCCTTCACGAGATTGGAAACAAAGGGAAGGTTCTCAATTGAAAAAGAAGCCGCTTTCGTGATGGGAAATAAATAGTATGTAAGGTTGAAAGACTTTGAATAAACGGAAACTAATGACCCTAAAATATGAAGCAATATGTACAGCCCTGCATAATGTAAATCGAAAGTTGTTGGTGCTGGCTTTGAAACATATAAATGTATGTGCATCTACGACCTGCTCATACATGTTCATGTGCCGGTGCTATGATGATTGATGTAATATGGGGTGTTACAAAAATGACCGACTACCCGACGTCCAATGAGATTAAAAACATGTAGCCAACTATGCAAAAGAAAAAACTACCAACAATGCATAAATGCATACCAAAAGCAGATCAAAATGCAAATGTTTGTTTGGATCACCATGGGCGCAAAAAAAACCGCCAGGGCATTGGCCTAGGAAAGGAGGAGAGCAAAATGCCTACCAATTTGAAGAGAAGTTTGGCAAAAACAAAAAAATAAGAGTTTATTGTCTTGAAGCTCTTCTACTTCCAAAGTTTTACAGAAGATATTATATGAATAAAAGCCCTAGCGAAGAAATATTGTTGCAATCGGTTTTCGTTAGTCTCGCCCTTCTATCTATATGGACATTAAAATTCATAAATTTCTTCATTCCTGTTTGGGAATTGACGCATTTTAGTTTGCTCCGTTTTTATCTCCAAAGAATTTTGAACCAATGTGTGACTTCCTCCGTTGCTCTTTGGCTGCTGTGCACGTGTAGTGTTCATAGCGTTTGTGTGGGTGAATAAATGAATTGGGAAAGTTTGCAGATACAATGAATTTGTGGAAAATTCTGGGATTTCCAAGTTTTTTGCAGAATGCAAGTTTTGGCAAGCCTTAGTCATAACTTCATAGAATTCAAGAAGTCCAAAAATAGAATATTTTTCCGGACCTTCCACAACACCTTCACAATATTTAACATTAGGAGAACAGCTAATGATTTTTAACGTGTTCAAAAATTGCTTGTTGCATGCTCTTAAATTGAACTTTTAAGCCAAAAGACGAATTTAAAGTTTATGGCACCACCAGAAAGATGTTGAAGGTGCGGAATGATGTCAACCGAGCGATATTAAAACTTGGATGTATTTCAGTAATGGAGGAGAGGTCTTGGTCCGACCAATAACCAAAGTCGAATGACTTGCAGAGAGGAATTGGGGAGCATGTGAGTTGGCATGATGGACAAAGAGGTGTACGGGAAATATTATCAGCCGCCGTACGAAACCTTTTATTTGAAATCACTCCAAGGTGCACCCTTATTTGGAAAATGTCTTGGCATACAGATGTTCCATTCCTAACAAGGTCAAGCTTAGGACACAAGCAAACGTCATGATGATATACACCAGAAGAGTATGCCCTACGCCCAGAACCTATGTAAAAGGAAACATATGATAATGACGCTCGAACAGATTTAAAAAAAAAGTACTTTTCATGTACCAATGCCGAAGTTTCAGTTGCCTTTGGTATTCTAAATCCAAGCCATTTGGTCGAAGCTCTTTCCAATAAAGCGTTATCTCGAAGAGAGTTTATGCCTCTTTTTATCACTGGACTTAACGGAGAGTTCTTCGTTAGAATCACGTTGTACCAGGCTTCGTTCAGGGTCTCCAAGATTTCCAAAGGAGTCGTCAAGTCCAAATTGGTTTCAAATGCATATTGAAGGGAATGAGCACTTGACATGATGCCTATATAATTGGTATCCATTTCTTTTAGAACATGAGCGATATCTGTAAACGTAGTCTCTTCCGGATTCTCGACCATTCGCTCATAGAACGCCTTGAAATCCGGATCCCCAGATTCAGCCCTGTCATAGAAATAGATGTCTGTCCCGACCGTGGTCTTGAGGATCCAATTGGGATAAGCTTGAACGATTTCGCGAAATCCCGTAAAGGGTGGAACAGCCTTGGTACTGAAGAACATAGTCAAGGCCCCGCCGTAGAATGAGTTGATGAGGAGAAAAAAAGACCAAGCGCTTAAGGAGGCCAAATTGTAGGCATCGGTGTTTTCATAGTTTCCCAAAATCAGTGAAGGGGGAATGATTGTAGCGCAGATGAGGAAAGCAACAAGCAGGATGCCATACCAGGCATCAATGGAAAAGGGATGCTGAAAGAACTTGACATCTACCTGTAAAGAGAGATCATTATGAAAAGTGAAAACAACCAAAATCATACCAGGCAGAAGACCAAGAAAATGTAAAAAAATACGGATTAGCTTTTTACTCAACGGCATCTTTTAAGTTTCTAAAAATTAAGCTTGAAGAAAAACAAAGATGTTTCAACCTTTCATGAGTTCGCTTTTTCGTGCGTACGAGTTTGAAAAGAAGACCGAGAACCTGCCTGCTTCTCTGAAAAAAGAGAGTTTAAGGAGTAACTTCTTAAAATGCAAACTTATATTAACCTCACGCAAAGAGAGTGACGGCCAGTTAAGTAAGTAGGATTTCAAGGCAAAATATTTACTCAAAACAGTTTGAAGCCAACGTTTCATAGGTCATTTCTCTGTTCTATCGACTGGTAACTTATTTTCCAGCCACTCTTGAACAGAGAGACAAAATAGCAGATCTTTTCGTGGCTTAACCCCTTGACTGCTTGACCACTTTGCCTTATTCTTCAACCAATCTGAGTTAAAAATTTCGATCGACGCAGAATTTCATTGGTTGCTTGAGAGGGTCAAGCAGGTAAGCGGTGAAGCGGACAAGCCACGAAGATATCACCTATTATTCCAATGAAGTTTTGAACATTTTCGGTTGGTTTCCTTTGCATGGCAGAGAGTCAAAATTCTACCCGTTAAAACTAGCTTTCATAAAATAAAATCATTTGTCACACCTCTAGTGTTTTAGGCACGATGGCCAATACAAAGCTAGTTATGCCGACCGGTTCCATGTCAAGAAGGGGGCCTCGCTCAGGTGCAGCCAGCCACGATGAAAGGCTCAAGTCAAAGGCCCCATTGATCACTCCTCCCATGGTCCCACCAAAGGTGCCATTCTCAAAGGTCCCCTGAATTGGCGTCACACCCCAATCAGACTCGAAGATATGGGATACGCTAAAGTTATATTTGTTTTCCAGCGTCCCAAAAAGGTCAAGGAAAAGGCCTCGGGCCTGTCCGTTTTCTTCGAACATGTAAGGGCGGTGAGAAACAGTTATTTCGGTTAAAGTCTGTCCCTGAAGATCATAAACCTCAATAAATCGAAGGCCAGGGTCCAAAACCACTTCGGTGATCACGGGGTGGCTAAATCTTGGTGTGGAAATGACGGAACGGATCCGCCAATGACGCCTTTGGGAACATAGGTAAAAATATAAATCTTGCACTTTGATTCGGATCAAAAGGTCTTCTTCCGTCTCGGATGGAATGTTCAATATCAAAGCGCTCTTTTGAGGTTTGGTGGCGGCGATCAATGGCTCCAAATGGTCATATTCAGGTAGGGCATTGAGTATAAACAAGTAGTGAGACATGGAATCGTGAGTGATCTCCAAATTGCGCGATGCCACGCTTCTTACATAAACCTGTCTTTTCATGAATTCTTGCACCAAACATTGACACATTTGAGTGATTGGACCTGCATGGACGACCATCACGTAATTCCAGCCATTATTTTGTAAGATCCGGGCCAAATTGGATTCCTTTCCACACCTTTCGGCTCCAATTACCCATGTCATGAAAATGACAAAAGCTGTTCTCACGATCATAGTGGAACATATACTGAAAATGAGGACATTTCATGTAATCCTAATCAATAATTAATGTGCACATTTTGGTAACACTTTCGCTTGTTTACGGTATTTCCTACCCTAATACAAAATTCATATCCTGGCAGTTAAACGTGAGGATCATTTTTCTTATGGACCATAGCACTAGTGAGATCGTATGGACTAGCAAATTAAGTCTAGCTCACTAGGGATGGCGCGAAATGATTTGCCATTAAAATCGGAGCTCTTTTTCTCTCTTAGATTCAATAATATGCCGTAAATATCGCGGGATAAAGTGAACCACTTTGATTCTAAGACTTTCATGACTATAAATGTCAAATTATATTGTTGCATGGGTGCCCTACGAGTAGGAGCTCAATTGCTCCCAAATTAGATCTACATTCATGAATTATTTTTGCCCGTTTTGAACGTTAATTTCTCGAAAAATATCGCGATTATGGATAAGTAGGATTTTTTTTTTGGTATTTGAGATCCACAAAAGACATCCTAGAGCCATAAAATATTGTCGCAAGAGCAGACCTCAAATACAAAAGTTGTCTTATAGCCGATTTTTTTAAGTTGGGAAAAGTGCAAAAAATTTTTTAAGAAAATTGGGAAAACGAGCAAAAAGGATGAAAATGCAAAAATGGTTACAATGGACTAAAAGGTAGGGTTTAGCCTCTATATGTTCTGGTATACAATCGATTCTCTTCTGTAGCCTAGTGGCCGTGCCTTATATCAATTTTATTAATATCAATTTATTATGGCACATACATAATTCATAAATTGACAAATGGCTTTGGAAATGTTCCACATTTGAAAATTCAACAATTCAATTTAAAAATGT
>NC_081451.1:9450246-9467260 GCF_007210705.1 Tigriopus californicus
CTGGATATGCTCATCGAACTTTCCATTATTTTGGAGGACTACACCTAGATCTTTCATAGATGAGACCTGCTCAATATCTTTACCTCCATTATCTACGAGTGGAGTATTTAAAGGAGTTGACCCAAATGTCATTGAGCGGAATTTCATTCTGTTCAGGGCCATATTACTCTCACTTACCCAAGAGTAGATTCGATCTAAGTCCTTGGCAAGGCTACTGGAATCTTGGCCATTCCTACCAGAAACTAACTTTGTATCGTCAGCATAAGAAGAGAGACTGGCAGTAATACTAAGCTTTTGAAGCGGGGCAAAGAATATGATAAACAATTATCTATATATGACGATATGATTAATATTTGTTAATAAATTCAAATCAAGTAAAGCCTTGGTCTTGGCCATTGTCAGAAGTATTGGTCACAATCTTGATGTGAGTCAACATGACTGACCTTAGAAAAACAAGGGAGCTTCAACAAGGTTATGGTGGAAATAAAATGAATCTTAGTCCCATTTCCAAATGTATAACATTTCAGGAATGGGGCACCGCCGCATGGTTTCGTGGGTGCATATTTTGAGATGCGATTTGTAACCAGTTGCGCCTACTGAGAGTATCAGATAGTTTATCAGAAAGTGTTACAATCGTGAACGCACATCTTGAAATGCAGCTGGGTAGTAGTTGGCCACATGTCTTTGATCTCATCGGACGTCGGGTAGTCAGTCATTTTTGAACTACCCCGTATTACATCAATTATCAAAGCACCGGCACATGAACATGTATGTGCAGGCTGTAGATGGAAATACATGTATATGTGAACATGAGTTTTCCCGTCGGGCCGCCGAGGCCGAGCTTGGGACCATGACAGGCCAAAAACTCCAAGTGTTCTTTGTCCTTGTCGGCTGTCAGGCCGAGACTGAGCTTTTCAAAGAGCCCAGGAAGGTCCAGAACCCGTCCATGAAGAGGCTTCATGCTGCTGCCGTCATCTACGAATCAATTGTGGTGGAGTCCAGCTCCTCCGCCATGCCTGTTAACCACGTCTCTCACAGGGTTGTCGAGACAACTGCCGCAGTAATGGCCGCCGTGGAAGGCGCCTGCCGTAGCTGTGGATCACAATGCCACACTCAGGGTCCAGCATGTCCGTGGCGTGACAAGCACTGTTTCAACTGTGACAAGGTTGGACACATATAGGCTGTCTGCCGCTCTTCCCTGCTTACTCGCCGCCAGTCCTGCTCGCCAGAGCAGAGGAACAGCCGCCATGACCCTTGAGGCTGCCAACAAACCCGCCATGTCTCGTCTTCTGGGAGACGCTATAACTCCGACAGAGATGCCCGGAGCCCATCACAAAGATCAGCGCTGTTTTCACCCCAAGTGCGCAAATATTGGCACCGCTACCATTGACACCGGTTACACCACCCCTCTCAAAAGGATCAAGCTCACATGCATGGCCGATAAGACTAATTTCAAGCTCGTGGGTATCCCAGACTCAGGCGCGGCCGGCTCAGTGATGCCAGTCAAGGATATCCCGCCCGTAGTCAAGCTCAAACCATCCTCAACGCACCTCGCTGCCGCAAACGGCTAAGCCATCAAAAACTGTGGGAAGCTTGCAATTGACGTAGCTGTCTACAACGGCGGCGCATTTGTTCACCGATTCTTGGGACGGCTCTCATTGGCTACCATGACCTGAAGGCCCTCAGCATTCTCTCCAAAGAGTTCCCTGCTGTGCATCAATGCAGGGAGACATCCACCACTGCATCCTTCCACGATGGAATCGTGGCCACCGTTGGGCACCTTGAGGACATGGACAAGGCTGGCAATATCCCATCCGTCCTCTCTGGGGTCGCCAATGCACTCCCCACCGAAAAGGATAACACCAAACAGGCCGAACTCAAATTTCTCTTGCAAACTACCAAGGAAAAGAAGCTCTCTGACAGAGAAGGCACTCATTGCAGCCAACAGAAGGCTCAAGGCTGGCCCGCGCCTAGCCGTCATGATATCCCGCAAGGCTGAACGTGGTGTCCTTGGGACGACACTGGGCGATGCTGCTGGCAAGCTCTCTCGCGGGGGACCACTTGAAATCCACATAAAAAATAAACCTGATTATAACCCTTTACTGTCTATTGTTGTTAAACCTCTACACGTGACGACTGCCCGACAAGTGCCCCTCCACTACAAGGACGCTGCTACCGCCTTGGTGTCAGAGCTCTTGGACTCACGAGTAATGGCGCGTAAGACAGAGCCTACTTCTTGGGTTTCCCCCGCCCACTTTGTGCCCAAACCTAATGGCAAGATGCGACTAGTCATCGACTTCTGCCGCCTCAATGAAGCCACCTCAAGACCTGTTCACCCATTCAGTTCAGTCCCAGACCTTATGACACAGATCATGCCCAAAGCACGGGTATTTGCACAATTAGGCACTGTACACGGGTACTTTCCGGTCCCATTGTCAGTGTTCCGTCCAGACATTGATTCCCACACTGGACGGGATTTACAGACATTTTTGACCCAAGCACTAGGTGGAAAACCTTGATAGCTCTCTGAGATGGAGAACACCTAGTACATGTGCTTCAATTTCTTAGACCTATCTTAAGGCCTCCGGTTGTTACCCTAATAGGGCAATCACTACAATGGTTGACAATAGAGACGAATTGGCGGACGGTTATCTCTACTCCCCAAGAGCACAACTCGACTTCAGTTGTATACTGCTTACTGGACTTATCTCAAGACAGCCGTGCCTACATGCAATTCGGGGTCACTCTCTATGTCTATCAAACGCAGCTGAATAGATCACTACTTTCAATAATCTACCTCCTCACGAATGATGGGATAGCACACGCAATGTATATTATATACAAATATTTCCACTTTATTTACTAACCTATTCGCTAATCAGAATGCACATATCAGCGGTCTAACTCTGGCAAAAGGTTTAGGGAGGAAGGGCAAACGAGTGAACAGAGGGGTTTACGCTTACTGGTTGTGTGGCCTCTTCGATCAATGGCGAATCGTGGAATACGTCCGTTCGTCTGGGATGAAAGTTCCACTCAAACAAGGCATGCCACAAGGGTGATCGTTGACTCTGCTCCGGCGATCCACAACGAACCTCTGGACTTCTCTAGACTGTTCATTGATGCCCAACTCACTCGTGGATGAAATCAAATTCCTCAAGCAACTATCTCTTAATTAGCAACTTGGGATGCTATCCAATGCTCTCTTCTCGCTTTGAGAGGTGGATGGTGACTCTCCTGATCGTCGGTCCGGGGTTCGCTCCATTGTGCTTCCTTGATACTCCTTTTCCTTGCATTCATTGCACTGATGGGATTTCCATCATCGCTTTCCTTTTCATTGCTTGATGCATCTTTGTTGCAGTGTCGGATGCAGCACTGTATCTTTTCAGTGAGTTGAGGACGGGTGTAGTTTCCAGTCTGACGAGTGATTTATCGCCCACCCCCCTCTTGTTTGTCAAGCAATACAAGCTGAAGATAATGGTTTTTCTCCCCCCGCTTGTCCAACCCTGTTTCGTGCGATCATCTTTGAATGTGTACGGAACAGTCAGAAGAATCGTACAAGCTATGCACATTCCTCCTCCCTGATGGGAAGTTTCGACCACTGGTGGCTCCAATGGAGTGGAAAGGCAGCAGTGACGCTTTCAGTCTCAGGACGGACATGGCTGTGGCCTCCCTGATCCAAAGGGGATGGCTGTCCAAAATCGTGGATGACTTGTTACAAGCCGTGGACATGGATGAGCTCCTTGACAGCCTCCAAGTTCTGTTTGATATCTGCTATGATGAGGGAATCACTCTCAGCATTGACAAGCTCAAGATTGGCAAACCCGTGCCTTTTGCTGGCTTCATCGTCTCCACCTCGGGCATTTGGCCCAATCCTTCCAAGTTGGCCGCCATTGCCTCCTTACCGTTCCCCACCAACTTGATGGCCCTTTCCTTGTTCCTTGGTTTGGCGAACCAATTGGCGTCCTTTTTGACCAACTTTGCCTATGCCACCACCAAGATATTTAGCTTACTTAAGTCATCATCAGCCTGGCCATGGTTGGAGGAACACGAGGAAGAATTCCATCATATTCGAGACATCCTTGTCTCACCACACGTTGTCAAGCCATTTGATCCCACCCTCCCCACAGAGCTTCTAACAGACGCATCAAATCCCCGCGGTCTAGGGTACGCGTTGGTCCAACGCAAGAAAAACGGACAGCCCCGTGTCATACAATGTGGGAGCTGTTCCCTGTCCCCACACCACAAAAGAATTACGCCGTCGTTGAACTGGAGATGACAGCAGTGTGTTGGGCAGTCCAAAGGTGCGAGTTCTTTTTGCGCGGCCTCAATGGATTCTTGGTCAAAACGGACCATTGGCCATTATTGGGTGTTTGTAAACGACCACAGAGGCCGGTTCTTTGAATCATGGCTAAATCATGCACTAATTCATGTACTAGTCCACCGTTAGTTAGCCGTGACTTAGTTCACGAACTTTTTCGCGTTCTTTGAATCATGGCTAATTCATGTTCAGTTGGCGGTGAATTAGTCACTGACCTATTGGGTCAAGAGCTACATTGAACTTTCCCGCCAAATTCGTTGGAATAAATGAATACTAAATCGAAATAAGATCTTAACCTAGGGTGACCAGACTGTGGGAAAATTGGCAGAAACGGGAACTAATTCATGTGTCAATTGACTTAGACGCACTTCAAATAACCGGCCTCTGGTTGCTATCCAAAACTCTCATCTACAACGTCTCCGGGAAAATCTGGCCAAATACGAGTTCACCGTTTCCTGAGGCCGGTTCTTTGAATCGCGTCTAACTCAATTGACGCATGAATTAGTCCACGAATTAGTCAACGACCCCACTTTCGCGTTGTTTGAATCATGTCCAAATTTGGTCGCGACCAAATCATGAACCAATTTGTTGGCTAAACAAGACATGAACTAGACGGCAAGAATTGACCTTCTAATTCGCCGCTAAACTGAAATGCCAAGAACCATGGCTAATTTCCCTGAGCTTGATTTTCATGCATTTCAAACAGAATTGGAATTGAACATTAAAAACACATTATCATCAAAGTCACAAATCACAAATTAAAAATTTGACTGTTTATGCTTATGCCACATATGTAATTGAAAAAATACATTTTCACATGGCCATCCATATTCCACGAGTTGAATGAATTGGGGGGCCTCTGAGCCACACTCCAGTGCTTTGGCAAATGGTTGATCTTCCGAATAAGGAAAATGTCAGCGAACTTTTATGATGAACAACACAATCGAGAAGAATTTGTTCAACGTTTTCATGAACGACTGCCCTTGAGAGAGCCAAGGCAAATAGATTGCCTATGAAAACAGCTATGCATATTTTGCAAGATGAGGGAGTTTTTGAAAAATCACGATTCTAACTAGATAGCTGACCACAAACCTGTGTGGTATCAAAGCATAGAACAAAACAATGTCGAATATCCCAAGCTTTTTGTAGAATACCTTATAAAAGTTCCGTTTTCAGACATACAAACAAGATTTCTAAAAATCTCTATATCAAACAACAGTACCTAATTTCGACGGTTTCGGGAAAACATTCCGGTTTCAGCCAATTTTCCCCCAAGTCTGGTCACCCTATGTTAAGATCTTATTTTGATTTAGTATCCTGTTTTTCCCACGAATTTGGCGGGAAAATTCAAAACAGCTCTTGATCCAATGGGTCAGTGACTAATTCACCGCCAACTGAACATGAATTAGGCATGATTCAAAGACCGCGAAAAAGTTCGTGAACTAAGTCACGGCTAACTAACGGTGNGGTCAGTGACTAATTCACCGCCAACTGAACATGAATTAGGCATGATTCAAAGACCGCGAAAAAGTTCGTGAACTAAGTCACGGCTAACTAACGGTGGACTAGTACATGAATTAGTGCATGAATTAGCCATGATTCAAAGAACCGGCCTCTTGACTCTGTGCAAGCCACATCAAATTCCTGATGCCCTCAGCCGATATCCTGTCTTCGGGCCGCCATCCGAAATGGACCATGAATTGGCCCTGTGTGTCACCATCTCCATCAATGACCCTTCTCTTCACGTCATTGACGAGAATGTGGACAAAGAGTATCAAACTCTGGTCGACCTTGTCCAATCCGGCACAGTATTTCCATCAGAACTTTCCATGTACTCCGGGCTTGCTGACGAGCTCCAAGTTGCGGGTGAACGCCTATTTGTACTACAACCAACTCGCCCAACCATCATCAACATGCTTCACAAATCGCACTCTGTTCTTGATAAAACCTTCTAACTCGCATCCCAACTCTTCATATAGCCAACAATGCGAAATGAAATCAAAAACAAAATAGCGTCATGTCCAGAGTGTGTTGCAGGAGTTAGAACCCATCCTCCCACTGTCGCTTGGAGTACGGAATTGAGTATTTCGGCACGTCATCTTCAATACAACATCTTATGACCACACAAAAGAGAGCAATTCGCTGGGTTATGTCAGCAAGGAGGTCTGAACACTCTAGTAAATTTTTTAAACGTTTGAAGACTCTAAAGGTCCATGATCTGGGCAGATTAAAACAACTAAAGTTTATGTTACTTTGCACAAAAGATAGAATCCCTTCCATTGTAAACTCATATTCAAAGATTACTAAAAGGAATGGTGAGATTTACTTTTCACTACCACTTTACCGTCTAAGCTGGTTTCAGAAACTACCCCACTATACCTTCCCCAAGACCTGGAATGAATTTGGCCAAGCAAACGATTTTAAAAAGGTGACGAATAGAGACTCAATCAAACAATGGATCAAAGGTTTGATAGAAATCATCACGTCCTCATATTCAATAACATGCACAGTTCAGTACTGTTTCTCTTGTAAACACACGTAATATGAGCTCATCCTGATGTTTTGCTAATTAATGCACCGGGCCTGACAGATACGTTCGAGGGAGGAGAAATCGCTCCAACAGTTCATATCCAATGCCTTCTGGTGAAGTGTTCACTACATTAGACCATAAAATACCACTGTGAATTTGCCGATTCAGATGCAATTCCACCTCTTGAAAACAAGCCGTATGGCTTAAGAGGATTGGGGGGCTACCCACATTTTACAACCATATATATTTATCTCTTATTAAGTTCAACCTTAAAATCCATATTTTCTCATGCTCGTTTAACCAAAAACCACTGGATACACCCCAAAAATACATACATACATACATGTAACGACCATACCCTGAATCAGCCTCCAGTCCAATGGAGTCGGTATCTGTGGACCTCTTTGAACTGAAGGGCAGGGTCTTAGTGGTCATGGTGGACAGATACTCGCGGTATCCTTTCGTGGGGCGCTTGCCCTTCACGTCCACTGAGGCTGTGTGGAAGGCCCTCCACAATTGGTTCTGCCAATTCGGGATCCCGCTGAAAATCAAGTCAGATAATGGTCCCCAATTTCTCGGACCATTTACTTCCCTCTGTAAGGAGTTTGGCGTCCTCCATGAAACCTCCTCGCCGTACCATTCGGCCAGCAACGGCCTAGCCGAATCCGGAGTCAAAGCTGTCAAGCGGCTCCTGGCTAGAACGACACCTCCTTCGGATCCATGCTCCTCGAGTGGCGTGGCGCCCCACTGAAGCTTTCTTCAGCCGCCGCATCCGCTCCTGTCTACCTTCTGCCCGGTGCCCGCTGGCCTTTGACCGTCAGAGGTTTGACATGGTCCGGCCCAAAAATCGCCACAAATTGGTCGAAAGTGATCGAGGTCGCCCTCTGAAACCCCTGATGATGGGACAACTTGTCCACATCCAGGACGTCACTGATAAGTCGTGGAGTTATGGAGCTGGCACAGTGATGGAGGCTCTTCCAAACGGTCGATCATATCGTGTTTAAACAGATACAGGCATTTTCCGCCGCAACAGAAGGCACTTACGACCAGCTCCATCACATGCAGGCTCTGCCATTACCATGGCTCCGCCTCTGATCCTAGCCACAACGCCCTCGGCCCCACCATTGCCAAGACAATCCACCAGACTTTGCACCCGCCGTGTCTCTTTCAACAACTAAACTTACCATTTTTTTTCGTTTATATAATCGCCGTTTTTTTGTTTCCAAAACCCTTATTCTTTGTCGTGTTTTAAATCTTTGAAAAAGGTAGATGTATGGTTGCGTCGTTTCCGATCAAGATATTCCGTTCATGTTTTTGAACCATTCTCTTGAAATACACATTGAACGTGTTCCACTCCTCCCATTTCACACATCTTACCATTTCCGTTTCTTCAAAACCCTTCAACCTTCAATACTATTTATTTCCCATCACGAAAGAAGCTTCTTTTTCAATTGAAAACCTGGAAATGCATGCTCGGATCGCTGGCTGCTCGGCATTTATCGGCGAAATGGTGAACAAGTGTTCGGCGGGAATGTGCCAAACAGGATACAGATCGAACACTAATCGGTAATTAAGTTTTTTCGTTAACCCCAATGAACAACAAATTAAGGTTGGATGATTTCTGTAATTAGGTTGCGCAACGACTCATTTTATGTCATTCAAAGAACAAATGCCAAGGGAGAAAATGCAAGCAGTTTGAATAAATAACGGCAAAGCTTCGGATTGGCCGTCCTTATCAGATTGAGACTGACATCAACCAATTTGGACTGGCATTGACCACCAATGACAAGATTCATATCAATCTCCCCTCATCAGTTTCATGCCAATCATCCATAATTGGATGGACACCCATCACCCAATCTGGTCCAAGGATGGGTATCAATCCGATGACGGTTGGTTGATGTCCATCCCAATCCGATAAGGGCGGCCAATCCGGAGCTTTGCCATTATGAATTCAAACCGCTTGCATTTTCTCCCTTGGCATTTGTGCTTTGAATGACATAAGATGGGCCGTTGCGCAAGCTAAATACAAAAATCACGCAACCTTAATTTGTTGTTCATTTGGGGTTAACAAAAAGACCTGACTACCGACCAATCCAGATGGAAAGGTTCCTCATGGGATGTCCTGGCATTTATTAAAGAGAGTCGAGATCAAACTCTAAGCCGTAAAGAAAACCGTGAATCGTCTAATCTCAAGTTCCGAGCGTTGAAAGAGACAGACAGCCCAGGCAACAATTCTGCCTCATGCCCCCAAACATATGAGCCGACCGGAACCGACCTTGAGATCCTTACCTGCAACATCTGAGAGGAGATTTAGAGCCCAACAGATTCGCCAAGATGCCACAAATGAGGCCTTTCTGCTCGGTGACAGGCTTAGCGAACATTTTAGTATTTATGAAGTCTCAAAAGGACTCCCCCACCTCAGGGGAAAATCAAATCAGTTGATGGTTAAAAGAACTCGAGAAGCTGATAGAAACTTCAGATAATGAAAAAATTCAAAATGAATTGTGCTTCTTGCTCAATCAAATGCGCCTGTCGTTAGTTTCTCCCCGAGGTCGAAGGTACAACAAAGATCTTCTCTCACTTGCCATCCAATGGTACAAGCAAGCCCTCGCTTTGTATCGTGAACTTCGGTCCAGCCGCTTATTGTGCCTTCCTGATCCTAAATATCTGAATATTTTTTTTTATTTGGGGCCCATTCTGGAATCAAGGGTTGCCATTCGAGGCAAATATCCACTAGAGAAGCAGGGTTTGGGTGGGTTGGGAGACCTGGGATCGAATCCATGTACCCTAGGTCCACTCGGTCACGCATTAGTCAAATGCGCTACAACCATCTCCCAACCATCATATTTTTTCCTCTCCTATGACAGTGGAGAGTGGCCTGAACGACGTGACCACTCGTTACCTTGTTGAGCGGATTAAAAGGCTTAATCACAAAGAACGTCATGTCAATCTCGTGACAGATGAAATTCACACCAGCAAAAGTGTTGAATTCTCATCGGGAATGATTTTCGGTATTGCCAGTGGCAGTATATCCAAAACGATGCTTTGGGTGATGATCACGTCAGTTGGAGGGCATTATGATGATGTGGCGGTGCCAAGAAACAAGTTGCAATTATTTTGGCATAGTATAAAAGCCTTGACTGAAATTGGTTTCTAAGTGTGTAGTGGTACCTTAGATAACTCCACTACCAATCGATCAATGTTGATGAATGAACTTAGCGTGGCCAAGGAAATTCTACTTGTATTGTCAACCCGTTCAAGCCAGGGTCTAAGATCTTCCTGTGCTTTGATAGCACCCTCAATTGGAAGAACTTAAGAAATAACTGGGAATCAAGAAGAACCTTCTTTCTTCCGCCGTTCAAATATGAAATTATGGGAATGGCAGAGCATGGCCATTTTGAAGAAATGTATGACCTTGAAACGTGTATGTCTGTCAAAGTGGCACACCGGCTCAATCACAGAGCGCTCCATCCTTCAAATTTAGAAGAAAAAAAAATTCTTTACTTACTTACTCCATACACCATGAGTCAACTTCTGCTGCACTCAAGTTTTACCCCAAAAAGAACTCCCAAAAGCATAAATATTTCTCTCAGACTGCCGCCTACATCGATCTCATCATTAAAAAATTGGACCATTTGCAATGTTAAAACTGCTTACCTTCTTAAGAAGAAAAGAGATCCTACCCGAGAACCCATCACGTCTTCCAAATCATGGCAAATTGCATTTTTGCGAGCCTTTGCTTCGTGGGTAGAAGAGTGTTACAAACTGTACCCCAATAATTCGTTGACAACCCCGACTACAATTGCAATGGTAGATACTTGAAAGACCCTTGCGGATTTTGCTGAATATCTGTTGAACCGTGTCCAAGCCTTAATGAACTATTCGAACTTATCTCTCTCGGAGGTACGTGGAGTATTTATGGACCTTACTGAAGATCGCAAGGAACAAATACATGTAGATGCCGCAATTCTGCTTGACCTTCTCAATTATCAAGAATTTGAATGGATAAATCAAGAAGGTTCGTCCAAAGATATCATCTCATATGTCATGCTATATTGCCAGATCATTCACAACGATTCTACCGTGTCTTGGTTGCAAATCGCTTTGTGCGCAATCAGATGAGGCCCCACTCCTCTCATTTGATGTTGGTGATACCGAGGACGGGCTGCTACCAAAAGAAGAATTCTTGCTCCAGGTTTCCAGGGGAGGCCTTTCCACCCCTAGTCCGCTGGTTTATTTTTGTCGTGTTTTTCATTGAAAAAAGATTTGACAAAATAGGAAGCAATGATGAGGCCTTGGAGTGTTTACTGGCGAGTGGGTTACCCCGAGAAGTGTTCGTTGAATGTGCAACTGAAGCTCTGAGTGAAATAACGGGCGGCAATGAGATTCTTGATAATGTATGTTCCATTTGTGGAGTCTTTTATAAGGGTATATTCAAACGATGTGCCTTTAAGTTCTTTAATTGCTGTAAGAAGAACTATGTTGGAGAACGTAACAATGGAATTCACAAAGCCTCAAAGAGAATCAAGACAGCGAAAGGCGAATCTTCCAAAAATGCCCATGAGAGAAAGGTTGCAGAATTGTCAACAAATAAATCTAAATAGTACTTGAAATAAAGTGTTGTTGACCAAATAGTGTTTCAGAATTAATTTTCTTAATTCATTTGTATGTTCTTGCAAAAGTAGACATGATATTTACAAAAAATGGGAGCAAACCAAAAAGAAATGCCATTGGTAATATCATATGATTCAACATATCATTAGGTATTGTATATTTATCTTTAAAGTAATCAACACTGCTTTCTTTAGTAGCAAAAGTGAAAAGCATTCATTATCAAATACTTGCAATGGAAAAATTTCCTTCTGTCACTGAGAAAGAAGGCTAATGAAGCTGACCACTGCCAAAAGTTTACTTCAAATTCCTCGGGGAAAGTAGTCAATCTTTCAAAAAACTATTACCTTGATAGGCATTAGATTTCAATGCCAGACACTCAATTCCAGACTCATTTTTTACTTGTAGCATTGAGCTTTTAAAGCAAATAAGTCGCATGCAAATTAAGAACTTCAAGCACCCAGAGTTAAGGAGAAGTCAGCCTTCCTCTTTTATGCAGAAAAGGGAGAGTGCCGTCCAGGGCTGTAGCCGTCCCTGGCTTGCCCCAAGAAAATTTGCCCCAGAAAATTTGCAGAAAAAATACTCCTGAACTTGTCCTAAAATTTGCAAATTAACTTGTCAAAACATGGGCCCAAACACGTTCTAGAGTGCTGTAAGGGCTATTTTGCTTTCCATGCAAAGTAGTATCTAGATGAAATGTAAAGTTCTGTGAAGCTAACTAACCAGAGTAAGGAAATGGACCCACCATACCAGTGTGAGGATTCTTGCCTCATTCATGCTGCCTCTTAGACTGACCATCATCTTGCACATCTTAAAAAAACATAATAAAGATAAATCTGAGTTCAGTAACAACATACTAATAATGCCAGAGTCATACTTTTAAACAGCAGGTTGTATTGTTTTCAAGTCTCTTAAAAATGAATACAGTTTTTTTAGACTTTCAAAATAAATCTTCCATCTCCTGACCATCTACTCAATACTCCATAAAAACAAGTTAAGATGTGTGTGATTTTTACAGAAGTATGTTAAACAAACGAAACTGCGTCTCAACCTTTAACATGGTGTATCTTCAAAATATGCAATTAAAAGAGATTTTTGAAATGAATGAATGGATAGAATATAAGGTACATGCACACAATTAATACTATACATGCTACTTATTTTGCACTTTCATTTGCAATCATGCGTAAAAGAAATTTAGACAAAAGTCAGCAAAACTTCAATCTCACGATTTTTCCCCAAAATTGACACAAATTCATAAAAAAAAATCATAAATTGTAGATATCTTTTTTTTGCTGAAATAGTTGACATTGCACAATGAATTGCAGAAAAATGTCAAATATTGTTGATAACATTGGAAAGCATGCAGATGCAATAAATTTGCAGAAAATTCTGGTATTTGCAATTGCAGATTTGTAGAATGCAAGTTTTGGCCAGCCCTAGTCATAATTTCATCGAATTCAAGAAATCCAAAAAAAATGTTCTTCCGGATCTTCCCTAAACACCTTCACAATATTCAAAGTTGAGAGAACACCTGATGACTTTTAACGTGCGTTTCGATAACTCAAAGCTCAATCAAATGTTCGTTGCATGCCCTTGAGTAACACTATTATACTTTAAAGACGAATTTAAAGTTCATGCCATCACCGGAAAGAGAAAATTATGATTGATCCAAGTAGCGTATACCATTCGTTGAAGGTGCATCCTTATTAGGAAAATATCTTGGCATACAGATGTTCCATTCCTAAAAAGGTCAAGCTTAGGACACAAGCAAACGTCATGATGATATACACCAGAAGGGTATGTCCCACGCCCACAGCCTTTGTAAAAGGATGAATAGGATGATGACGCTCGAAGACATTCATAAAGAATACTTTTCACGTACCATTGCCGAAGTTTCAGTTGCCTCTGATCTTCTAAATCCAAGCCATTTGGTCGAAGCTCTTTCCAATAAAGCGTTATCTCGAAGAGAGTTTATGCCTCTTCTTATCATTGGACTTAACGGAGAGTTCTTCGTTAGAATCACGTTGTACCAGGCTTCGTTCAAGGTCTCCAGGATTTCCAAAGGAGTTGTCAAGTCCAAATTGGTTTCAAATGCATATTGAAGGGAATGAGTATTTGCCATGATGCCTATATAATTGGTATCCATTTCTTTTAGAACATGGGCGGTATCTGTAAACGTAGTCTCTTCCGGATTCTCGACCATTCGCTCATAGAACGCCTTGAAATCCGGATCCCCAGATTCAGCCCTGTCATAGAAAACGATGTCTGTCCCAGCCAGGGTCTTGAGGACCCAATTAGGATAAGCTTGAACGATTTCGCGAAATCCCGTAAAGGGTGGAGCAGCCTTGGTACTGAAGAACATAGTCAAGGCCCCGCCGTAGAATGAGTTGATGAGGAGAAAAAAAGACCAAGCGCTCAAGGAGACCAAATTGTAGGCATCGGTGTTTTTATAGTTTCCCAAAATCAGTGAAGGGGGAATGATTGTAGCGCAGATGAGGAAAGCAACAAGGAGAACTCCATACCATGCATCAATGGAAAAGGGATGCTGAAAGAACTTGACATCTACCTGTAAAGAGAGATCATAATAAAAAGTAGCAAAAACAACCAAAAGCACACCAGGCCCAAGACGAAGCAGATGTAAAAAAATGAAAATGAAAATGAAATAGAACAGCTATTTACTCTATGGCATCTTTTAAGTTTATGACAATAAAGCTTGAAGAAAGGCCTAGCTTGAAAATCTACTAAACTAAATGAGGAGGCTGTGTGAGCCAAGACTTGCACTTTCCGTAGGTTGCATGAGCCTTACCAACACATACAGTAGCGTCGCCGTGGAAACTGTTGTTTCACGTTTGTACAGATAGAAATTGATCTTTTGAGGTCAGCAATATGCTGTCTGCAAAAATAGGTCAGACCCTAAGTTTGAGATCCCTTTTACCATGCCACGTACGTAAGGACCATAACGGAAAGTGTAAGTCTTGGTTCAAGGAAACTGCTCATTTAGTTTGGTAGATTTCCAAGCTAGGGAAGAAAAGTGATATGGTGTTTCAACGGTTTCAGCCTTTGACGAGTTCGCTTTTTGGTGCGTACAAGTTTGAAAAGAAGAGCGAGGACTTTCCCACGCTTTTCTTGAAAAGGAGAGTTTAGGGAGGAACTTCTTAAAATGCAAACTTATATCAAGCTCACACAAAGAGAGTGACGACCATTGAGTGCATTTGCGCACACAGGTTTTCATGGTATAATCTTTACTCGAAACATTTCGAAGCCAACATTTCATGGGTTGAGAGCTCATTTCTCTTTACTTGTGACTGGAAACTTACTTTTCAGCCACTTGTGAACAGAGAGTGAATTTTTTATTAGTCATTTTGATCATTTGCGGTTGGCTTCCTTTGCATGGCGGGGAGTCAAAATTCTACCCATGAAAACTAGTTTTCATAAAATAAAATCATTTGTCACACCTCTAGTGTTTTAGGCACGATGGCCAATACAAAGCTAGTTATGCCGACCGGTTCCATGTCAAGAAGGGGGCCTCGCTCAGGTGCAGCCAGCCACGATGAAAGGCTCAAGTCAAAGGCCCCATTGATCACTCCTCCCATGGTCCCACCAAAGGTGCCATTCTCAAAGGTCCCCTGAATTGGCGTCACACCCCAATCAGACTCGAAGATATGGGATACGCTAAAGTTATATTTGTTTTCCAGCGTCCCAAAAAGGTCAAGGAAAAGGCCTCGGGCCTGTCCGTTTTCTTCGAACATGTAAGGGCGGTGAGAAACAGTTATTTCGGTTAAAGTCTGTCCCTGAAGATCATAAACCTCAATAAATCGAAGGCCAGGGTCCAAAACCACTTCGGTGATCACGGGGTGGCTAAATCTTGGTGTGGAAATGACGGAACGGATCCGCCAATGACGCCTTTGGGAACATAGGTAAAAATATAAATCTTGCACTTTGATTCGGATCAAAAGGTCTTCTTCCGTCTCGGATGGAATGTTCAATATCAAAGCGCTCTTTTGAGGTTTGGTGGCGGCGATCAATGGCTCCAAATGGTCATATTCAGGTAGGGCATTGAGTATAAACAAGTAGTGAGACATGGAATCGTGAGTGATCTCCAAATTGCGCGATGCCACGCTTCTTACATAAACCTGTCTTTTCATGAATTCTTGCACCAAACATTGACACATTTGAGTGATTGGACCTGCATGGACGACCATCACGTAATTCCAGCCATTATTATGAAAGATCCGGGCCAAATTGGATTCCTTTCAACACCTTTCGGCTCCAATTACCCAAGTCATGAAAATGACAAAAGCTGTTCTCACGATCATAGTGGAACATATACTGAAAATAAGGACATTTCATGTAATCCTAATCAATTATTAATGCTTATTGGGAAAAAGGGAGTTGACGGTACCCATTCACCTTTTTACGGTATTTCCTACCCCAATAGGAAATTCATTAAATTGAGGATCATTTTTCTTAAGGGCCATAGCACTAATGATATCTTATGTACTAGCAAATCAAGTTTGGCTCGCTAGAGATGGCGCGGAATGATTTGCCATTAAAATCGGAGCTCTTTTGTTCTCTTAAATTCATTAATATTGCGGTAAATATCAGGGGGTAACGTGTACCACTTTGATTCTAAGGCTTTCAGAACTGCAAATATCAAATGATATTGTTGGAGGGGTCCCCTACGAGAAGCAGCTCAAATGCTTCCAAATTAGATCTACATTCATGAATTATTTTTGCCCCTTTTGAATGTTATTTTCTCGAAAAATATCGAGATTATGGATAAGTAGGAACATTCTTTGAATATTTGAGATGCACAAAGGACATCAAAGAAGGATAAAATATTGTCTTTAAAGTAGACCTCAAATAAAAAAATTGTCTTTTAGCCGAATTTTTTTGAAGTCGGGAAAAGTAGGAAAAAAGCTAAGAAAATGTGAAGAAAATTGTGGAAACGAGCAAAAAGGTGAAAATGCAACAGAAAGGTTACTATGACATAAAATGTCGTGTATAGCCTTAAAATGCCCTGTTATACAATTGATTCCCTTTTAGAGCCTAGTGTTATTGATTACTGTAGGGCGCTTTTGTTCACTAAATGGTTTTTGTTTTTGGGTCTGTCTGGTTCTGCGAATTTCTTCTGAACACTAGCTTAGTATCGTCAGCATTAGAAGATATCGAAGACTGGAGGGGCAATCCGTGTAGTGATGCAATGAATAAAACGAACAAGTTCGGACCCAGAATAATCCCTTGAGGTACCCCTGATATCACGTTTCGAGGCCTAAGTAGCTGTCAACGCGAACGGCTTGTGTGCGGTTGGTGAGGAAATCTCTGATCCAAGAGTAAAAATTTCCTCCAACAGCTATCTTATTTCAACAATATAGTAGTAGAATATGATCTGCTTTGTCAAATGCTTTAGCAAAGTCCAAGTATGAAACATCCACGAAATCGCTACGTTGTAGTCCCCCCATTACGTCGTCAAAGTGCTGAATCAATTGTGTCACAGTGCTAAAGTGGGCACGAAAACTATGCTACCTTTCATGTCAAGGGATTCAAGA